>NC_142002.1:16849243-17149243 GCF_049901715.1 Pseudonaja textilis
TGGAAGAGGAGAAGAGATGGAAAAGGGGAAGGAGGTGGAGAGGTGGAAAAAGGAGGATGACGATGAGGAGAAGAGATGGAAAAAGAGGAGGAGGAAGAAGAGGAGGAGAAGGAGAAGAAGAGATGGAAAAGGAGGAAGGGAGGAGAAGGTGGAGGAGAAAAAGAAGAAGAGAAGGAAAAGGAGGAGGAGAAGGAGGAAGAGGGATGGGAAAAGAGGAGGGGGAAGAAACTGCTGGCTTATTGCAAATTGGAAAAGATAAATCCAGAACGGGATGGGGATTTGTACCAACCACCGTATGTCATTTGACCCCCAACCGAAGCGCTCTGCCTTTTTCACTGGAGTGCCCGTCTCGAAATGCAAGCTGCCGCATCTCCTTTGCTTCCTCGGGAGGAGCTGCAAAAGGATGCCAAACCAGAAGGCTGGGAAGACAGGCCCCGGGGGTTTGGGGGGAGATCAGACAGGCCCAAATGGGCCTCTCTGAAGTCCTTGATGGCTGGTCCTTGATGAAGGGGGCTTGGGGGGAACGCCTGCTGCTCCTTGTTTCGCGAGCCAAGCTAGCAAAGATAGACGTCTCTCAAGACGCAGGCAAGGAGCTAATCTGCCCGAGGCAGAAGGACTTCCCCTCGAGAAGGTGAATGCAGTGGGCCAGCCCTCCCCCTGCCCCCCTTTCCACCACATCGAGGGAACCCCACTGGTTTTGGGGGATGAAAGCCGAACGCCGAACGCCGTTCGTCCTATCTCCTCTCAACAGCCAGGCTGGCGAGAGAGATTACAGCACGTGGGATGGCAGGGCCGATAGAAGAAGACGGGGGCCCTGCGGGCAAGAATAATAATAATAATAATAATAATAACTGGGGGAATCAAATCAAATCGAATCAAAATAACCGTTGGGGAGGCAACGACGTGAAATTTGAAGGACACGAGTGGAGAAGGCAGCCGGCCAGGGTGGTAATTGGATAATATGAAAGAAGCTCTTTGGGGTTGGCAGCCTCGGATCCCTTGTGGGGAGGAGGGGGATATATTGGCGTTAGGAACGGAAATTATATGTACAGGAGGATATCCTTGACTTACGAGCCACGATTGAGCCCGCAATGTCCGCGCTTGAGGGAGACGTTGGCTAACTGAGCTTTGTCCCCTTTTGTGACGCTTCTTGCCACTGTTGTTAAGAGAAGTTAGCAACAATGGTTGTTAAGTGAATCTGGCTTCCCCGTTTGACATGGCCAGAGGTGGGATTCAGCCAGTTCTGACCGGTTGTAGAGAACCGGTTGGGGAAATTTTGAGTAGTTTGGAGAACCGGCAAATAACATCTCTGACTGGCCCCGCCCCCATCTATTCTCCGCCTCCCGAGTCCCAGCTGATTGGCTGGGTCTCCTTTTGTTGCCCTGCACAGGAGAATGGGGCTGGAAAGCAGGTTAGTGGGGGTGGGGAGGGAATGGGATTTTGCAGTAACCTTCCCCTGCCGTGCCCACCAAGCTATGCCACATCCACCAAGCCACGCCCACAGAATACCACACCCACCAAGCCACGCCCACTGCTGATTGGCTGGGTCTTCTTTGGTTGCCCTGCACAGGAGAACGGAGCTGGAAAGCAGGTTAGTAGGGTGGGGAAGGATTGGGGATTTTGCAATATAACCTTCCCCTGCCATGCCCACCAAGCTACGCCCGCCAAGCACACCCACAGAACCAGTTGTAAAAATAATTTGAATCCCACCACTGGACATGGCCAAAGGATATCCTCCATTGATTCATTTTAACCACCATGGCCAGAAAAGGGGACAAACGGCTCATAAAATGGGACGAAACTCACTTAAGAAACCTCTCTCCCTTAGCGACAAAAAATTGGGACTTAATTGTGATCATATGTCGAAGGCTACCTGCACTTCCACAGTTATAGCTTATATATGGAGGCTAAAACATACGAAGAACGGTTGCAGGAACTGGTCATGGCTAGTTTAATGAAAAGAAGGACTAGGGGTGACACGATAGCAGGGTTCGAATATCTCAAGGGGTTGCCCCAAAGAAGAGGAAGTCAAGCTATGCTCCAAAGCACCTGAAGGCAGGACAAGAAGCAACGGGTGGAAACTAATTCAAAGATTAGACAACCATTTTTCTGAAATGGTATAGGGATTCCTGCCTAAGCAGGGGGGTTGGACTAGAAGACCTCCAAGGTCCCTTCCAACTCTGTTATTCTATTTTATTCTATTTAATTACTATATACATTTTAGAAATCAGTACTTTCTGGGGATGTGATTAGGGCACAACTCCTGTACTCTGGTCAGTTTGTTTCTCTCTCTCTTCCTCCCTCCCTCTCTCTCTCTCTCTCTCACTGTCTCTCTCTCTCTCTCACACACACACACACATTCACACGTATCCCTCCCCTTTAGTCAATTTCATCAGTCCCTCTCTTCACTTTCCCAAGGATAATGAAGACCTGCCAGGTTTCCACTCCTGTCGTTTTACAAGCACCATGTATTTTCCTCCTCAGCGTCTTCCCTCAGGTACAAGCGATCGCATCGTAAACTTTGAAGTACATCCACTTTGGCAGCCCATGGAATGTGTGACTGCCCGAATCGTCCTATCGTTAAAAATAATCAGACTGGGAAAAATGGCTTTCAAGCCTGGAAAGGTACAAAAAAAGAATTTTTTTTTCCCCCCTGCCTTTTCTTGTAGCAAGGCAGAGAGGATTCCTTTTTTGCTCTTGACTGAGGTAAGATGTCCCAGAGAGCGATTTCAGGGCTAATAGATTTATCTGTCACGGGGTTATACGGCTCGATGGCACAACGTAAGCTTTGCAATCAGGAAGCGCCAGGCGTTATCTCTGTCATCGCTTAAGTTTTAAAAGGTTTTCAGGAAAGGATGATCTCTCCTCTACCTGCAGTGGATCTAACAGCAAACAATCTGCGGCTGCAAACATCCAGAAACCCACAAGATGGCCAGAGGGATATAATTAAAGGATGCAATGTTTCCTGCCCCCTGGTGGTCAGTTGGAGTTTTGCAGGCCGTGTCAACCAGCCCTATAGTGGGAGGCAGGAAGCATCAACATGTTGACTCAGCATAAGATGGAGAAGCGTGTTTATAGAATAGAATATAAAATAGAATAGAAAGTAGAATAGAATAGAAAGTAGAATAGAATAGAATAGAATAGAATAGGAATAGAATAGAATAGAAAATAGAATAGAATAGAATAGAAAATAGAATAGAACAGAACAGAACAGAACAGAATAGAATAGAATAGAATAGAATAGAATAGAATAGAATAGAATAGAATAGAATAGTTTTATTGGCCAAGTGTGATTAGACACACAAGGAATTTGTCTTGGTGCAAATGCTCTCAGTGTGCATAAAAGGAAAGATACATTCGTCAAGAGTGAAGAATCATCAGGTACAACACTGAATGATAGTCATAGGGTACAATAAGAATAGAAATAGAATAAAAATAGAAATAAAAATAGAATAGAACAGAACATAACAGAACAGAATAGAATAGGTTTATTGGCCAAGTGTGATTGGACACACAAGGAATTTGTCTTGGTGTAAATGCTCTCAGTGTACATAAAAAAAAAAAAACATTTGTCAAGAGTCAAGAATCATCAGGTGCAACATTTAAAGATAGTCATAGGGTACAATAAGCAATCGAATCATACTAGGAAACAGTCTGTATTATCGATAGAACTATGTTTGCATCCCCTGAATCCATAGTTTGTGCAGCTGCTCAAAACGATGCTATAGAGCCATAATATATATATATGCTATAGAGACACAAGGACAGTTTTTTCCCAAATGCCATCACTCTGCTAAACAAATAATTCCCTCAACACTGTCCAACCATTTACAAAGTCTGCACCACTATTACTGTCTCATCACTCCTTATCACCCCTCCCCTCCCACTTGTGACTGTATGACTATAACTTTGTCACTTGTATCCTAACGATTTATATGGACTGTTTCCTAGTATGATTCGATTGCTTATTGTACCCTATGACTATCCTTAAGTGTTGGGCCTGATGACTCTTGGTTCTTGATGGATGTATCTTTTCTTTTATGTACCCTGAGGGCATTTGCACCAAGACAAATTCCTTGTGTGTCCAATCACACTTGGACACCAATAAAGAATTCTATTCTATTCTATTCTATTCTATTCTATTCTATTCTATTCTATTCTATTCTATTCTATTCTATGCTATGCTATTCTATTCTATTCTATTCTATTCTATTCTATTCTATTCTATTCTATTCTATTCTATTCTATTCTATTGGCCATTGATTATGCACTAATTTAGCTTCCTAGGCAGGGCTGGCTGACTTTCCTTTCCTTTTTTCTCATAATGGAAGATGGAGCCCTTTTTTTCCCAGGAGGTACATAAAGAGGCAAACAGGTCAATGCTTGACAAGGCAGCCAAAGCCACTGCCTACCAAACACGGCAGCCAGATCCTGAGATTCCCCCCAGGGAGAGGCTGCCGAGCTGGAAACCAATAAGAGTGACGTGACATTGACTTATTAGCACTCTGGAAGGAGGAAGGGAAAGTTTAATGAGGAAGACATCTGGTCTTAGTCAAGACAGCCCAGGCCTCCTTCAACGAAGAAGGACGGGCATAAATGTTAATTGTAGGCAGGGGCATCCAGGCTGAGGCTAATATTTCCCACCAGCCTGGAGGCACAAGCAAAAAAACTCCTTGAAGTGTCCTTCCATGGCATTGGAACCAGTGGTCACAGTGGTGGGATTCAACATTTTTTACTACAGGTTCTGTGGGCGTGGTTTGGTGGGCGTGGCAGGGGAAGGATACTGCAAAATCTCCATTCCCTCCCCACCCCACTAACCTGCTTTCCAGCTCCGTTCTCCTGTTTCCAGCTCCGTTCTTCATTCTCCAAAAGAAGACCCAGCCGATCAGCTGGGACTCAATGGGAGGCAGAGAATAGATGAGGTTGGCGGGGCCAATCAGAGGTGGGATTTGCCGGTTCTCCAAACTATTCAAAATTTCCACTACTGGTTCTCCAGAACTGGTCAGAACCGGCTGAATTATCCCCCTCTGCAGTGGTGAAACAACACACCAGGCAAAAATTGTGTTTATTATAGAGGATCGTGGAAGGAATGGCTTTGAAGCACAGAAGGAGGAGCCGCTATTAAAACAATGGTTAGATAAGAGGGTGTTGACCCTAGACCGAGCGTGTAACTTTCATCAATGTCTCAGACATGTGCCCCTCCCTAGTTTACCCATGGCAGGATTTAATTTCTGTAGCTGTTACAACCAAAATGCGCTCTGACTTACAGGACACACAGGTCTGGCCTTCCCTGTAAGGCTGAGAATATCTGCCCCTTGTGCTTTGGGACCGTTTTTTCTTTATCAATCCATCCATCAGCTAGAGATTAGGATAGGCGAGAGAGAGAGAGAGAGAGAGACAGAGACAGAGAGAGAGGGAGGGAGAGAGGGAGAGAAAGAAAGAGAAAGAAAAAGAAAGATGAAAGAAAGAAAGAAAGAAAGAAAGAAAGAAAGAAAGAAAGAAAGAAAGAAAGAAAGAAAGAAAGAAAGAAGAAGGAAGGAAGGAAGGAAGGAAGGAAGGAAGGAAGGAAGGAAGGAAGGAAGGAAGGAAGGAAGGAAGGAAGGAAGGGTTTTTTCCTTATTGAATCCTCAGGGAGGGGGACATTCCCCAGCATCTTCTAAATCAATGGTTCTCAACCTTGACAACTTTACGATGGGTGGACTTCGACTCCCAGAATTCCCCAGCCTGTGGAATTCTGGGAATCGAGGTCCACCCATCTTACAGTGGTCAAGCTTGAGTAACCGTGACCTAGATTCTAAGATCATCAACTCTCAGCCGCTTCTAATCTCCGGAGCATCTCACATCCCTCTGTCTGGCATGGATTTATTTTATCAGACTTCTTTTATAAACAAGGCAGAGATACTGTAATTAGCTTAAAAAACAACAACAACCTCAAACCACCCCAAATCTTAGGGTTGTGTTTGCGACTCTGTCGCTTTGATTGTTGCGTTTAAAATCTAAGCCGAGGAAACCAAAAATGGCATTGCAGCTAAGTTTGTTTGAATTTCCGGGGATTCTCATTATCTCAGGAATAAACTCCCAGGAGAAAACAGAGGACATTTTCCTTTGGGATTAAAGTTTACCAAACTGGGTGTCAGTGGGTTGTTTTTTGTTGTTGTTTTCCAACTAACCTTATGCACCGTTTGCTTTTAAGCAACCTATCCATGGGAGGTGATTCAAGAATCCTTTTTTCCTTCCTCCCTCCCTTTCTTTGTAGCTATGGCATCTAGCATGTTCTGGCTCTTATACAAAGACCGTAAACGCTAACAAAAGCACGCTAATGCTCCATATTGGCACTGTGTTGGAGGCAAAATGCAGTGGGAAGGGGTGTGTGTTTTAATTTGCTTGCTTTGGCTATTAGGGAAGGTAGTCAGGTAGGGTCTAGATCCAAGAAACAGTAGCCCAAACACACACAGAGAGGGTAGGCTCTGATTTCCTGGGGGAGAGGTTTCTTGTGTATCTCAGCTCTCTCTTTCATTATCCTTTTCTCCTTTCCTCTCCCTGTTGGCCTAGGTGCCTCTTCCAGCTCTTTCGTTTCGTTGGAAAATTGGAATGGATGAAGGTTTGGGGCTTTCCGGATTGGAGAGCAATCGAGAATTATGTCACAAAGAATGCTCTGTCAAATGCATCAAGAGGCTTGAAAAGAACCGTCTGAAAATCCGATTCCAGCACCTCCAATCGGTTGGAGGTTGGGATATTGGTAGGAAGCAATTTGCTCAGAGCTTCTGTGAGCGAAGGAACCTCTCGAGTTTTGGCTGTTTTGCAGCTTGAGTTACATTTCCAACAAAAAAGAATTGCGGTCCACCAATTGACCTTAGGGTGTTTCTTTCTTTTGTCCATCCTACTTAAGGGGAGTGTTTGGCAGACCCTGTAATATCTTCTCATTTCTTTCTTCCTTCTGCCTCCCCTTTCTCCTTCCTGGGTTCTTTCTTCCGAGAAGTAGCTTGCATAACTAATATGACCTTTGATGTTAGCATCTAAGAAACAATTAATGGCCCGAGCCAGAGAGCATATAAAAGTTAGAGTTATCTTCAGTATAATTCTCCATCTTTAAAAACAAGTGTTTATCCAGGCAGGAAGGAGCAAAGGGTTGTGCAGTTTACAACTGCATCAATGATTAGGTTATTTTCCCTTTATAACTATGTGTACATCTTGGCTATATACCCTTAGGTATCCCCCCACCCAAAAAATCAAGATGGCCGTTATGATTGAGTGATCAAAGCCCCGCCTTTTACATAAGGGGCGGAGCTCTGATCACAAAGCCCTTGGCTGCCATCTTGACTTTTCTTCTGGTGTATTTTGTCTATTGGCCAATCAAAACATCCCGTGTATCTGATGAAGGACTTTCTCATTTGCCAAAGTTTATACAGCCGTTAACCTGTTAGTCTTATAAGGCCGTACGTCTTTTTTTTCTTTTTTGTTCAGTGTCAAAGATGCCCATCTGGAATTAATCTAGGAACGAAGTGTTTATATACTATATAAAATGGTAACTTGATTCTTCCAACCTCAGAAACCCGTCTTTTACCTCATCCTCTGTGCTAGAAGGAGGCAGCGTTCACAACAGGAATGAATCATCCTGCTTCAGATGGGCGTTGCATGAAACTCTTAGCACCAATATTCAGATGTCTTCAAAAGTTTGGTCTGGTTGAAGACCATGGGCTTGACTCTCATGCAATAGCGGTCAACTTCGTACGCGGGAGAACTTCAAGACTTCTGGATCGTAGCAAGCAACTTTATGGCTTTGCTGTGGTTAGCATCAGATATGACCTCAGCTGGGATCATTCAGATTGCTAGATATTGTTGACCAAGAAGATAATGAGCTTTAGCAAGTGAAAGATACAGGCTTCTGAACAAAGCAGTTCTTCGATCTAAAATATATATATATATCAAAGCTGGAGTGAAGTATGGACAGATAGAAACATCTGAAAAATGAGAGATAACATTGGTTACATCATCAAGCCATTGTTCCTCTTGATTAGAATCCACATTGAGCCTTGCAATGGATAAGGCAGGTTGAGCTAGAGTAGAGCCTCACCTCTCCAGACCAGCTTCCCAATGGAAGAGACTGTTTGTTTGGGTCGAGCGATGGCTCCTGGGTGCTCTCGAAGTTTAGCTGTTGTCTTAGCTGTTTTCTTCACCTGGGAACTGGGAAGTGAAGAAAACTTTCCAAATAGGCGACATCATTAACGCTGGAAGGGAGCAAACCAAAGCCATCTCCCTTCTAACATTGATGATATTATTTAGTTGGATCATAAAGTATCTGCAAGGAAACACACGCAGTCTTCCTTCTCCTCTCCACAAATCCCACTCCCTTCTAACGTTGCTGATGTCACCTAGTTTGATACTGAAGTGTCTGCAATAAAACAATCAAACTCAGAGAGTACCAAGGACCCCACAATCCTAAACTCCTCCTCCTCTTCCTCCTCCAACCCCACTCTCTTCTAGCAGTGATGATGTTACCCAATTGGGTTATGAAACATCTGCAAGAAAACAACCAAGCTCAGAGAACACCGATGACCCCACAGTCCCCCTCCTCCTCCTCCTCCTCCTCCTCCTCCTCCTCCTCCTCCTCCTCCTCCTCCTCCCCCACTCCTTCTAGCAGTGATGATGTTACCCAGTTGGGTCATGAAACATCTGCAAGAAAACAACCAAGCTCAGAGAACACCAATGACCCCACAGTCCTCCTCCTCCTCCTCCTCCTCCTCCTCCTCCTCCTCCTCCTCCTCCTCCTCCTCCTCCTCCTCCTCCTCCTCCTCCTCCCCCACTCCCTTCTAGCAGTGATGATGTTACCCAGTTGGGTCATGAAACATCTGCAAGAAAACAACCAAGTGCAGAGAACACCGATGATCTCACAGTCCTCTTCCTCTTCTTCTTCTTCTTCTTCTTCTTCTTCTTCTTCTTCTTCTTCTTCTTCTTCTTCTTCTTCTTCTTCTTCTTCTTCTTCTTCTTCTTCTTCTTCTTCTTCTTCTTCTTCTTCTTCTTCTTCTCTTCTCCTCCTCCTCCTCCTCCTCCTCCTCCTCCTCCTCCTCCCTCCCTTCTAGCAGTGATGATGTTACCCAGTTGGGTCAGGAAATATCTGCAAGAAAACAGCCAAATTTAGAAAGCACCAAGGATCCCTACAGGATGAGGTCAAAAAGTCAACTGATGTAACCAAGACTGATAGATGATCTTAAACTACTGTATATATGGTTGTAATGAAATGGGTGTGTGAGTGACAAAGCTTATGTTAAATTAAAGTTATTTTTCATGTACGATACCATGAAAGTCTCTTGTTCTTATTTCAAGACTAACACTGTTGCCCCTCTGGAAACAGTTTAATATGTAAGACAGCACTTTGATAGCTGATAGTCTCAAAGTATTTATATATTGTATTGCTTTTATCAGCGATCCCTTAGAAGATTCTTTGTTTAATTCAAGTGCAGATATGATTGCGGTTGATTTACTTCAGTGATACCGAGTGTATTAGTGGACACTTTATTATTTGCCCATTATATTAACCATGAATAAATTAAAGCATGCCTGAATGTGTGTATGTTAATTACACCCAGATTACATCAATCCTTTCCCCCTCTCTTTTAAAACCTATATCCTGGGGACCCTGAAAAAAAAGTTCCTTACCTAAAAGGAAAATATATATTCCATCTCTTTTTCTCAACATGTTTGATATAAAGAGATTATGTTTAATTAGTATTTCTATCCTCCGCTTTTGAATCTTGGAAATTCAACAAATTTCATTGTAAGTAAGGGTGACCCCGTTACTTTTCTTCATTTAATAATCAGCTTTGGGATTCTTCCCGGCCTTTGGAGAGTCCTGGTTGGGTATTTAAGTCTGCAGCTAAATGAATCTGGAGAATTGGGATGAGATGGAAATTTGCTAAAGACGATGAAGCGTCTTGGGGTCTTTGTTATTGTTTTATTTACTTCTGTCTTAGATACGATTCATTCCAGAGATCAGTCCTAAGCTTCGGCAAACGAGGAAGGGAAAAAAAATGTGGAGGTCAGCCACTTGATTGATTATAGTCTTGAACTGTGTAGCTCAGGGCTCTCCAACCTTGGCAACTTTAAGACTTGTGGACTTAAAGAATTCTCCAGCCAGCAGAGACTTGTGGACTTCAACACCCAGAATTCCATCGCTGGCTGGAGAATTCTGGGAGTTGAAGTCCACAAGTCTTAAAGTTGCCAAAGTTGAGGACCCCTGGACTGAAGCTTCAGGAGTTGGCTATGGGCCCTTCCAAGCCATTTAAGTGTGGGTAAAATGCCTCCCCTGGATCGTACATCTTTCCTGTCCTGTGTTCGAAACACCCTTGCTCTCAGAGACACCCCTCTGATCAATGGCTGACTGAGGAATTCTGGGAGTTGAAGTCCACAAGTCTTAAAGTTGCCAAGGTTGGAGAGCCCTGGTCTAACTCGTCTAACGTGACTTTTGACGAATATGTTTTTTTCTTTTATGTACACTGAGAGCAAATGCACCAAGACAAATTCCTTGTGTGTCCAATCACACTTGGCCAATAAAAAGAATTCTAATGCTAATTCTTCTAATTGTAACATAGACTCAAAGTATCAGATTAATATTCTGGCTTTCGTCCCCTCCAATTAGCTCAGGAAAACGTGACTCCTTCAATTGGCTAGAAGAAAATAGGGACAACATTCAGTTTGGTGACTATTTCAGCACATTCAATTTTCGCCTTAGATTTCTTCAAAGGTTTATTACTTTGAATGGAGATCTGTATCTCTTTTTTTAGAAAAGAGTCCAACTTGGGCTTTCGGTGGTTGGCATTGTCTTTTGCTGACATTTGATGGCCTATTCATAAATAAATATTCCCCCGAACACCCAAGCAAGGGCAGCAAATATTCAGGAACGAGTATGAGAAAAAAAGGACTGGTGGAAAATGCAGACACAATGGACCTTCGTGGGAAGTTGATGTAGGAGAACCATCTTATAAAAGCTTCTTCAGCTCTGAGCTTTTTGTACAGGGATCTTCAAACTCGACCGCTTTAAGACCTGTGGACTTCAACTCCCCAAATTCCTCCTCCAGTCATGTTAGCTCAGGAATTCTGGGAGTTGAAGTCCACCAGTCTTAAACTTGCCAAGTTTGAAGACCCTCGTTCTTGGATGAGAAGTGAAACGTCTTCAAAGAAAACCCCAGAAAGTCTAGTTGCCTCTGGAAAAAGCATTTGGGGGGCAGAGCGATTCCTTTCTTAACAGGTGTAGCCACCAAGCCTCTTGTGCTAAAAACATAGTGCTCTGTGAATTTGGGGGGTTTCCCCCCCCGCTAGATCTGGTTATGGGGAAGAACAATTGGCCTTGTTTATAGGCTGCCTAGCTCCTTGGGGGATTAAAACTATTTCCTTATTCCTTTTCGGTGGGCTTTGACCGTAAATCCTGATGGATTTTTTTGTCCACTGCTTCTTGCTCACCTTGGCAGCTTTTCATTGTGTTTTATACTATGTGTTGTAATGTTTGATGGGGTTTTTAAGTACGGTATTGGAGATTAAAGTAGCCGCGGGCACCAAGCATTTATCTGGGCTGCAGTTCAGGAACCAGCAATCTAATCTTACAGCTAGGACACCCTTTCTTTGAGGGGGGTGGGTGGGGGGGTGGAGGAAATAATGACCAGACATCAAACAGCTTGAGCTCTGTCGTTACTAATGTTTTAAATGTGTGAGTCGGAGAGATTGAGGCTAGTGCAGTGCAAGGGAAGAGCCAAATTGATAATTAGCTGGTTGGGTCATTGGCAGCTGAGCATCCTCATAGCTGGAATGAAAATTCCTGTGGAATGCAGGTAAACTGACAACAATTCATTTAGTGACTGTTTAAAGTTACGACGGCACTGAAAAAAGGAAGTTCTCCTCCTCTTCTTTTTCTTTTTCTTATTCTTATTCTTATTCTTTTCCTCCTCCTCCTCCTCCTCCTCCTCCTCCTCCTCCTCCTCCTCCTCCTCCTCCTCCCTCCTCCTCCTCCTCTCTTCTTCTTCTTCTTCTTCTTCTTCTTCTTCTTTCCTTCACCCTCCTCCTCCTCCTCCTCCTCCTCCCTCCTCCTCCTCCTCCTCCTCCTCCTCCTCCTCCTCCTCCTCCTCTTCTTCTTCTTCTTCTTCTTCTTCTTCTTCTTCTTCTTCTTCTTCTTCTTCTTCTTCTTCTTCTTCTTCTTCTTCTTCTTCTTCTTCTTCTTTTCCTTCACCTCCTCCTCCTCCTACCTCCTCCTCCTCCTCGTCTTCTTCTTCCATATCTGTCATCGGACATTGGCGATCATGTTGGCGATCCTATTTTTATTGACAGCAAAAGTGGAGTCTGCAGTCTGAATTCCTGTTCTCTTGTTAAAAAGGTTTGGTGTTTCGGGTGAGGCCAAAGAGCTGCAGCTGAAATCTTAGAGAGTGAATCCTCTGGAGTAATTTGAGAGGGCTAATTGACTTCCATAAATTAAGACCTGCCCTAAAAATCCTTTAAAAGGTATGGACTTCAACTCCCAGAATTCCCCAGCCAGTGTGCTTTAAGTTAGGCGATCTCCTGATCCCCCCGGAATTCCCTAGTCGGCATGCTTTAGATTTGAAGGGACTGCAAGTCCCAGAATTCCTCAGCAAGCATGGTTTAATTGTTGTGGACTTCAACTCCCATAATTCCGGGAGTTGAATGCCACACCTTTTAAAATAGGCTGGCTGGACAGGACCAGTAGTGGAGTGACACAAGTGCAGCATGGGACTTGTTGTCGAGTGCAAAAAAAAAAAAAACGGGACAGGACTTGAGTTTAAAAAATACTAAAAGTTTATTTCGGCTATCTATATATAAGAATCTGGCCTGATAACAGTTAGGCAAATTGGAGTTAGATAAGAGTCAACAGAATTCACAGGGAGTTGGATTTGGGTCTCGTCTTGCTGCACAACGATTCCAAACTGTTGACATGTTTAACCCCACCCTCCAGCTTAGCTGCTCATCTCCTGCATTTGTGTCCTGATGTTATGACCCTGTGTTTTGTTCAAATGTTCAGCTTTTGTGACAAGCAAGGGCAATGGGGAAGCCGGATTCACTTAGCAACCATCTTACCAATTTAACAACTGCAGTGATTTGCTTAACGGCAGTGGCTAGGAAAGTCGTCAAAAGTCGGCAAAACTTACTTGACAACTGCCTGGCTTAGCAACGGAAATTTTGGGCTCAATTGTGATGGTTGTGATGATGGTTGTAATGAGGATTTCCTGTATAACTATTTTCAAATAGTTAGCTCAGATAAAGGAGAATGTTTGTAGCTCGGGGTTGACATGAGGGGTCCTTGGTGCTCTCTGAGCTGGTGTCATGCCCCTGTCAGAATCTGATTCGGAGAGGGAAGCTGAACAGCTGACAGGAAGTGGAAGTGTGGCTCCATTGGCTGTGGAAGAAACTGGAGAAGGGCAAAGTCCGGCTGGGCAGAGCAGGGAAGAGGTAGAACAAGGGAGAGGGAGTTCAGAGGAAGAGCCAGGCTCACCCCCTCTTCATCCTAGGGCATGCAGGGAGGAACGGAGAAGGGAGCAAGGTGAGTTGCATGGCTTACAGGGGAGGAAAGGGCCCTGATTCCCTTCATTAGCTATACCTGGGAACACAGTGTTAAAAAAGGAAGCTGCATGCAGCAAGCTGTTGGGAGCAAACATGACTTTATCTTGTATCATCGTGGCTTATCTGTGTTCCTGGCATCTTCCCAACTGTGTGAGTTTTGCTGTGCTTTCAAGTCTGAAATTCCTTCTCTTGCCCTGTCAAGTTAATTACTTCAGCTTGGTTTGTTTGGATTTTTAGTTACACTCGGGTATGTAGTTTGTTTTCGGACTGAATTTCCTCCACTTAAAGGCTGTTCCTGGGCGAGTTTTTCTCCAGCCAAAGGTAATCTGGACGTTGGGGGCAAAGTTGGAGAGAATAAAGGGACACTTCTTGCTTATTTGACTGTGCTGCCTTTGTGCCACGCCCCGGATCATCACAGCTGGCTTGTTTTCTTGCAGACTGTTTCATGACCCAGCTAGGGAACATCATCAGTGCTAGAAGGGCTAGCATAAACCCCACTCTGTTCTAGCACTGATGATATTATCTAGTTAGGGTAATGAAAAGTCTGCAAGAAAACAAGTCGGCTCAGAGAGCACCAAGGACCCCACAGTTTAGCTCAGAAGCAGCTGCCCTCCAAAGAGATACTTAGCCCACACATGAAAAGTAATAATCATAAAACAGGAACACACCACTGATTTAATGTCATCGTGTGAAGAACAGTGCCTACCCATTCGTTGCATGATGTTTAATGTTCCCTGTTTTTCCGGTGTGGGGTGGTGGGGTTGAGATAAAGCCAAGAGATTGCACTTCTTTCTGTGCTGAGTTTACAAGACTGAGATGCTTAGCTGGTACATCCAGAACACCCAGCTGAAAACAGCAACCAGTTTTGCAAATTCCCAAATTCCAGATCACAGAGGTGGCCAGAGCTGTGACTTGTGAACCCAAAAGTTTGCACGTTATTGACTGAATAGACGATTCTGGTGAGTTCCAAACTCAAAACCGTACCAAATCTTTCTCAACCTTGGCATCTTTTAAGGTGAGTGGACTTCAACTCCCAGAATTCTCCAGCCAGACTGGATTCTGGGAGTTGAGGTTCATTTGTCTTAAAGTCGAGAAACATCAGTTTGTACTATAATAGGACATGGTATTTATTGGCAAATGGTTTTCCTCCAGTTTCCTAGTTTTTTTTTATTTTTAAAGGAGTGTTTTGTTCAGTTTTGTCATTTTAGCATGCCGTTATCTTGGTCTTTTATAGTTTTATAGCATTCTTCAAAAATACGGATTAATTTTTAAAAAATTCCAAAGGGCTCCTGCATAAAACATCTCGCAGTCCTTGCTAAACCAGCAGCGGTGGGTATTCAGCCGGTTCTGACCAGTTCTGAAGAACCGGTAGCAGAAATTTTGAGCAGTTCAGAGAACCAGTCGATCCCACCTCTGACTGGCCCCGCCAACCCCATCTATTCTCTGCCTCCTGAGTCCCAGCTGATCGGCTGGGTCTTCTTTGGTTGCCCTGCACAGGAGAACGGAGCTGGAAAGCAGGTTAGCAGGGTGGGGAGGGAATGGGGATTTTGTAGGAACCTTCCCCTGCCACGCCCACCAAGCCACACACCCACCAAGCCACGCCCACAGAACCAGTAGTAAAAAGTTTTGAATCCCACCACTGAGGAGGAGGAGCAGGATTGTGAAGTCCACGGTGGTCTCTGAGTTTGGTTGCTTTCTGCAGACATTTCATTACCCAAACTAGGTAGCGCCATCAGCACTAGCACTGATGATGTTACCTAGTTGGGTAATGAAATGTCTGCAGGAAAACAAGCAAGCTCAGAGACCACCATGGGCCCCCCTCATGAACAAACCATCTTGTGGCTTCGAGCGGGCCAGCCCAGGCTGTTCCTCAGGAATAAATCATCCAATCTGGTTCATTAAATAACACCCGAGTCCTCCTAATTACCATTTACCTCCCTCCTTTCACGTTCCTCCCTTTCCGTATCGGCGGCCTCATCTTCCCAAAGAAATCCTGGCTGGGCTGTTGCAACCAACAGAGCTGTAGCTGCACCCGGCAGGGTGGTGTATGTGTGTGTCTCTTCTGCATCCTAAAAATAGGTGAACCATTTCAAAGCCAGGACACTCCCAGGGCCTCAGTCCTTCGTCTGTTTGCTTCACTCAGCGCACATAATTGTAGGGTTAATTATTGCAAACATCCATCCAACCTTCCCAGCTGGATGTAATACAACAGCAGCAGCAGCAGCAGCCATGTTGGCAGTCGGAAGGAGGCTGTTTCTCTGGTTTAGCTCCACGTGACTTTTAGAGTCTACGAAGCAGCGAGCTGCAAGGAGAAAGCTGCCATTTGCCGGAGAAAAGAGAAATCCCAAGCCACGACGATGGGCAGGAAGATTGGTTCCCTTGCTTCGCCTCTAAACAGTGGGCTCCCTTTTCTGGAAGTTGACTTCTAGAATTATTCCACACCACGAAAAGAGGCACAAATATTGGTTCCCTTGCTTCGCCTCGAAACATTAGGCTTCCGTTTCTGGAAATCTACTTCTAGAACAATTCGACTCCACACACGTGAATAGAGGAGCCCTTGTTTTGCTTTACCTTTAGGTATCCTTTCCTGGAAATCGCTTCTAGAATAATTCCACGCCACAAAGGCAGGCAGGGATATTGGTTTGCTTGCTTTGCTTTACCCGTAAATCTATTTCTAGATCTTGCAAATGGTCTAGAAGTATTCTAGACCAAAATATTTTAAAACAACCTGGTATCCTTCCTACTTCAACCAGTCTTAGCAAACCGTTTCATGCAAGCAGGGGATAAAATCCGTTGCAAAACGCGTATTTCTTTTTGTTCTGTATTTTCTTTTTTTTCCTCTTGTCTTTTCACTTGTCTCCTCCACTCCATGGGCTTCTGTGCAAGCCATCTTTGTTAGAGTCGAGGCAGACAGAAGGGAGACCCCAGAAATCTCTGGGTGGACCGTTTTGAGACCCCGGTCTAATTTCCAGAGCCCTTTGCAAGCAACCGGCTCTAACCTCTAGCAATGTCCTCTTTGAGTAATCCCCGAGCAATGAATGGGAGCTAGAAAGAACAAGACAGATAGTTCTCTTCTAGGCAGGTCCCTTTATTTGAGGTGATTTACAAGGGAAGATTAAGGATTTCAGGTTTCTAGTTGCTTTATTAGAGCAAGAATGAAAGTTTTCCTCCCCTTCTTCTCCCTAAATTGAATCGCTCTAACAAAGAAGCCTGAAAGAAGGCAGGGGGGGAAGAAAAAAATCAGACACCGATCGAGGCATGAGAAAACTGCAAGATTCATTTTGGCACCGAAAGAATATTCTCTGACTAGTCAAAAGGAATTAAGAAAAATAAAAAAAAGCAAGCCTGCCAGGTCTCCAAAATCTGAAGCTTTCCCGATTCTTTGTGATGGAGTGAATGCAATTTGCAACTGAAAGCGCACTCTGAAGCTTGGTGTGACTTGACTATAACAATCCATCTCCTGACAGAAGTGGGATCTAAGTGATATTACGGCAGAGTCAAAACCTCCAGGGGTGTCACAATTCAAGCTTTGTACAAATCCATAATAAGAATCCACTTCCAAACTAAATGTAAAATGTTATCTTCAATCTCCGTCTCCCCCACCTGTAGAGGAACACAGGGAAGGAGGGAGGGAGGGGGGGGACGAGAGAGAGAGAGAGAGAGACTGTCGATATAGATATAGATGATAGATAGATTAGATAGATAGGATAGATAGATAGATAGATAGATAGATAGATAGATAGATAGATAGATAGATAGATAGATAGATGGATAGATATAGATAATGATAGATAGATAGATATACTATAGATATAGATGATAGATTAGATAGATTGATTACCTATAAGATAGATAGATAGATAGATAGATAGATAGATATACTATAGATATAGATGATGGATTACATAATGATAGATAGATAGATAGATAATGATAGATAGATAGATAGATAGATAGATAGATAGATAGATAGATAATGATAGATATACTGTAGATATAGATAATAGATTAGATAGATAGATAGATAGATAGATAGATAGATAGATAGATAGATAGATAGATAGATATACTGTAGATATAGAGGATAGATTGGATAGATAGATAGATAGATTAGATAGATAGATAAGATAGATAGATAGATAGATTAGATAGATAGATAGATAGATAGATAGATAGATAGATAGATAGATAGATAGATAGATGGATGGATGGATGGATGGATGGATGGATGGATGGATAGATAGATAGATAGATAAATAGATAGATATACTGTAGATATAGATGATAGATTAGATAGATAGATAGATAGATAGATAGATAGATAGATAGATAGATAGATAGATAGATAGATAGATAGATAGACAGATAGACAGACTGTAGATACAGATATACATGATAGATTAGATAGATACAGGATAGATAGATAGATAGAAAGACAGACAGACAGATAGACGGAGACAGACAGACAGACAGACAGAAACAGAGACATACAGAGAGAGAGAGAGAGAGATAGACGGAGTGGGAGAGAGAGATAGTGAGTGAGAGAGAGGCAGACAGACAGAGACACACACACACACACACAGAGAGACAGACAGACAGACAGAGAGAGAGAGACAGAGAGAGAATACAGAGTCTGTGAGTCAAGATAGCTAGATAATTTGGGTGTCAAGTGTGCATACATGCTTCATGCCTTTGAGGAGTTTCCCTGCCACAGCAATAATGAGATTTGCACCACTGCCTTGAACAGTGACCCCCCCCATCCTTCTCGAAGAGCTTCCTATTAACTCCAGGATCCGGTTTCCTTGCGCTCAGTCGGAAGAAGTTTCTTCGCATGGACGCTCCAGCCACAGAAATCGCTTCTGGAACCTGAGCTGAGAAAGCAAAGCAACGTCGGGACCTCCTGAAGCCATCCTACCCAAAAACTCCCTTTCATTTGGAGAGTGCAGAGCCAGGGTTTTGCGCGCACGCAGGCCACCCCAAAACACATCAGCCTGGGCCTCAGACAGAATTTATTATTTTTTCCCCCAATTCTCCTTGTTTGGGAGCTCAACTCAAGGGCTCAAAGGCTGTGAGGCTGGCTGTGGTTTAATTCGGAGGCGCCTATCGCTTGAGGACAAGCGCGCTCAAGCAGGGCCCCCCCAGATATGGAGGGGTGCCCTTAGCACGTCATCGATCAGGGAGATGTAAGCGTTGGCAAGCAGAGTCCCCTACGTTTCCCCACACCCACCCTTTGATCTGGAAGCGTTAAAGGGGGAAGAAGATTCCTTGCGAAGGAAGGATGAATTTCCAACCCCGGTGAATATAATACTTTTCTTTTGAGTTCGACGGTTTTAAAAATGGGTTTGGAAGTGGAGAGAGAGCAAGAGGGGGCATGGGGGGAGGGTTGGAAAAGAAAGATTATACCTATTTTCCGAAAGGAATTCTTTTGCAGGAAAGCTCAGCCAATCTTTTCGTAAGCCTGCTCAAAGAATGAAATCCATCCTTAACAGTGGTGGAATTCAAAAATGTTTTACTGTTGGTTCGGTGGGTGTGGTGTGGTGTGGGTGGTTGGCGTGGGCGTGGTGGGCATGTGTGGCTTGGTGTGAGGGAAGATGGGTGTGTGGCGTTGGTGGGCGTGGCAGGGAAGGATACTGCAAAATCCCCCTTCCCTCCCCACCCCATTAACCTGCTTTCCAGCTCCGTTCTCCTGGTGCAGGGCAACCAAAGAAGACCCAGGCGATCAGCTGTGGGCGTGGCTTGGTGGGTGTGTCATGTCACTTGGTGGGCGTGGCTTGGTGGGCGTGGCAGGGGAAGGATACTGCAAAATCCCCCTTCCTTCCCTCCCCACCCCACTAACCTGCTTTCCAGCTCCGTTCTCCAGTGCAGGGCAACAAACGATCAGCTTGGACTCAATGGGAGGCAGAGAATAGGTGGTATTCGCTGGTTCTATGAACTACTCAAAATTTCCACTACTGGTTCTCCAGAACTGGTCAGAACCGTCTGAATCCCACCTCTGATCCTTAAAGGGAGAGATTCTTGTGAAATCTTGCCTGAGCCAAGAACCCAGAATAAATAAATTTTTGTAAAAAACCACACACACCTTTTCTTGAAGCAAATGACAGTTGAATACAGCTGCAAGGAATATAAATCCGTCAGAATTTGATAAAGAATTTCAGGGACTATGAGAGGAACTCACGGTGGACCTTTACAACAAAGCCCTACTCCAGGTAGAGCCATTAGAGGAATTGCCCAAAGTCCTTTCATTACATCATCATCCAGCAAAGGCTCAACCAAGCTTGTGACTCGGGACAGCCTACACAGTTGCCCCTGCGTGGCCCTATGGGGAGTCTGACAACCAATCAGAATACAAGCTCAAATTCAAATCCCAACAGAGGGTATATAAAACCCAGGCACTCTCCACATATCAAGTCCTTCCTCCTTTTCCTTCATCTTGAAGCATGTGATTGTCCTTTTCACCCAGGAGCTCCAAGGCGTGTGGTCCTGTCCACCATTAAACCACCTTTCCAAACAGCCCCCATGTTTCCAGGGTCTTTCTTCCCCGCTTGGAACTGAACCCAGAAGGATAATTCTTCCAACACCCCCAATGCTCAAAGCCATTGCTTCTGACTTCGATTTCTTGAAATGGGAAATTGAACGGTTTTTCTTATTATTAATAACAAAGCAACGAACGCAGGAAACAGAGAAGGCCTATGTTGTTCCTAGGAGGAAGAGGTGAATAAATATAGAAAGAAAGAAAGAAAGAAAGAAAGAAAGAAAGAAAGAAAGAAAGAAAGAAAGAAAGAAAGAAAGAAAGAAAGAAAGAAAGAAAGAAAGACCTGCTTTAGTTCAGAGCCTGGTTGGCTGCAAAGACCAACTGGGAATCCACCCAAGTCTTTGCTTGAGCAAGATGTCTACTCTCGTATTTAAATCAAAGTTAATCGTGGCTTTCTGGACCATTAAGGATACTGTAAATGCTGCTGTCACGGGTATTCCCGGAGGCCTTATCTGACATGCTTAGGGTCACAACAAGCTGGCCCCAGGGCCGAGAAGCACTTTGCGTGTCGGCTCTTTTGCACATGTGTCTTGCCACAGCTTTGGGGCTGAAGGCCCCAGATTCTCCCAGGAGACCATGCAGACGTGGAGACGATGGGAAAGGAGAGAAAGGCAGGGGATGGAAGAAAAAGTTCAAGCCTGAGCAGCTCTGCTAAAGTTGAAATCAGGGGTCCCCAGACTTAACAGATAATCAGAATTGAAAGGGACCTTGTAGGTCATCTAGTCCAACCCCCCGCCCAAGTGGGAGACCCTACACCATTTCTGACAAATGGCAGTCCAGTCTCTTCTTGAAAGTCTCAAGTGATGATGCTTCCACAATTTCTGAAGGCAACTTCTGTTCCAGGGGTTGATCGTTCTCCCTGTCAGAAAGTTTCTCCTTATTTCCAAGTTGAACCTCTCTCCTTGTTCAGTTTTCCATCCATTCTTCCTTGTCTGGCCTTCAGGGGCCTTGGAAAATAGTTCGACTCCTTCCTCTCTGCGGCAGCCCCTCAGATATTGGAAGGCTGCTATCCTGTCTCCCCTGGTCTTTCTCTCGGCTCTGCTGGCTGGTTAATTCTGGGAGTTGAAGTCCACAAGTCTTAAAGTTGCCAAGTTTGAAGACCCCTGGTTTAAAAATTGAAATGGGAAGGGAAGCGGGTGGGAAAAAAACATCTGACATAAAGTTCTCTTAGAAATTCACAGAAGAGAATGAGGTTATATGGCTGCCCTGATCATAGCAAATCTATCTTTCTTCTTTGATGTTTTAGAGCCTTTAAGGGGGGGGTGGGGGCACAAAGAAGAAGTAGAAGGTGTGGACTAAGGGATGCTAAAATGTGAATAAATGAGGTTTTTTGACACGACTGGATTCACATCTGGCATTCAACTGTGGTTGCTTGATTTTGACTTAAAGGCGTAGTGTTTGAGCCTCCCCCGTTGATTTCTAAACCATAGGAGGGGGCTTAGCTTATAGATAGTCCTTGATTTACAGTAGTTCATTTAGCGACTGAAGTTACAACTGCGTTGAAAGAAGTGACTCCACGGCTCAATTGGGGTCATACGTTGAGGATTATCTGTATCTTATTAGATCTGGGTTTTTTTTTTCGTTTTTTTTAAAATGGGAAGCGTTCTGACAATCTGATCTTCATTTTATTCCTCTCCCTTTGCACACATTGTGTAGAAAGTTGTCACCCATCCTTCTTCTAGGGGGAATTAAATGTTTTAGGAAACGTTAAAAAGGCAAAATATTATATTTCCCTAAAGGAAGAGTGGAGAAACATGCTCTTGGAGACAGAAAGCAGCCTCCACCTTTCTTAATAGCCCTCAGCAGATGTCAGCACTTAAGAGATAAAGAGCTTATTGAAAGAAGCCAAGTACCTAAGTAGCTCTATTGATGAGCAAAAATTCCCTGCATCAAGGTCTGAACAAAGGTAGGATTAGCCCTCAACCACAATAGGAATTGCCCAGCGCCCCTTCATTGCACCAGCAGTCCAAACTTCAACCAAACTTAGCTCAGACAAACATGACCCCTACATGGCCCGATGGGAGTCTGATAACAGCTAATAAAATACATATTCTTGGCCAGGAACAGGAAGCTCAAGTTCAAAGCCCAGGGGAAGGTCTAAAAACCCCTCACTCTCAACTCCAGCTGCCCATCTGCCCAGAATCACAAGAGTTTGGTGGTTCTGCTTCATCGTTAAACCGTCTTTCCAATCGGCCTCCATTTTGTCTCCGGTGCCTTTCTCTCAGCTTGGAACTGAACCAGATGGATATTTCTTCCAATAATTGGAAATAAGAGGAAACTGGAGAGTCAGCGGAACTTACGGCTGGCCTATGGCTGCATCTATGTGACTGGGTAGGGGGAAATTTCTTCCATCCTTTGTAAGAAGTGATGAAGTTGCACCTTGTCTTCATCCAGCAGGTGGGAACACCTGGTTGCGCTTTGCAAGTCTCTAGTGGCTAAACAGATTGGACACTTAGCAGGACCATTCAGCGGATAAACAAGCTGCTGTGTTACAAATCTACTACAATGAAATCTAATTTTAATTTTGGAGTCTATTGTTTTCCAGGACAAACAGTGTAAATTGTTTCAGGGATGGTGTGTGTGTGTGTGTGTGTGTGTGTGTGTGTGTGTGTACGTACGTGGGTGTCTGCGTATGGGCAATGAGATAATAAAATGTCTTTGGCTGAATCGGCATTAATTTCAAACAACAGACGCACATATGCCTGTATGTTTAATGACAGCTTCACTGTAGATTTGTGAAAAGGAAAGGCTGGAGCACTTCCAACAAGGCCAGCTCTGAAAATAGCCAGCGAGTGAGATCTTTTGCGTGTGTGTGAGTGAAGGGTTTTAAATGTATTTAATGGTGTGGGGTGGTTTTTTTTGTTTGTTTGTTTGCAAGTATCAGGGGAATGTTCTGACTTCCACTATACAATTGTCTTTCCATTGATTTACAGACTCCTTGGCTTGCTAAACAGGTAAATCCAGGGTTGGGATTCTACCGGTTCAGACCAGTTCTATAGAACTGGTTGTTGTGATTCTGCGCAGTTCGGAGAACAGGCAAATCGTGCCCCCGGCTGGGCCCGTGTCCCCTTCTCCATCCTTCCCTCTCCTCCCCACCAAGTGAGTCCTTATCAAGCATGCGCAACATGGTGCGCCTGCCCGATATCGCAGGCTGGGTTCTTCCCTGCTCAGTCCCTCCTTAAGGTATTTCTTTTTTCCGCCCTCCCAACGATCAGCTGTTCCACCCTCCCAACGATCAGCTGATCAGCTGTGTTGGGATTCCCCTCGCTGACTGCTCTGCCCAGGAGGCTTCCCTGAGGCCCAGAAGGCCCCCCAAAAATGGGGAGGGGGGATTTGCTGTCCCCCCAAAGCCATGCCCACCCAGTCACATGGCCATGCCCGCCTAGCCACGCCCACAGCACTGGTGGTTACAAAATTTGAATCCCACCTCTGGGTAGGTCCTGACTTACAACAGTTCATTTACTGACCGTCGGAAGTTACAACGGCACGGAGAGAAGCCGTGATGAAAAGCTTGCAGATAACCTCCGCGGGTTAGTGGGAAAAGGGGGAGAAAGAATTAAAAAAAAAAATTAGATCCTGGCAGAAGAAAGAATCTGGGTTGACAAGAACGTTTGATTGGTGAAGTAGAACTGCGACAGGTGGTCCTCGACTTAAAACGGGTTCATTTAGTGGCTGTGGGAAAGTATCGATCAGCTGAGGCTCGGGAGGCAGAGAAGAGATGGGGTTGGCGGGGCCAGTCAGAGGTGGGATTTGCCGGTTCTCCGAACTATTCAAAATTTCCACTACTGGTTCTCCAGACCTGGTCGGAACCGGCTGAATACCCAGCTCTGTTTGGAGGGAAGAGAAAGGGAAGGACAGCGCAGCAATTATTTTCTTTTGCTCAGACATTTCTTATTACAGCAAAATATTTTCCTGGCTAGCTGCACAGAAGAGTCAGTGGTATCATCCCACACTAGCCCATCTATCTCCCTTCCATATCTGGATGCCCTGGGGGAGTGGATATCTCACATCTACTAATACCAGACCATCTGGGCCTCGGGGCGATATAATTCATGATCTAAAGGAGAGGAGGGGAAAAAAAACGGGAGAGAGATAGAGAGAAACCTAAATTAAACCACCACCATTTCTAAAAGAATGAATTAGAAATAATCAGGGAAACCGAACATGCAAGGAAGCTCTGCGAAGAATGCTGACAGCATTATTTAACTGGATTTTGCCTTCATAATCAACCCAATCTTATCTCCGAGGTTTTGTATAAAGGAAGAAAATATCTTGGCAGCTTTTCCTTGAGAGATATATATATATATATATTTGCAAAACAATGCAAAATGAGATTCAGCACTGGGAATCCAAATGTGGTGAGCAGCACAGCTCCGGAGCGATTTTGATTGTGTGTAGGAAATCTATGTAATTACAAACCAGAAGGCAGGCAGCATTCTCCTCCTCCTCCTCCTCCTCTTCCTTTCTCGCTGTCTACTTCTTTTCCTTTTTTTTTTTTTTCAGGAGACCCATTCTGCATTTCCTGACTGTGTACATATGGACGCCTTCAGACTCCCTGGGCCCACAAGAAGTTTGCTCTTTTGAGAAGCTGCCAATCCGTTTGGACATAAATCCATTCCACCCACTTTGGGGAAACAAGTTCTCACACGCCAGTTTGTTTTGATAAGGTTCCCGTCTTGACTTCGCTTCCGTGGCACAAGGGTCCTTTGTTTTAGCTCAGGTGGGGTCTCCAAACTTGGCAACTTTTTAAAGGCTTGTGGACTTCAACTCCCAGAATGCTGGCTGGGGAATTTTCTGGGAGTTGAAAGTCCACAAAGTCTTAAAAAGTTGCCAAGTTTGGAGAGTTCTGGTTTAGCAGATCACTAGGATTGACTCTGCTCGCTTTTGACTAGTAGCTTTCTCATTACTAGTCTTTCTTTTTTGGGGGTGGGAGAGAGAAGTTTCCTTTTGTCTTGAAGCCCTTGGTCGCAGCCAGATATTTTTTTTTGCAAAAGAAAAATTAAATAAAAATAACTACGGGACTGGCCTCAGTCAGAAGGGACTTGTTGAGAGCTAATTTGCACGGAATCAAAAAGGCACCCTCTGCGTTTAGCACCATCACTTCTGAATGAAGCCACTGGGATGAAAAGAAGCCTCTGGGGGGTGGGGGGGGGGGGACAAGACAGGAGCAGATTTGGGTATAGGGCACTCTGAGTCCTGCTTTAAATCGGGGGTGGGTGGGGGGGATGGAGTGGAGGATAGCTGGAAATAAGCTGGTTTCCCATAAAAGAAGAGACGGACGGGCCTCTAATCCTTGTTCAGGGTGGACAACAAGGGAGAAGAGGGTTTGGGCCATGGTAGGAATTGGGAGGGAGGGAGGGAGGAAGAAAAGAGGGAATGAGAGAGAATAAATGAATGAATGAAGGATGGATGGAAGGAAGGAAGGAAAAGAGAGAGATAGGAAAGGGGAGGGGAGGGGGAGGAAGGAAGAGAGAATAAAGGAAGGAAGGAAGGAAGGAAGGAAGGAAGGAAGGAAGGAAGGAAGGAAGGAAAAGGAAGGAGGGAGATAGGAAAGGGGAGGGAAAGGAGGAAGGAAGGAAGGAAGGAAAGAGGAAGAGAGAAGGAGGAGGAAGGAAAGAAGGAAGGAAAGAAAGGGAGGGAGATAGGAAAGGGGGAGGGAGGGGAAGGAAGGAAAAGAGGAAGAGAGAAGGAAGGAAGGAAGGAAGGAAGGAAGGAAGGAAGGAAGGAAGGAAGGAGGGAGATAGGAAAGGGAGGGAGATAGGAGAAGGAAGGAAAGAAAAGAAGGGAAGGAGAGAGAATGAAGGAAGGAAGGAAGGAAAAAGGGAGGGAGATAGGAAAGGGAACGGAGGGGAAGGAAAGAAGGGAAGAAAGAGGGAAGGAGGGAGAATGAATGACAAAAGGGGATGGGAGGGGA
This sequence comes from Pseudonaja textilis, assembly GCF_049901715.1. Classification (NCBI taxonomy): domain Eukaryota; kingdom Metazoa; phylum Chordata; class Lepidosauria; order Squamata; family Elapidae; genus Pseudonaja; species Pseudonaja textilis. The sequence continues at coordinate 16,875,250 of NC_142002.1, forward strand.
AGGAAGAAGGGAAGTAGAGAGGAAGGAAGGAAAAGAGGGAAGGAGATAGGGAAGAGGGAAGGGAAAGGAGAGGGAGAGGAGGGGACGGAAGGAAGGAAAGGAGAGAGGGAAGGGAGAGAGGGAAGGGAAAAGAAGAAAGAGAGGAAGGGAGGTGTCTGATCTTCAGTCCAGGGATCTCTCTTCTCTCGTTCTCCTTCCCACGGCAAGAAAAGTAGGGCAGGAAAAATGGGGATGTGGATCTTCACTTGGAAAACCGGGAAGTCGTTCCATGGGACGGGGAGAACGGCTTTGCTGCTCCTGTTCTTCTCCTGTCAAATGGAAGATTCTCCCAATTTGATGGTAGTTTTTTTTTTTTTACCATGGTCGTTAAGCAAATCACTGCAATTCTTTAAGCGAATCACTGCACTTGTTAAGCGAATTTGTCTTCTCCCTTTTTCCCTACACCCTTCCCTTCCCTCCCCCTTATTATCCGACTGTTTTCTTTTGTGTTGTTGTATTTTATATTATAAACTAATTTTTTTAAAAAAAGAGGGGAATTTTGAGTGTCCTGCCAGACGGAGCTTGGGTGGGAAAGCCTTCAGTTTCAGCCGTGGAGATATGTGGAGATACGCCCGTAGTTTTTAAATGGCTGTGGGAAACTGATTGGAGTTTGGCAGAGTTCAGCCTTTGAAAGCAAGAGGGCCCCGAGCTCTGGCCCGAGTTGAATTGGGGGCACCCCAGCCAGTCTGGGCTCAAGCAAACGAGACACCCTCTCTCCCCCCCCCCGGTCAAAAGCAGACCAGAGGGAGGGAGAGGGTTGAACTCCTTCCAGATTCGTTAAGGCAGGATAAACCCACTGAAAACAAGGGAGCTCTAGAATGTGTGGATTTAAAAAAAAAATTTTTTTTTTTTAAAATAAACAAAGCAGACATTTCAAAACATCCCAGAAAGAGAACCTTAAAATATTCATGGCGTGCACTTGGATAAAGTGGTCGCCTGCCAAGATAACCAGGGAAACAAGTTTTTAAATAATTTAAAATCTGGGCCTGTTATGAACGATAGGCGTTTTGGGTGCCAAATGCAAGGTTTTTGTGTGCCAAACTACACCGAAGTAATGAATGGAATGGTCCTTTTTTTTTTTTTTTTTTTTTGGCATGCTGACCCATTGCTGATATCCTATAAATAAAAGAGTCCAACCTTATTTGGTATGCCTGGGCATTTTCAGTTTTTATTTAGATATTTCTTTTTCCCCCCCTCAATGAATATTCATCGAAATAAAGATTATAACACAGGTACACAGGTATGAGTTGCAGGTAAAATGCATGGAATGGTTCCAGTTTGCTTAGAGGGAGCCGTGGTTCTGGATTGTGTTGACAGATTTGTTTTTCGTACACCAAACTTTCTGCAAGCTGACTGAACCCATCTCCTCTAGGCTCTTTCTAGGGTGTGGGTGTAATTTTAGCGCCCTGTCTGCTGCGGGAACATTCAGTGTGCGCTTGGGATAAATGTTTGGGTGAGATCTGGGAGGCCACCAGGAATCAAGTTGTGGAATTGAAAGAGGAAGGCCTCAGCATCCTGTCATCCAAGCCTCAACGATCTGCTTGGAAAACTACTCACACTTAAATTGCCTCAAGAAAAGGCAATGGATCTGTTTCGTGAAAGCATCCAGGAATGGAGAACTGAACCGATCAATCGATCAATCGGAATAAAGTTGGAAGGGACCTTGGAGGTCTTCTAGTCCAACCCTTTGCTCAAGTAGGAGAACCTACCATTTCAGACAAATAGCTGTCCAATCTCTTCTTAAGAACCTCCAGTGATGGGAGCACCTACAACTTCTGAAGCCAAGCTTTTCCACTCATTGTCCTCACTGTTAGGAAATCTCTCCTTAGTTCTAAGTTGCTTCTCTCCTTGATTAATTTCCATCCGTTGCTTTTTGTCTTGCCTTTTGGTGCTCTGGAAAATAAGTTGACCCCCTTTTCCTCTTTGTGGAAGCCCCTCAAATACTGGAAGACTGCTATCATGTCGCTCCTAGTCCTTCTTTTCTCTAGACTAGCCACACCCCTACAAATTTGTGTAGGTACACACTGATCTGCTGTCATAGAGATCTTACCATCAGGAAGATTTCCCTTATGTTTACGTGACATCTAGCAATTTTAGTCATTATTTTTGGGTTTAAGTTTGGAAAATGAATGGCCAACTTCTTCTGCATTAGGGAGGTGCAATGTGTTTGGAACTTGAAACATCTCAGATTTGAAATGCTTGAAATTAAAAATGTGTACAGGAGATCGCGTTTCTTGAGCCTTCTTTTCTGCAGACAGATTGTTCCTTCAACTTGTCCTCCAAGGGACAAGTTTAAATCCTCACGTCATCTTTGTCTAGACTCTCCTCCAACCTATCAGTACAGGTAGTCCTTGAGTTACAATCATCCTTTAAGTGACCGAAAAACCGCCCTGAAAAAAGCAACTTACGACCGTTCCTCACACTTGCAAACATCCGAGCCATTTCCCACGGTCACGGGATTAAAATCTTGGCATTTGGAAACCATAGTAGGATGTCTGCAGCGTCCCGGGGTTGTGGGATAACCCGGTTGCAACCTTCCCAAGCGGGCTTCCAACCAGAAAAGTTCACCGTTCACGCTAACAACATTTAACAGCCGCAGAGATTTTACTGAATAGCTGTAGAGAAAAAAAAAAGTTGGCAAAATTGGGTAATCACTGATTCATCAACAGAAATGCTGCTCCCATTTATGGTTGCAATCCGAGGAATGCTTGCACCCTGCTCATCTATCTACCATGCCAGAGGTCTCCAACCTTGGCCACTTTAAGACTTGTGGACTTCAACTCCCAGAATTCCCCTGCCATCATGGGGAATTTTGGGAGTTGAAGTCCACAAGTCTTAAAGTGGCCAAGGTTGGAGACCCCTGTACCATTCAACGGGTCCAGTCATTGAGTAGGTGGGGGGGGGGCGTCCTATAAGAATAGTTGCAAGGTGCAGCTTTTCATCCCCAAAACTCCCTTCCGTAGCCCCGAGGGGGCCCTTCCTTCCCGCACCCAAAGATCCAGGGCGGGTTTTCCCTCCCTCCCACCCACCGTCCCGGTCCCGTCTCTTGAAATGCCATCCATTCCTCCGCGGCTCCTCCTCCTCCTCCTTCTGGAATTCTCCCGCTCGCCGGGTTTTCCTTGTGCTGCCCTCCGTCACTCCTCGGGGCGGAGTTCGGGAATGTCCGTGAGACACGAACCGCGCGGGGAGGTGGGGGGAGAAAGAGACAGAGAGAGAGAGAGGCGAGCGGCGAGCATCGCCTGCCGCGGCTGGGGCGAGCCCGCGCGCGTGCGCGCAGGCGGACACGCCTCCTTGGGGCTTCCTCGGCTCCCGCCGGGCCGGGTGGGGGGGGGGGGAGCGTCCCCCTTCCTTTGGAATTCTGTCAGCTCAGCGCGCGCCCCCTCCCCTCCTCCCTCCCTCCTTCCCTGACAGAGAAATCACACACACACACATTCACTCACTCGCGCGCGCCAGAGATCAATGGGAAGGCTGGCGCGCCTGCGCAGCCGGCCAACAGCCGAAGGACGGCGGTTGGGAGCCTGAGGAGTGAAAAAAGGACGTGAGGGGGGGGGGGGGGCGGGGAGGCAGAGAAAGGGGAGTGAAAGGAGGACCGAAGCGCGCGCGCGCGTGCGCGCCTCACGCACGCACACACACACACGCACGCAGGCCGGGCCGGGAGCGCGCGCCAGGCTGTTGCTCCTCCTGCTGCTGCTGCTGCCGCCGCCGTGAGGCGCGACTCTCGTGAGGGGACGGGGAAAAAAAAAGAAAAAGAAAAGAAAAGCGGGGAGGCTCCGCGGCGGCGGACCGGCCCGCCATGGAGTGACCGCCTCCCTCCACCCCCTCCCCGCGCCCTCCCCTTCCCCGGCCCGAGCTTTTTCCCCCGCCGCTCGGCTCTTCTTCCTTCCCTCAGCGCGGAGGGGGACCCAGAAAAGCGCTGACCCCGCTCGGCTGCCCTCCCTGCCGCCGCCGCCGCCGCCGCCGCGCCCCCTCTGCGTGCCCGGCCGCCGGCGTGAGGGGGGAGAGCGAGCCATGGCGGCGCGGGGCGCCTGGCGGCGGCGGCTGCTCCTCCTCGGCTCGCTGTGGGTCGCGCTGCTCGGCGGGCAGCGCCCCGGCGGCTCCTGCGCCGCCTCGCCGCCTCAGCAGCACCTCCCGCCCGCAGGTGAGTCCCTGGCCGGTTGGGGGGCGAGAGGGGGGTGGGCGAGGGTTTCTCCGCCGTCGCCGCCGCCGCCTCAGCTGCTGCAGCCGGGAGGGGGTCGTTTGTGGAGGGGAGGGGGCGGCGGGGGGAAGAGGAGGGTCTCCCTGGCATCCTTTACACACACACACACACATGCCCGCGAGGCATCCCCCCTTTCCAAAGGGACCCCCCGGCCGGGGAGGGTCTCGGCGGGTCTGCTGACCCCGGAGCGGGGATGCCCCCCAGGAGCCCCGCAGGCGCCGGTTCTCGGCTGGGGAAGCCGCAGCAGCCACAGCAGGCGGGGATCCCCTCCTTCCTCTCTCTCCTCCTTTCTTTTCCCTTTCTCTTTCCCTCTCTCCCCAAGGCAGAGGACTCTGTCCCCCTCTCCCCCGCGTGTCTGGGGTGTTTTATGTGTCTCTGGAGTGTGTGTGAGACGGGGGTGTGTGTGTGTGTGAGTGGGCTGGTGTGGGTCTTTTGTCAGCCCCCACCCGAGAGACTGGTGCCAGTGGTGGGGAAGTGTGGCTGAGGCGGGGGTGAGAAAAGGGGGTGTGTGTTTCTTTCTCTCCCCCCCCCCCCAGCCTGAAAAAAAATGGCCAGAAAAGGGTATCAAGAGGGACAGAAATGATGGAAAGGGGCGCTTTCCCTCCCTCCAGCCCTCCTTTCTCTATCTCTCTTCTGGCATTCCCTCCTTCTGCCCAGTTCTCCTCCCACCCACCTCCCTGGCAAAAAAATAAATAAATTAAATAAATCCGCACAGGTTGCCTCCACTTGTAAGAGTCCCATCCGGAGGGGTTTGCTGTGTTTCACAAGGGGTTTGCTGTGCCAGCAGAGGCCACTGCGCCTCTCTCCGTAATAGACAGTTGCTCCTGCCATTTACTAGGGTGACTACTATGGTACTACTACTATGGAGCTGTGGAGGAAGGAGGGAAGGAGGGGGGGGGGCCCTGCAGAAGTGCGCCTTTGGTTGGTCATTCATCAGCGAATACCCCTCCTCTCCCCGCTCGCCATCGCGTTGGATGAGTGCAGCTCTTTTGAGGTGGCAGGCAAAAAGGGTAGCGGGCGGGAAACCTGGGGGTATTCTTCAGGGGGGGAATCCCCCTCCCCTTCACCTGCTTGGTTTTTGCAGCCAGTGTATTTTTCACTGGCGGAAAAGAGCTGGTGTGTGAGATGCGGGCATTATCCCTAAGTTATGTCAGGTGCAGTGGCGTGCAGATCTAGCCCTCAGTCTTGTGGATGTGTAGTGTGATCCTGGGCTTGTTTATTTCTACAAACCTGGGCAGGATGGGAAGCTGGTGTTAGCAATTAGCGAGCTGACCACGTAAAATGGCTTTCTGTGTCACCGACGGAAAGTAAAGTTAATTAACTGCCGGAGGAATGTGTAAGTTGCAGCCGCGCATTAGGGAGGTGCAATGTGTTTGGAACCTGCAACGTCTCAGATTTGAAATGCTTGAAATTAAAAATGTGCGCACCTTTATCCTGCACTATAAAGCTGGCTTCCTTATAATGCAGTTAAGGAGAGCTGATACTAAAACAGATAAAAGCAGATTCTTTCTGGCCAGGAATGTCTAAAACAGGCTCAAATGGTTATGCTTGTCTTTTTGACGTTACACATCAAGGTACTTACTATACCTGGCATGGATTTTGTTTTTCAGTGAATTATATCTGTAGTGATCTCAGCTTTTTCAGTACCTGTAGTATTTCTGGTGTAACTGAAAAAAATGAGTTGGCGGTATATGTTTTTTGGGGGTAAATGTGTACACACAAAGGGAATGTTGATTGGAGTACATTTCTTTACCATTTAGCTGGGAAGTTACCTCAAATTGAAATCAGAATAATGCTGAGAAAAGGCACTTAAACTGCAAATGGCTCTTATTTCAGCTATTTCATATTTTCCAGTTGGTTTAATTACCACTCTAAACATGCTGCCTGAGGATGATGCCAGTTGTAGTCCAAAACATTTAGAGGGCAACATGTTGGAGGCTGAAATTCTGAATGGTAATAAATAGTATCTGTTAAAACTATGTGCTGGCTTTAGTTTATGCCTTATGATCTTTACCTTACAGTTTTCAAGTATATATTTGAGCTTAGCATCCTTGTGCATTTTCATTCTTGAGGTGAGTTTAGATGACTAACATGTAAAAGTCCTGACATGGCAGTAGTTGTGGCTACTGATACTACAGTTTGAAAAGACAGACGTAAATGTTTGGGTGTGTTCTTTGAATGTTTACATCTTTGGAGAGTGACTTAGAACTTAGGACTTGAAATGTTTCATTTTTAAATTTTGTTTATGTGCTATTCTGCAACTAAATTTCTTTGTGTGGCTGACAACATAAAGCTAACTATCATTGATACTGTAAAGAAAAAAACATCAGATGATTAAAATAAAGAGCAGGGGGATAAAAAGCAAAATCCAAAAATGGCATTAAAATTGCTACACAGTTTAAAAGACTTAGAAAGATAAAAGGTGCTAAAGTGGTAATCAACTAAATGTCAGGTAGTTTTTGAGGAAAGGAATTACTATTAGGAGGAGGAGGAGGATGCTGAAAACAACCCTTTTCAATTGTTACTGCGCGTTGATAGTTTCCATCCTCTGGTATTCCAGGCAGGGCTTCTGGTAAAAAGTACTCGTGGTAGATTTAGAACCAGTAGTTCCAGATTTAGTGCCTACAGTGCAGTCTCCATCAATCTGAATTGGCCCAATACACCAGAGCATCTAAGGAGAAGCTCCTTGGGCTCCTGCACTTCCAAGGAGGTGTGAAAGAAGCTGAAGTGAGGAAGCATCACTTTTTAAGTGTTTTGGAATTCAGGTAGTCCTCGACCTACAACCACAATTGGAATCGGAATGTCCATTGCTAAGTAAGGTGGTTGTTAAGTGAGTTGTGCCTGTTTTTAGGACCGTTTTGCCATGATTGTTAAGTGAATCACAAAGCTAATTAAGAGAATCCAGATTCCCATATTGACTTTGCTTGTCAGAAGGAGGCTGGGGAAGGCCCAAATGGCGAACTTGTGGCCCTGAGACCCATCATAAATACATGCCGGTTGTAACTTCAGCCATTGTAACTTCAGACAGTCGCTAAATGGATAATTATAAATCAAGGACTTTTCCCAAGGGAGATCAGACTAGCCTTCTACCCTGATGATTTTTAGAAGGAAGTTGGAGAGCTTTCCAGTCGAGTTCATGACTTATGCCATCTTTTATTCTCATTGTTAACGTTTTGCCTTTGTTTTTGTAATACTTGACAAAAAATTATTGGTTTATGATTTTATGGTTTATTTAACTTTTTATCTTTTATGTATTGTGGGTATTTCAATTTTTTTATAATGGAAGCTGCCAAAAGTCCTTGGATTGTGGTAGGATATCAACATGATCAATAGGTATAAATAGATAATAAACCAATCCTGTCTTTGAAAATGGCCATGTTATGCAGAATGTGGTATAGGTATGTGCAACCGTCCCAGTGATCCTATGCAAAAATTCTCTAGGGTAGAGGTAATGAATAGTAGCAACTAACAGAGTGGAGTACAACTGCTTCATCTCTAAATTGTTTCCCTTGAGAATTGCCAATGAGATACTCAAAACAGGCAACCATGATTCTGTAGCATCTCACGAGGCAACTGTCATAAGACAAAATTTGTGAGATGGTGAAATAGTATAAAAACACCTTTCACGCCAACAAAAAATCCTACCACTATACGTTATTGGAACATTGTGTTTTTCAACAAGGTTACTGATTTTTATAATGTTCCTTCATGTTCAAATTGCTGCTATCATCAAAGAGCAAGATGGGAAAATTATACTGTAGTATTATGGAGTTTCCTTGAATGAAAGGGAATCCCGACTCCTCCCTTCCCTCCACTAAACTGTTGTAGTCTCAGTAGATGAAGGTGAGGAATATGTGAAATAATATCCACACCTCACTATTGTTGTGATTGTTGCCATTGCGATAGGTGAAATAAGACAGGGACTAAGATAGATGGAATTATGGAATAGAGCTGAAGTGAACAACTAGAGCACTTTTGCTTCTGCAAATCAGTTTCACAATGCTGGCTCTCAGTGCTGGATGAAACTATGTAGATAAAGGAACAGAAATTGGGGTCAGGAGAGGCATCCATGCCTACATGGAAAGCAGCCACTTCCTTCTCTTGAGGCCATGGTTGTGATGAGTGGCTCAGAACTTTATGAAAAAAGAGGGAGAAAAAAGCTCCAGGTTTTGCTGTTTCTTCATAATCTATTGCAAAACCTGACTTTCTATACATGTAGTCCTCGACTTTTGACCACTATTGACCCCAAAATTTCTGTTGTTAAATGAGACATTTGTTAAGTGAGTTTTGCCCCATTTTATGACCTTTCTTGCCTACAGTTGTTAAATGAGTCACTGCAGTTGGTAAGTTAGTCAAATGGTTGTTAAGTAACTCTGGTTTCCTCATTGGCTTTGCTTGTCAGAAGGTCACAAAAGGGGATCACATGACTTTGGGATAGAGCAATGGTCATAAGTATGAACCAGTTATCAAACATTTGAATTTTCATGTGACCATGGGGATGCAACAAAGGTGGTAACTGTAAAAAATGGTCATTTGTCACTTTTTTCAGTGCCATTGTAACTTTGAATAGTCACTAAATGAACTGTTGTAAATTGAAGACTACCTGTATATCCATTAGCAAAACAAGGGGTATATGGAAAGTTCATGTAGCTTGATTAAGAAGGGCAATGTATTTCTCCAGAAATTTTAAATGCTATGTTAGTTTGAGGAACTAGTCTGTCCAGCTCAGTGCTCTATTTAACATAATTCAAATTATGTTGTTTCAGAAAACATGTAATTCAAATTCAGATTGGATTATTTTGAGTCAATGACCTATTTTCACATAATGCTTTCTTTGGAGAAAATGTGAGAATTCTCCATTATTTCATGGTGTCAGATTGACACTTAACTAGTCTATCATTGAGCTGGTTCCCAACCATCTGCTCAATTATAAGCGCACTAATCATGAATTACATATTTGAATTATTTTGCATTATGACTTTGCATCATTTGCTTGATGGTGACAGCTGTGTCTCTCCACCCATTGATCCCTACTGAGAAAAGGTTAAAAAGTATGGACAGCATTTTATCTGTGGTAGAACTTGGTATCCAGATTACTAGCTTTGTTTTTTTCACATAGTAATCTTTTGATTTAACAAGGTATGATGAGTTATGCACTAAAACAGAATCCTATTAAATATAAATGTAATTTTATGCATGCATAAGAATGGATATTTTGGCATGCATACTTTGTTGCTGTTGTTAGTCACTAAATTGTGTCCGACTCTTTGTGACCCCATGGACCATAACGCACACCGGGTCCCCCTTTCCTCCAGGTCTTCCAGAATTATGGTATTTTACACATGCATAATTAGGGATGGGATTTCAGACACTTGAGGGTTCCCTGTGTTAATGGTTCCACAGTCAAAGTGACTGATGCAGCACCGTTGAACTACCAGTGAAGATGAATATGAGGGAAAATATGGATGTGTGAGAGGCCCAGCTTTCCGACTGTCAAAGCAGAGATATAAGGTATGAGTTTTAGGAAGTCAATTGCCAGTTATATATTGAGATCTGTTCCTTTGTAATTCTGATGGAGAACAGAGGAAACAGAACTTGATGCCTATGGTTTACTCAAGTAGGAAATTATGGATAGAGATAATAAGTGAAAATGTCCAAAATGTGATGGCAGCTGTATTTGTATATCGTTCAGCCAATAGGGTCACAGCAGTTTGCAACAATACAATATAAGCAATCATATAATTAAACTATTAGGAATCAATAATTACAGAAATTATGAGTGAATAATAATAAAATGATCCTTGGTTTATACTTATTGATTAAAAGTCATGTGCTGCCTAAACTTTTTCAGCTGTACTACAGCTTAAACATTGATTACACATTCAAAGAATTCATTATCATGCTTTTCTATGACCATACTAATTTGATTGGCTTTACTTTACAGTAGTAGAATCTATATGTAGATACACATGCTGTAACATCAAAATATGGAAAATGCATAGCACAAGAAGATGTCTTCTTTAATCTCCTTGAAACAGATTATTCATTAATAACTTTATGATAAGTGTACAGTAACACATTGGCAAGAGGCTCAATAATACTTGACACAGGATTCTCTGAAGAGAAGAATGGAGTTAAAAGGCTACTATCTTTATGCTTCTAGGTGATACTTTATTGTACACTGAACTGCTTAGAGATGGAGATGGAGATATTGCTTCCAAGTTTTACTTTGCAAACATAACATTAGTAATGCTTATAATATGGCTTGCAAGCTAATGGAAATCTATCTAGCATCCTGTGCATTTTTGAGTGAGCATGTATATATGTTTACATTGTATTTTTAGTAAACTAATTAACTCAAAGTGGCTTGTAGATTATTTGAAAATACATAATGTGATTTAATTGAATTGCAGTATGATGCATCTCATTATGAGACTTCAAAGTCCTAATTAAAATAGCACTTATTTATCTATTTAATAGCTCTTCATTTTTACTTGTTATGCCATTATCGTTCTAGCTTTTGCATCTTCTTTGTTAATGTACTTTGCTCTGACTTCCTAGAGAGCTTTCTCTGACTTACCCAATAAGCAGGAACTTGGTCAGGCCCTTTAAAGCCCAAAGATGATTTTGTATGATTACTTTTTCTTATCTCAGAGGAGTGATAAAATCACTAGCAATGGCAAGTTAGGTAAATATAAAACAGATTTCTTTAAAAAAAAAGAAAGCATTGATGTGATGGGCAAAATATCCCCGCATGCTGTATGATTCAGATATTGTACTTCTGACTGAGTCTTCAGAATTATTCCTTCAGTCTAGCCAGTGTTGGTTTATTTAGAATGTGTGAATCCAGCTATAGTGTCACATTTGTTAATATAATATGGAAGGCTGAGATCTATGCTGCTACTTAAATACAAATTGCCAAAAGTTGTACTAAGCTTTGCTGCTTGTCTGTGAGGAATTTCAGTAGATAACTTGGATATACTATTATCAGCTGATAATGCATCTGAGGATAATTGGTGGTTCTTGTTGGTATGATTGTATTTCAACCACTTTTTCCTTTGGAAAAATGTACTTGATCTGTGATATTTATGCCAAATGTAGTGTTTCTATAAATTTCTACACTCTATACAATTTTGAAATTGTCTGTAGATTAGATGTTTGAATTTCTTTAGTGAATTTAGTGTCTTGGCTAGAGTTTACTTATGGAATTTTTATAATTTACTTATAAGGATATAACAAGGCAAAGTATACTTTGGAAAATAATTCATTATGGAATATAGTTTTACAGTCTATACTTTATGTAAATAGTGCACTTTGTAAGTATAATTTTGAAACATCTTGCAATGATTTAAAATAATCATTTGAAAAAAAACCCTCTTAGGCTGAATGTAAGAATAATGTAAGTTCTTTATTTAATTTGCTTGTATATATGAGAAGCACAAGCTCTATTGCTGCTGTATAGTCCTTCCCCAGAATATTGATCAACAAATGTTTAAGCAAACTTGCACTTATGAAGGAAACTTTCTTCATTTGCATAAAAAATAATGAATATATTTATTATCACCAGTGCCCATTGTATAGTGTAATACATTTGGAAATGTGTTTAATGTATTAATAATATACATGTCATAACAGTTGTTAGAAATAATATGTCCTTTTTTGAGGGAGATAATCTAGAAATGAGATAAAAATATTTATTTGATGCACACCTTTTATAATACATTTAATTTTTTAAAGGGAGTGTGCTGAGAAGTTTTTCCTTAGCATACTTTAGGAAACAAAAGTGACTATTAACATATAGTATTGCTTTTGCTGAACACAATCTTATGACTGTAAGATCTGTAGGAAAATGTATGCAATGGAAACCTTTTTTTCTGTCAAGGTTCATATTTATTTGTAAATAATCTGTAGGAACTGCATGTCAGTAATGAATGGGGAGTTCAGCCAGCAATAAATAAGGCTGGAGTGTGACAATGAAGTTACAATATTCCCCTCTCTCTTTCTGATACCTTTGTCCACCCTTCCTGGACAGATTGCTCCTACCCAAGGTGAATTGATTTTCTTCAAAGGGCTCTTGAAAGTAATCGAGGGTCATAAAAGATTAGACCAAGGATTACTTAAGGGGTGAAGGCCACAGATTGCTCACCCTGGGTTACCCGTTTCTTAGGTTCAAGTAAGCAAAATATGCAGCAGTGCTGTAGTCTCAGCAAAATTACATGAGGTGAGTGTCACTGGGAAGCTTCAAAAAGTTACTCTTTCCTAAATGACACTTGAGAATCTCAGTAGAGGCTGTAAAATTTCTATTTGCACCTGGATTTGTTTTTTTTAATGAATTGTTTTATTGTTTGAATCTTTCTCAGATTGTCTGAGTAGAAATAAAGGGGGCATTCTCTTAAGGGGAAAAATAAATGGAAAGGAAAATCTAGTCATTGCATTTTTGGATCATTAGACTAATAGTTTAAAACTGAAGAAAGAAATTTATGAACTTATAATAACCAAGCTAATTCTCCTAGCCTTTTAAAAATGTGCAGGAATTCCAAAATGAAACGTTTACATGATTCCTGGCACAAATTGACCTCCTTTTGACACATTCTCAGTTTAAAAGAACATGTCACTCCTCCGTGCCAAACTTTCAAAACAGGTATTACTTTACACTTTAATTAACTGCATACATTTTGAAAGAGAAATAAACTAGTGGGCTTTTTCCACCACAGGCATATAAAGCCTTGCTTCACAGAAGAGAGCACTTAAGCAGGAACAAGGAAGCTTGTGTGATGTGAACTAAGATTGTGTACTTTAGGGGGGAGAAAGTCTGATTTTGGTGTATGGCTCTTGGCAGGCTCAAACAAAACAGTTAGTGTTCTCTCAGTTTAGAAAAAGTATTCCTTAAAACAGTCCTTTAAAAAAAACCTATTAAATGAAATATTTGTAAAATGTTACCTTGTTTAAATAATCTTTTTGTTAGTAGACTTTTTCTATTATTTCTATGAATGCTTGCTTATTCTTTTATAATAAGACTTTAAAATTAGGATTCTGGGTTCTGTAAGTCTTTCCAAGAGGTGAATACAGAATTACAATCCTAATGTGTATCTGCCCATATGTATAAAATGGAAAATCCACCCAAGTAATGCTTGGGTACTTTTGCCTTCTTGTTGAACAGTATTTAAGGATCTGTATCCACAGCAGGGGACAGAAAACAGTGATTGTATGCAAAACTAAATGGAAATGTGCAGCTATTTTATTGTAAATAGCATCCTGTGTTAATAACACAATTGGGATCTAAGAGCTGTTGTGGCTTGCCTGTTTAATTTGCAGAGGGAACATAGTATTCTACATACTAGTGCATGACAATGGCCAAATATTGTGATTAAAACGTGTACACTTAGATTGAATTTCTTCCATCAGTTGATGTGATCAGTTGAAGTTGATGTGGGACACTGGATCAGTCACTGTATTTCTGCTTCATGTATGTCAGTAAGAGGGGAAAAAATGGAGATTGTATGCTGCTCTAGAGAAAATGTGGGATAAAACTGTTTTAAGAAATAAGAAATAAAATTGTTAGAAACAGAGTTCCCCTTTGTAGAGACTTAACAAAAAGCAAACAGTGGTAAGCATAAGTAAATGCTGGTTATTAAGCCAAGCTATAAGTGGTGGATTCTTGTTCTCTTAGTACTTAATTAATTGGTAATCTTCATTTCCCATATTTGATTATGGTGATGATAATAGCTTAGGAAGTTGCCTTAAAAGAAAAAAAAAAACTACTGGGACAAGAAGCTTCCATGATAACATGTGAACATGTTCAAAGAGTGCAATACAAATCTAATTAACTCGTGCAATTTTTAGAAAGTCAGCTTATTTCAATTAATCCTATACATAAAATATCCTGCTGAAGTACATTTGTCAAAATAGGGATGGTAATAATAGGGCAGGTTTCTAGGTCACCATTTATAAATGTTTTACAGTGATATTTATATCCACCTCTTTCATTCTTGCTAATCCAGCTAATATATAACCAGGGATCGTAGTGGAGAAAAAAATGGGACTTAAGTTAAATATACCGAACAGCAAACTGATAGCAACAAGGATAGCAGTCAGCCTTAGAATTCACAGTACAGGTAGCCCTCAACTTACAGTACAACCTCAATTTGAGCCCAAAATTTCTGTTGCTGAGCAAGACAGTTAAGTGAATCTTGCCCCATTTTATGACCTTTCTTGTCATAGTTATTAAGGGGATCACTGCAGTTATTAAATTAGTAATGTAGTTGTTAAATAAATCTGGCTTCCCCATTGATTCTGCTGGTCAGAAGGTTGCAAAAAGGGATCACATGACCCTGGGATCAGTGGTGGGATTCAAAACGTTTTGCCACCGGTTCGGTGGGCATGGCTTGGTGGGCGGGCTTTGCCCACGTGCACCAAATGCGCACTTTGCACAGGCACAGAGGCATTTGCGCAGGTGCGGAGGCTATCCAACTCACCTCCTGCAAGCCTGCACTCTCCCGGTCGCTTTAGCAGCTGCTGCGCAGCACTCTTCTGTGCCGCGCAAAGCAGCTGCGCTTTAAAAGCAGAGGATAAAGGTTAGTATGGGAGCCCAGGTGGGTGGGTGGGCAGTGCAGCGGAGAGAACTGGTTTGGTCTCCGTTGCTCATCGCCACTACCGGCTCGGCAGAACTGGGCTGAACTGGTGGAATAATACCACCACTGCCTGAGATACTGCACCTATCAGAAATACGCGTCAATTGCCTGAATTTTGATCATGTGACCATGGGGATGCTGCAACAGTCGTGTGAAAAACAGTCATAAGTCACTTTTTTCAGTGCTGTTGTAACTTCAAACGTTCACTAAATGAACGGGTGTAAGTCGAGGGCTACCTGTTAAGATACTGAAGTCATGGATAGGTCCTGCCTTTTAAGTAAAGGAACCAGCAGTCAAGAAATACCCCACTACACTAGGAGTTTGTAGCACGGCAAAGAAGCTGATAATTGTCCAAGTCTTCCTCCTCTTGAAAGTGGGATGGGATTTGTTCTTGTCTAGTCTTCTGAAGCTTCAGCCATTGTCCAGAAGGTTTCAAAATTCCCAAGAATGGTTCTGTGATTCTTTAGGACCCTTAGAAGACAGGGTTATCCACCTAACCCAGGAGTCTTGAGTTCACTTCAATTAGCTAAGTTCTCTCTTACCCTCTCTTTGTCCACCTTACGCTGCAGTTCCCTCGTTCCTCCAGGGATGTAACATTGAAAGAGCGGGAGCTTCGTCTCTCTTCTGAGAGGCAAAAAGATGCAAAGGAGGAATGGAAAATTCTGTCTTTTTGCTTATGATTTCTCGTCCAGGTCATGGTTGCCCCAAAGGTGCTTTTCCCCAAAGGCAGCTGGACTTTCTTGGTTTTCTGTCTTTTGCAATCAGCCCCTACCAATTCACCACATTCTCAAGGTTTCAATTAGCTATAATTGTGCCTTGGATAAACCTCATTGGCTACGATAACTGCCACAATCTACATATGCCCTCTGAGCATTGATTGGGTAGAAGCTGAATATAGTACGTCAAGTATGCTTAAACACAAACAAGTACTTTACAGACAAATGGGATCATTTGCTTGTACGTTCCTGCCTGGGAAATCTCTTTGTGTTTCCTAGCCCTTTGCAGTTATAATTTTCAATGGAGTTGTCAAATACTTTAGGTTATTACTTGTACTTGTGTAGATCTGGATTCGTAGGGGTGAGATTCATGGGATTCTCCTCCGTGCTGCATCGAGAGCCCAGGATGGGTTGACCCCTTCCTATGATGTCATAGCTGAGTCTGTACTAAGATATAAAAGCCAGCCCCCGGGAGAGACCCCAGCTTTTGACCCAGCTCCTTTCAGTCAGTAGCTGTGTCTCTGAAAGCGTTCTGTTAGATAACGCTCACCAGCGATCTTCAGTGCCGTTTTTCCCCGTTTCAAGCAAGGTTGGGAGCAGCGTTGCCAGAGCGCTGTTCAGGCAAGTTGGGCAGCGTCTGTAGACCTCCCCCACCACGCCTGCGGTTTGAGCGGTCGTAAAAAGCGATCGGCAAACCGAGACCAGCGTCAGCCAGTTGATCATGTGGCCAGAGGCTGCCCTTTCCTTTGCTGACTTCACTCGGGACTCTTTATAGCCTAAGGAGAAATACTTCGATCTCGGAGCCTGTTTCCCGTAGTCAGTGGCCATCTTGGATTGAAGCCTTCCACCACGAGCTGAGCGGCCATTTTGTAAGCCCGGGGGCCAATTTATACCCTAAGGGGCTTCATACAAAAAATGTACAAACAGTTTCTTCCCAGTGTAAGAGCCTTTATTCTTCAAATGGAGCAAGATAAGGGTCAGGCAGAGTCCCCCTGTCCCCCCTAGTGGAACAGTCTCTTAAGCCAATAAGAGAAAAAGTTGTAGGCAACGCACCCAATCAGTCCAGAGGGAGGTGGCTGCTAAAATCAGAGCTAAGACTCTAGCCCCTAAGAAGGCAACTCAGGGTGAGTTGAGGGCAGAAAAGTGCAGACATGCAGCCCTAGAGAGGCAGTTCAACAGAACTATTCAACAGAAGGGAGTGCAACTACAGCATATTTCAGGTGATACCTGTGGGCCCCAGCCAAGCCCTCCCAGGGAAGGAGAAGTTATCTATGAGCCTGTCTCCTGACGCTTTTGCAGTACAATGATCTTCAGGATCTAAGCAGATCTGGGCCTTATTTCCAACAGGCTTCTGGGCCCTGTGCTCCTCCCCCTTCCTTTCAGGCCTTGAACCTCTTCTCAATCTAGGCCTGAGGCCACCTTCACTCCCTCAGCAGTGGGCCTTCGGCCTTCTGCCCCTACCTTTGAGCATAGACCAGGGGATATCCAAGAGGTTGTCTCTTTGGCCATTAGGCAGGGATTGGCTGAAGGCTTCAAGCAACTCTATAAGTTGCCTCATCACCCTGATTTACACAGGTCCCAGGACCTCAGGGTCCATTCTTCTCTACCAGAATGGGAGGAGGTTGATAAGGAGGGAAGGGCTTCACCATCTGAACACAGTTACTCCTCTCGTTCAGAACGTGAAGAGGGCGAGACCTTCGACCAAAATCTTTCAGAGGAAGAGGACCCTCGCCCAGAGCAGACATCCTCTGCATTGGTCTTCAATCCTTCTCTCTTCAGGCCATTACTCAGCATGGCCTTGGTCACTGCCAAGCTGTCGCCAGAGGAAGTGGCTCCCGAGCCTCAAGGAATTCCCTCTAGCCAGGGGACTCATTCTTCTCCAAGACTGTAGTGGAGGCAGGGGTTTTGCCTTCTCCCACTTTGTTCCTGGATATGGTCAAGGAACGGTGCGCTTCCCCTTCGGCAGGTCCTCACCCATCTTCTCTGGATAAGCATTTCTACAACGTCAGCGCAGCCCTGGACAATTCCCTGGCAGTGCCTTCTGTTGACATTCCAGTTCTGGCCTCGTTCCCATTTTCTGGCACTCACGTGGGCATCCCTACGGTGGCTGCACCAACTTCAGATTAGATTGCCTTCATCTGACCTTTGGTCTCACCAAGGCCTTAATAAGATTATTGCAGCGGTGGAATTCACTGCAGATGCCACTCTCGATTCCGCCAAATTTGCATCTAGGGCCATGGCATCTTCAGTAGCAGCAAGAAGACTGTTATGGCTCAGAAATTGGCAGGCGGAGTCACGGCATAAATGGAAGCTGGTTTCAGTTCCATTCGCGGGCGATAAGCTTTTTGGAAATGCTCTGGAACCTTATCGAAACCAGAGATAAACGTAAAATTCTCTCTTCCTCTGGGAAGAGAGCCGACTATCGCCCAGCTCCTTATACTGGTAAACAGCCCTTTCGGGAGGGTGGGGGTCGTTCCTGCCATCGCTCTAAGTAATCCCTCATTCTCCCCACCCATCGGCGGTCGCCTAGCCTTCTTTGCCTCCAAATGGGAGGAGTCAACGGCAGATGCCTGCGTGCTCAGCACTATTAGGTCAGGATTACAATTGGACTTCCTAATGCACCCCTCTAAAAAAAAAAAAAAAGATTGTCCTGTCTCTCGGGACATTTCAAGGCAAGACCTTATGAATCAGGCCATTCAACTCCTTCTTGAAATCCGAGCTATTCAAACCTCTTCCCCCCTCTCAATGGGGACGTGGGCTTTATTCTCGCCTTTCATCGTTCCCAAAGCCTCAGGTGGGGTAGCGAACCATCCTGGATCTAAAATTTCTCAACCAATTTGTAAAATACAGGCTATTTAAAATGCAGACCCTGCATTCTATTTTAGAAAGCATTCGGGAGAGCGATCTCCTCTCTTCCACTGATCTCACGGAGGCTTACTTCCACATCCCCATTTGGCCTCATCGCCAGTTTTGCCGTTTCTGTTATCAGAATGGGGTCAGATCAGAAGTGGGTCAGATCTTGCATCGAGCAGGCCTACAAAGCTGCGGCCCTTCCGGTTCCTCGAGGTCTGATGGCGCACTCTACCAGAAACGTGGACACTTTGGCTGCCTGGGCGACCCAAGCACCCTTGGAGGAGATCTGTCATGCGGCCACGTGAACATCTCCGTCTCCTTTCATCAGATATTACCGTCTGGATGTCTTTGCCTCAGCAACTGCAGCCCTCGGTAGACGGATGCTTCAACGAGTGGTTCAACAGTCAGCGTGATGAGCCAGACGAGGACCCATCCGTGGACATGCAAGCTTTGGTATGTCCCATCCTGGATTCTCGATGCAGTATGGAGGAGAATGGGCATTGGTAGAAGTTACCCTGAACCGCCTTTTCTATCTATGCTGCGAGAGAGCCCAGCCCCTCCCTTGATTCGTCCGGAGAGGGTAAGTCATATTTCTGTATTCATTTGTGCTTTCAGAGACACCTTTCAGTCCGTCAAGTATCTTCGCCAAAGCTGGGGTCTCTCCCGGGAGCTGGCTTTTATATCTTAGTACAGACTCAGCTATGATGTCATAGGAAGGAGTCAACCCATCCTGGGCTCTCTCGCAGCATAGATAGAAAGAGCGTTCAGGGTAACTTCTAAAGCTACTTTCCCAAAATGAAAGCTGTGCTGTTCAACACAGAACTCCATATTTGTCATTGTTTCTGCTTTAGGAATTCCTAGGCTATCTGCATAGCTTAGTTCTGAAGGAGGTTATTAGTGTTGGAGCTAGTCAGACTGCATAAGCTTCCTGAAAGGAAGTAATTGTAAAATAACAAGGAAATAATTAGGAAATGAGGATTTCTGCTTTTGCTTTGTCTTTATGAAAAGGGCACAAGGTTTCTCTGGCAAATACTGCTGTGTAAAAAAAAGAAACCCATAATTTTGGATTGATTGATTATTATGAGAGCCTTTTTCTACAGTGACTTTGACTTCAGAACTTTATTGGTCTTTTAATTATTATTTGAATAGAGATTGATTGTTGGCATGCAGTGCTCCTAAACAGCTTTGAATGGAGTGGCTCCCTTGTTTATATATATTGTTTATAAATTGTTTTAATCATAAGTTGACATTTAGAAGACAAGCAGCCTATTTGGACAGTCCTACTTATATTTAGTTATCAGTATGTTTAGCTAAAATGCTAATAAATGAATTCCTAGAAGTATTATAACTTAAACATAATTTCATTCATTGTATCTGTTAGTGGCTCCTTAAAAGCTGCACTTTTTCCTGAAGTTGCATAGTAGCCATATAGCCCTAGAAAGAATAGGCATTTCAGTTAAGGAAGCACCAACATCATGCAGCAAGATTATCATGTCCTATTGTTACCTCTTTAATTCCACTCTATTTTATAACTATTTGTTATAAGCAATTCTGACCCTTTTAATTTTAATCAATCAAAATAGTTTACTTGTCAACAAGGCATGCATACATATTACAACAATTTCCCCTTCCCCACAGTTGTAAGAGTTTAACTTGGGGGAGAAACCTTTCCTTCCTTCCTTCCTTCCTTCCTTCCTTCCTTCCTTCCTTCCTTCCTTCCTTCCTTCCTTCCTTCCTTCCTTCCTTCCTTCCTTCCTTCCTTCCTTCCTTCCTTCCCTCCCTCCCTCCCTCCGTCCCTCCCTCAATTCATGACTCTGAGTGGCTGACAATAATTAAAAGCACAAAACAATCAAGAAACCCATAGCTGAGATTAGAAATACAACAGAACTCAGCACAGCCTTTGCAGATGTTCACATACGAATCTGGATCCCAAGGCTGGTCCTACAGCCGTGTCTTTGAGGTCTTGTGAAAGTCTGGTGGGTTCCAATCTAATTTCCAGGGAAATGAAGCTCCAAGGAGTGGATGCAACTCCAAAAGAGGCTGTATTCCTGGGCCCCACCAGACGGCCCTCCTTAAAGTCAAGACCTGGAGTCTTGACCCTTCCTGCTAGACCTTATGGGACAAGTTGACATAATTGGGAAGAGTCAGTTCCCCAAACAACCCTTAGCTCTTACAGGAGCTTTTAAAAGATATAGGACGAGAAGGGAAACTTCTTCAAAGAAAAACCAGAAAGCCCAGTTACCTCTTGAAAAAAGCACCTTTGGGACAACCGTGACCTGGATGTCACTGAAAATCTCCCTAGACTTTTAAAAGACTATAGGTGTTCCACAGGGACAGCGGGACTTTAAAAGATCTTAGTAGGCCTTCTATACCTATAGGTATATCCTGTCTATTTTATGATTTACCCATCTTCCCCCCACCCCCTCCATTTGTCTACTGTAGGACATGAATAGGAAGCTGCGTCTTCATTTATTGTCGATGTGGTTTCAGGGGGTTCTGGGTACTGCATGTTTCTTTGGAATCTGCTGATAGTAACTGCCCACATTTCTCCTGATAGAATTAATGGCAAAAGAAAATCCTTTCCCACACAAGCACAATTATTTTTTGGAAATACGAAGGTAAAGTTTATTTGAGTTCAGTAGCTATTGTTATTAAAATCTTTGGGTCAGTTTGGAAGCAATTACGTCATAATTTTAGGTCAAACAACTTTTTGTTGAACTTTTTTTAAGCCTAATTGGATGCATGTGGAGTAGAAATATCCATTGTGAAAGGGCTTTGATTCATTGGCAAGTTATAAAATACTTGCTGGTAAATTAAGCCAAAGTTCCTGGATTTCATAGTGCTGCAAATTATTCTTTACAGTACTGAAAGAACAAATTTAATGGTTTGGTTTTTCTTGTTTATCTGAATGTTGTTCAACGCTTGGAAATGTTTTCATAGGGATTGCAAAAATAATTATGGGATGAAGGAATTATGTTAGTATTGATTTCTTCATACCATCTCATTTACTCCACCCGGGAACTGCCATTTCAGCATTATGACTATGAAGATGGATAGCCTAGCTTTCTAACTTAGAAGGCTTGGAATTTGTTAGTTGGGCTGGTTTGATGGCCCCTTTTTCTCCTGTTCCAGGCTATCATCCCTTGATCGATGTGCCTATGTCATGCGGATCAGGAATAGACATCTTTTTCTCTATGAAGGCTACCTTGTCCCCTCCCTCCATCATACCCAACCTCATTCCAGTATTCTCTACCTCACCAAGATTGTTGGAAAGAAGAAGCAAGCAAATTTCTATCACTTGGCTATTCTGTTGCATTTGAAATTTGCAGGTGAAGGAAGATTGAAAGCCCTCCCACCCCTCAATTCCATTCCTTCCTTGGCCTCTTCCTCCCTGCTATTCTTACAGTTGTTAACCTTCAATTTTCATTCAAGTTTTTCTTTCTGCAAAGCATGGTGACCACATTGTCCTCTTGTGTATAAGAAGATTTAGTTCCCCCGGCTTCTGCAGAGGCAGAACTGACAGTAGCTGCAACAAGTGCAAAGGGGAAATAGATAGGACCCGTGTTGTAATGGATTTTCCCCCAAAGCACTGAGTAAAAAAAACCATATGTTGCCCTATCCCCACTCTCCTGTTGTAGATTCTATCTTCTGGAGGTTCATTTAGTGAGGGTGAAGTGTTTTAAGCTATATTGATTCCACAACATCTGTAGTTTGTTTCTAAATGTGCCTGTATAATATATTTCTCCCTCTCCCTGGTATGTTACTACTAATTCTCAGACTTTTTTTTTTCCAGCAGCATTAATGTTAGTGTGTGTTTCTTTTCCATTTTTAACTTCTTATTGTCCCAAGGGACCTCATAAATATTGCTTCCTCCTACAAAGCTGCTGACATGTAGCAAAAAATTCTAATTCATTATTCATGTGATGCTCATTTTCTATGTTTAGGAATTAATGCATCTTCAATGGAGATTTTTTTTTTCCATGGCTGCAGTATGAAAAGAAGAAAGCAGGCAAAGCAAACACTACATGCAGAGTTATGTGGCAAGTGCTAGAATGCTAATCAACAAAGAAAATAGTAGGCATAAATATTTGCTATACTTACAGAGGAATTTAATTTTATGGGGAGAGGAAATGTGTAGTAGTATTTTTTTATTAATGCCCTGTATTTTATATTGTTTCGTATACAAAAAACATCTCAAAGTGATTTACAAAATAAACATACCAATAAAAAATGGTAATTAAAAATAATGTTAAAGAAAGCCTGTTTACTTTAAAAACAACAGTGGAGGAAGGAAAGAAAATAAACATTCACAGAGAGACAGTCTGGGTGAAGAGGTGGATTTTCAACAGATGAAATAACATGTGCCTCACTAATATCGGGGGAGAGAGCAACCGTCTTATGGCCGTCTGTAGCCCTGGCCAGTCTTTCTCGGCCTTGGGAAGTGGGAGAGGTGAGGACTTCCATTCGCTGGGGAATTGTGAGAGTTGAAGTCCACATAACTTCAACTTGTCAAGATTGAGTAACACTGGCTAGGTAGATACCATATACTACTACACTAGGCAAATGCCAACCTTGAACTGAATATCAAATGAACTGTATTGAAAACTAATTTGGAATTTTCCATAATTCAGTACTTTACTTTTTAAAAATGGTAGGGAGACTAAGAGGAATGAAATAGAATTAACTGACCAACCACACCATGATTTCCAAAGAAGAGATCTTGTCTAAACAGCTTCTTCTGCAATACACATTGAGAATATATTTTCAAAAATCCATTACAGCTTTAGATTCGGAATTAAAACAGGATCAGTGTAAAAAGTGCACTGCGGCAATATTTAAAAGGATCCAAGCTAAGTTGTAGTATTAACTAGTAGTTGTATGCAAAGTAGATCTCTGTGTGAGATCTTATTTCTAGTGGACGTTCTTTCCTCCAGTGCAGGTTTCAATTAGGGTATTCGATTAATTAATAATTTAAGAAATTAAAATGCATAAATACTCCAGGTGCAATGACTTTTTCCAAGGGCTTGATTTGCATGGAAAAAAACAATTAACAGTCTAATATCAGAGATTTATGTCAAACTCATGAAGTCATTTTCATTTCTCCGAGCACTACTTTGTGCTCGATGTAAAGGGGTTGTTGAATTTTATTTTATGTAACAAGAGTGCCCCTGGAACAAAATTAAACGTCAAGCATGATCTTCTTTCCTTCACACAGCTTTGTCTCTGCTGTTAACCTTTACTTTAAGAAACAGCTTTCGAAAACAAGATACATTCAGTGGCTTGAATGACATCCTTTGCTGTATGTTTTGTGACTGCCAAGGACTTCATTATTTCTCCTCTAGTTAGCCAGATGAAAAACAAAGCTGGGAGTTTGAACATTATCTTCCTCTGAAATCTTGCCATTCTGTACATGTTCCAGTGGAAGAAAATGGTTCTGAAAGCATTATTTCTTTATTTTTTCCTTCATATTCAGAAATCCTTCGTAAAAGCTCTCAGGTGGCTTTGGTTAAGCTGTTCCTCTTTGTTCTGCCAAAAAAAAATGTATTTCCTCGGTTTGTTCTTTCAGTAAAGGCACAGATTTACATCTCCCTCCCTCCACTAGCAAACAAAGAGCTTCAGATTGACAACTTAGGGCAAAGGTATATATGTTGTTGCAAAGACAGGTGCCAATTTAATTTGTCATAGAATAAATCCTCAGTTTTCTAGGCAGGCATTCAGCAGATTTTGAACAAAGCAGATAATTTTTTTTATTTTGAATGGATCAGATGTTTTTCTTGTTACCTTAGCAGTCTGGACCACTGGTGCAAGTTATGTCATTCATCTCCGTTTATTTCATTTTGAATAAATTACATGATTAATGTTTTGATGTTGTTTGCCTCATTTATATAATTAAATAGGAGATAAATGAACAAAAACCTTAATTGGGTAATCAAATGAACAACCTAAATTATGTCAGTGATGTAAATTCAGATTTAACGGACACTCAGTTTTAACAGATATTCTTTTCCCCAAAAGTTCCATTAAATTTAGCTTTTACTGAAATGAGGCAGAAATATATCTAAGTGATAATAATAGTTCAGTGCCATTCTCTGTACTAAAGTCTGTTTCAGTGAAAGTCTTGTCATGTTGAACACATGGAGTTCTCCTGACTTAGTACCAGTTTTGGAACTTTAAAACACTTTCTCTACCTCATTTGGGGAAAATTCAGGCTTTAAAAGTCAAATTGCAATTAAGTGGCTTCAGCAAGTGGCTTCAGCTTCCTAAGACAACAAATGTTGCTCTAATGAAATAGTAAGTAAGCTCGAAATACCCATATGTTTTTCTCTTCAGCCCTCATAACTAGTTCTCAAGGTTTCTGTAAGGTTTAGTAAAACACCTAGAACATCTTGAGGGCGCTGGGTTATCTAACTCTAAGTGTCGATGAACCATCTCCCTTATTTTCCCCTAAGATCGCAATGGAGTTAAGCAGCTTTTAATTATGTCACTGAAGAAGTGGGTGGAGAAAGGAAACTCTTCCGAGCAGAACAAGTCAAGGCCTGTGAAAATGCCAGCATTAACTACATGAACAGTTTAGTTTTATCTTTTAGGAGCCATCGGGAGGGTCCTAGATCCAAATGGGAGAAGGCGATTTAAAGCACACGTGGACATAAATTAGGCCAATTGGCATCTCTTGAAATGTTCTGCAATGAATTGCCAGCAGGTGTGATGGGTGCATCCAAGCAGGCAACAAGTAAAACCTTTCCTTCCTGAATCAGAATCATTTCGCAGACCTATTGCCTACATTCCCACTGTGGCATTATGTTCTCCAGTATGGCATGGACATAACTTGAATACAATTATGTGATGTTAGCAATGTAAGCATCCATAGGGGAAGCAAAGGGGCAAATAAGGACATTTGAGTCGTGATGTAAAGTCCATCACTAATACACTTGCGTCCAGTATCAAGCAAGTACACAAATTACAGGGGTTACGTTATAGCACATGTTTGGTCATTTTCATGTGGTAATGTTTATAGATGCCCCCAATCAGCAATTAAGACATTACACTGTTGCTTAATATGCAGTGCATACCTTTATTTATATTATTTATAGGGTCTCCTATCTAATTGCATTGACTTTGGGCAGTGTATGAAGATTAAAGCCATCGCCGCAACATATAACTCAAGATGCCCTGGTTAAAACAGCAACCATTCCAAACCAAAAGCCACATGCACGTCTTCCGTGCCTTTTACTTTGCCAATTAAAACAATGTGAAAGAGTCCTGAGAACTATTTAATACAAACTACTATTTATTTTTCATAAAAAAGGAAAGACACAAAAAAATCTTTCTTTTTTGGGGGGTGGGTATTCTCTCTTGTTTGTATTTTCTCCATCACACACAGAATCCCGTATATAAGCATGCTGAAATCTACTGAAATCTGTTAGTACAGTAGTTCTAAACAACGGTCAGATGATGCACCTACTTTTTATAAGTACAAAAAGAACATTTAATTTCTCCTTTCTTCTTTTGATCTGTAACAATAGTGCCTGCTTGGCTGGTTTGCTTCTGTCATATGCTCTCCTTTCCTTCATTCTGAGACACACAGCTTGCCTGTCTCCCACAGATGGTAAGCAAGGAGGGCCAAAATTATTAAATGTATAATTAAATCTCGGTTAAACTCCTAATTAGCGCACATTTTTATAAGGATTGTAGCTTGCTTTCTAACACTAGATCCAAAAGTATAACCCTAGTTTAATTGGTGTTTTAGATTAGAACGTGCTTCCATTCCAGTAATGAAACTATAGTAGATAGTTGGCACTGGATTTGCTGCAGTTAGGCTTTCTTTCAGGTTTTCTTCTGGGAATTTTTGACTGTTTTGTAAATATCATGAGAAGGGTTACTGTGTTACAGGAAAATGATTAACAAGAGTTGTATTTCTTATTTTGCTGAAAATATTCTGTTACAAACAACATACAGTTTCCCGCATAATCAAAATACCTGGGGATGTAGAAAATTAGATCTAGCCTTGAATTTGTGGAAAGTAGAATTTTGGGATTCAGGTATTGAATAATGGTAATTCTGCAAAGGAAAATTTTCTGCAGCCAAAAGTGTCTGACTTACCTCTAAGCTGTCTCCATTGCTTAGTGCTAAGAATAGAACTATAAACAAAACAGTTAAATATGGTGCAGTTATATAAACCTGTAAAGCAATCTGAATATCAAATTAATTTTATTTATAACTGAATCACAAAATTAATAACAAAGGAGGGAAAACATGGAAAAATAGCAGTAAAAATGACATATCATTTTCCCCATGATTTTTTTTTACAAATATGAGTACATATAATTTTAAAAGTTTATAAATTTAGAAATAATTAAAATGAATAAAGAAATTTCTCTGCAGTGTTGATTTGAAGTGGTACAGGACAGATGCAAGGTGTTATCTACTATACATAATTAGCATAAAATTTATTGCCAGGGGAAGTGATTCCTGTTATTATAAAAGACTTTATTTGGCCAATGAGAGAGACTATAAATAAGATTGATTTAATTGCATTAGATCAAAATTAACATTGCCTTATGGAGCAAATTAATTCTTATGTTCATTTCTCTAACATGGACCATATTGATCCAGAATAATTAAAATCCAGGAAGAATTTAATAATAACGGATGGAGGGTTAGTGTTGGCAATGACTAATCAGGAAATATATATACTAATTACCTTTGTTGAGATAGGTGTATGTAGGCGTATATAGGTATATATATTGTATGTAGCACATTTGAAATATTCTAAAAAATTTTACAAAACTCTTAAGTTTTGAAAGAAATTGCATAAAGTCATGGAATTTGCTGTGATAACATACAGTGATTAATGCTAATCTGAATTATTTTAATCCCCCTTTAAAAGATGGATCTATCAAAGTTATTAATCACCATAGTGACATAATCAATACAACAATATTTGTTTGGTATCAGTTATTGGGAAACAACAGCAGAAAGAACAATTAATGAAATTCTGTTTGCTGTACTTTAACTGATTGGCTACAGCAGATCCTTTGCTTTCTTTAAAAACTTCAATTGTTCCAGCAGGGTTCTTGTGTTTTAACATTTCCCCTCCTTTTGATTGTAATCTAGAAATTGAGATATATTTCCTCATTCCATGTAGATCATAACAGAGATTAAAATCATGCTGCTAATTATTTGTATTCTACAAAGCAAATTCCTTCAGCTGAGTCCATGCTCTTAGGACTCTCTCAGTGCTGTGCCTGTCTGTCAAAGGACTGGATTGATGTCAATGACCTTCAGTAAACATTGCAAGAGTTACATACTGAAAGTTGACTGATGCAGATGCATGAAGTGTTGACAATATGTAAACAGTTTGAATAAGCTGTCCTTCTTTGTAGCGAGACTAGGCAAGCAGCCCTACATGCAAAACAATGGGAACAGAAAGATACCTTGAAATGAACTTGTTGCGAAGTGTTATGTTGCTTGCTCTGTCTAGCTCAGTGACAAGAGAACAAATCTACATATCTAAATGCACATTCAGAATGTTCTTTGCAGTCAGTTGTAGATGCAGGCAGAATTACTGTGTCTGGTTCCAGAAGCGTTGCACAAAACTGCCAACTAATTTCATTCGGTTTAATCAATTATTTGGAGATTTGAAATCTGCTGCAGGAAAAATTGCCTCCCAAGATAGCCCATGAGATTCTTCTTACACAGAAGTAATTATGCTGAAATTATATTTTAAAAGCTGGTTTCATGTATTATCTTTTTAGAATGCCAAATGCAGATTGGGAAGAAAGCATGTCTTTAAAAGCAATGAGAGGAAATTGCAAGGGAAAAGAATTGCTGCCGAGAGAACTTTATTATCTAGTAAGACACATGATAAGCCAGTGAATGAGGCTTTCCCTTATCTCTCTGCAGGCTCATAGGTATAATCAGGCCTGCAGATAGGAGGTGTCAAGATTATTCAGGACTTTGTAAATGTACATAGGCCTTTAAAGATCAAAATCAGCACCTTGGATTGTATTCGGAAACAACTGGCTAACCAATGCAGTAGGCAAGCAATAAGGGCAATATATCCAGCCACTATTTGTGTATTGTAGCTATCCTTTCATATCATACCAAAAAAAGTGAAGGAATGCATTGGGGAGGTAAATTCAATATTTTGAGTAAATATTTTGGTGATTCTGCTCAAAGCGGATTCGGTCACGTTGTTGAATCAGCTCAACTTTCAAATGAGAAAGTTGTATTGAATGGTTAAAGGGGATCTAAATCAATTGGACATTTGAGAGTCTGGTGAAAAATATATATATATATATATATATATATATATATATATATATATATATATATATATATATATATATATATATATATATATATATGAATATGAATGAAATTGATCAAGCTGTTGCTAAAATCCACGATTTATGGAAATAATTTTGGAGCATGGACTGCCTTTGCCACCATCACAAGGAGCTACTTTTAGAGCAGCAGGCAGAATGCCAGCTGCTTCTCCCAATCTCTTCTCCCATATAGGGAAAGGTGGATGACTCAGTACAGAAACCTCCCTCTCCCCAGCCCCCCACTGGCTGGGGTCTGACTCTTCTGGAACACATTTTATTTCCACTCTTAATAAGCTTTAAAACCAAGCTATTAGAGTATTGTCTCTGTTTCTGACACTTTATTTTATGCATTTGTCTCCAATTGGCAATTAAGGCCTACATTTGCCAGGATGTATATATCCCTTAAAAAGCAAAGCATTTTTCCAGTTGAAGAGTTTTGATGATTTTTTTACACACACACACACACACACACACACACACACACACACACACACACTGCATCCTTGTTGCTTTTGTTATTAGGTGGCATGGACGTAGTTCTGACTGCAGTGGGAGGGAGCACCTATTTGCTGAACAGTTCATTTTTTTAACAACACAGGATGCCCCTTCCCAGGTAATAGGAATAGCTTAATAATGTAATCTTAAGTATCCCTAAAGTTTTGTTAGTAATTGAGAAGGAACTCTGCTTGAACCCCAAGGTTGGTTGCCTAGGCAAGGGATCAGTATTGACCCTGAAGAACCAACAGTTGATTTCCTTAGTATATAAGACATATCCACATTTTGATGCATTCTAAGTTATTGTTCAGTTTGAGACGTATCTAAGGGTTAGCTATGTTGGCTATATTATTATTTTTCTCTTCTGTATCTTATAGACCATACACACTTAGGAAAAAAAATTTATATGTAAACGTGCAAATCTTTAGAAGGTGGGCTTCAGCATTATAATAAAAATACCTTGGTCTAATCTCTGAAATTGCATAACTATACTAGAAGTGAGCCTCTGACACTTGGCCCATAAAGGAGCAGTCCTACAGCCGTGCAAGATTTTAATTTTGAGCACCATTGGGCATTTATTTTGTTGGCTTGGATGCCATCTAGTGGCTGTGATGTTACTTTAATGCACAAGGAGAACAAAGAGATAATAAGTACGTCTTCATGAAGTGTTCCTTTGTCCTGCTTCTTGTTCTGTTTGTTACAGTGCTTTAATTCTGCTGCCTAGTTTGATGCTGTACTTGCAAGAGCTTATGATTTGGGAAAAACGTATGTGGCTGCGGAATCTCTTTTTGTACGTTAAGGGTTTTCCCCACTCTTTCCCCAAGATGCAAAATAATTTCTAAAAGTTTTCAAGAAATCCTTCATATGGAATATGAAATATTAAGTTCTAAATCCTGTAGTTATAGTAAGATGTGTTTATAAGAACACATTAGGACCTGCATTAAGTCCACTGATACATAAAAGACCTAATTCAATTTAGATGCCACAGTTACTGTATCAAAATATTGGAGAAACAAAGCACATTTTCTTTTGGATCAATGATATTACAAGAAAGGTAAGGGAAGATACTATTGGCTAAAAAATTAACACAGCAGCATAGTCTTGCATGATTTAATTAAAGGTTTTATGCACAATTGCTCTTCACTTTTATTCTTTCAATTCATTTGAAATGCTGGAGGTCCTCGGACCCTGTTGATTCACAGGATAATTATCTGCAAAGTGAACAGTACAGGAAGATCTGGCAAGCAACACACTGAGACTTAATAATGGGCTGGATCTTTGAAAATTGTGGAGAAAAACATTCCATAAAAAATCCTGGTGAACCCCAGTGATAGTTGGCTAGATGCTCAAAATGTCGCTGATTGTTCCATTCCAAGCCCACCTTCCTTCTGGTCATGTGATCTGCAATAGAGCATAACCACTATCCCCGTGGTTTCCACTGTATATCAGAGATGCAACAGATTAATATACTCGATCAGATAGAAGAGAATATAGAGGCCTCCTGTAGCCAATTCTGATAAAAAGGTTGGAAAGAATCCCAGAAGCCATGATCTGCATTTTATCTCTCCTTTTTTTTAATTTAAAATTGTATTGATAGAGATCAGGGGTTTTATAAATATTTGTGAATGACATATTACAAGTTGTGTATGCTAATTATGGGACCATATGTTTTCTAGTAGCACACACTGTTGCTGTCTCTCTTAAGAATATAGGGCAATGTATACCAAAATCACCGGAAGCTAAGGCTTCTGTGAGACACTTGTTCCATCTTCCAAAAGGGAGATTAACCAGGGGCTTTGTTTTAAATGCCTGGAAGCTGCTACTGCTTTTCCCTACTCTTCTCTAGGTTGCAAAAGTCATTCTTCAGACTATTGATTATGGTTTATTTTGCTAATCTGAATTTCTTTGTACAAAAAGCTTGAGGGTTCTTTGTACAAAAAGCTTGAGGGTTTTTTGTACAAAAAGCTTGAGGGTTTTTTGTAGATTTTGGAGCACTGAAGGTCTTTTTTATATCCATAATAATGTAAGATTTGAGCATAATATATTTGGAATGCCCTCAATAATACTATTTTTCTGTCTCTCTTTCTCTTATAGAGCCTACAGTGAGAACTTTTACTCCATTTTATTTCCTAGTAGAACCAGTGGACACTCTGTCAGTTAGAGCTTCTTCCGTTATACTGAACTGTTCAGCATATTGTGAATCACCTCCAAAAATCGAATGGAGAAAGGATGGGACTTTCTTGAACTTGGTATCAGATGACCGCCGGCAATTGCTACCAGATGGATCTTTGTTAATCAACAGCATTGTCCATTCCAAGCACAATAAACCTGATGAAGGTCATTACCAGTGTGTGGCAACCGTGGAGAGTCTTGGCACCATCGTAAGCAGGACAGCTAAGCTTACAGTTGCAGGTGAAAACCTTATTTGGATAGCTATTGCTTACATTTTCCAAGTCTGAGGTTAATGTTTCCGCAGAAATAAATACATATTGTGTATTGCAGGAGAAATAGGTTGAGAAGGCAGTCTCCAAAAAAGTAATATCTATTTTAAAAGGGGGCAGTCTTCGGAGACCACTTCTTACTTCGAAGCGTTACAGCAGTATTTCTCAACCTTGGGAACTTTATGTTGTGTGGACATCAACTCCCAGAATTCCCCAGCCAGCATGGAGAATGGCTGACTGGGGAATTCTGGGAGTTGAAGTCAACATATCTAGTTGTCATGGTTGAAAAACACTGCTTTAGAGGGTTAAATTTAGGGCAAGTGTTAGTGATAATCTTAGATTTATAGTAAATTGTGTGTGGGGGGGTGCCTCCTAGTCTTAAAATCAAGTCCAATTTACATGGTGTCTCAACTTACAACTACTACAACTTATAGGCAAAATTGTGGGCTCGATTGTAGTCATAAATCGAGGATTAGGTCCTGTTTGTATTATATATCACTTTGCCTTATTCATATTCAGGTTAGTTACAAATACACATTAAATAGCTAAAAAACCTAATATGTGATTCCTGATTCCACCATTTCCTCCCCACTCTATGGAGGTCATTTCCTGATTATTATTATTTTTAATATTAAAGTGAAATAGAGAACAATGAACGGTTGGGTGGGCATTGTCTCAGACTTTTCCACATGAAGCAGATATAGTGTTTTTCCTCCTTGGGGGTTTTTCCTGCCTGCTATCATTACAGAATGCCTTGTGTTTGAGTGTACTTCACAGCCCTTTCCCAACCCCCACTGGTAAAATAATACTTTGTTACTGACAAGATGGAATTATGGTCTCCAGTCCTTCTGATAGCCGAGATTCTCATTTAATTTGGGAGATGATCTGTCTCATAAGATCATTGTTACTGCACTTTGATTTGTTGAGGCTGTCAGGAAAGTCCAGAGCCTACTTTTCTTTAGTAGAGAATGAAAGTAATGAACCTTCATTTTACTACTTTCCTCATTACTTTGTGGGCTTTGATATCTTCCAGTCAAACAAACATTTCTCAGTCAAATAATTGGGGAGTTTTAGAAGCTGCTAATTTATCAGCTTCAGGTTAAACAGTCAGAATATGTTTTAATTGAATCTATTGCTTCTCAGCAAATTTGTGCAGCCAAAATTATTTTTATAGTACATTAAACATCTTGAAAGAGTGATTAACCATGGACTGGTTTAAGGCATTAAAATTTTTCCATCTAGGTGAATTGTTACTTTGATCACCATTTGCCATTATGTTGTTTGATTTCTCATGATTTAGAACAGAGTATAGCGTTAGTGTAGTTGGTTTCACAATCTGCCAGATGTTTAGACTAGATTTGACATTTTTATCCACCTATCAAATCCTTTCCAGCAACCTGGGATAGGTAGATGTTGTTGAGATGTTGTTGTTGGGTGGTGTTAAAGGTCTCATCACAAGATGTAAGCTGTTGCAAGGTAAAACTGCTTTTTCCTGTTGATTGATGGTAATTTTATCAATGCTGATGGGGCTCCAGATGTTTTGGGATTTGCATCCAAGGTGCTCATGACTATTGATACTACCTTTGCTTTCTTTTGCCACAGTCTTCCTACCTCAGGTTGTTGTATTTTGTGATTTTCTTTTCTATTCTGCTGCCTCCAGGTACTGTCAGATTTCTTTCTTTCTTTCTTTCTTTCTTTCTTTCTTTCTTTCTTTCTTTCTTTCTTTCTTTCTTTCTTTCTTTCTTTCTTTCTTTCTTTCTTTCTTTCTTTCCTTCCTTCCTTCCTTCCTTCCTTCCTTCCTTCCTTCCTTCCTTCCTTCCTTTCTTTCCTATCAACAGTTGTTTATTGGGAGTATTCTGTGGCAGCTGCTTGTCTGTTTGAATTCTAAAGTTCCAAAGTACTTTAGCTTCTTCATTTTCTATGGTTGTCTCTTTTTTGTGGCCAACTTCTTGCTTGCAGAC
Source organism: Pseudonaja textilis (assembly GCF_049901715.1). Lineage (NCBI taxonomy): Eukaryota > Metazoa > Chordata > Lepidosauria > Squamata > Elapidae > Pseudonaja > Pseudonaja textilis. The sequence goes on from NC_142002.1 coordinate 16,908,909, forward strand.
AAATGGTATTTCTTGCACATCTTCCAATGCACCATTGTTTGTTACGCTGCTGCTTGTAATCTGTCCGTGTGATCTTCCTGCAGCAATTAAGTAGGTGGTCCACTCTTTCCTTCTTTGCAGAGGGCAACATTTGCTGTCTGTTGCTGTTTTCTCAATGTTGACTTTGTATACATTTGTTCTTATGCAGCCAGAATTAAGCCTCTCTGTCTCTTTCCTTAACTTTCTAAGTTTTCGTGGGTACTTATATGTATGGTATTCAGCTTTGTTCGGGTATTTTCCCACGTCATTGTAGTTGTGCTTTTAAAGCTGTAGCAATGTTTCGGCAGAATCTCATCTGCCATCATCAGGCTTCTGTATTGTGTTCGTCCAGACTCACAACACACCATGCATGTAAATATTGAATTTTTTATTTAAAAAAAGAGAGCAACTTTTACCCAAAATCAGTCAGAGCAAGCAGGCAGATTGAGTTGCTTACAGAATCACAGATTCATTCAGAGATCTATCTATCTGCCATTGGTTAGCTCAGTCTGTCACAAAAAATTTGCTTGCAAGCAAACTCCTAAAATTAACCCACAACACACCATGTATGTAAATATTGAATTTTTTTTATAAAAAAAGCAATTTTTACCCCAAATCAGGCAAAGCAGGCAGATTGAGTTGCTCACAGAATCATTCAGTGATCTATCTATCTGCCATCGGCTAGCTCAGTCTCTCAAATTTGCTTGCTGAGAGTCTGCACTGAATTTGCTTGCAAGCAAACCTTCAGTCCTAAGGGAAGCAGAGCTGAAGATCTAAAGACTAGCTAGAAAGCAAGAAATCCAACCATTTCCTGCTTCCTAGCTAATCTAAATCTCCCAGCATAGCAGAACAGATGATGGTCGGAAAAAGGAAAAATAGCAATTTTAGCAGGCAAGTTTGCCCGGTAAGGAGTGAGTGGGCGGGGAGGGTTCCTGCCGGCCATGTGGGCGGCGCAGTCTTGTGTTTCTGTGCAGCTTGGATTAATTGCTTTGGGGAGGTGCTCTGGGGGTGAGATTTTTCTGTGGCCCACCAAAATTTTCTCAAGGCCCACCAGTGGGCCGGGGGCCACCAGTTGGCGACCGCTGTTCTAGACCACTCATCTATATGTTCGTATTTTTATAACACCAGAAGTAATAGGTGTGGTATGTTATAATAAGCTTTCCCTGGGATACTACTGTAATAATTATGGGATGGCAGCTATGCAGAGTCTATATTTTATGCTGTTGCTGTTTATGGATTCACTAGTGGAATAAGTACTTGTGTTGTAAATACTTGTGTTATTTTTGTCCTTTTGAATCAGTGTTGTCTCCTGACTACTTCCTGTTCTAGCCTCTGCAATTTTCTTGACAGGATTTTGGGGAAATGTTTGCCACTGCTTGCTTCCCAGGGCTGAAGAGAGTGTGACTGGCCCCAGGCCATTCTTTTATATTTTATCACGGCTTTTCTTTTTATGTTTTTTCTTTTTAGTTCATTAATTTTTTAGCTGTGCATAAACTGTTCATCTGACATGCTACTTCCTCCCATCTGATTTTAAACTGTGGTTCCAATTAGGCTCTAATTTAATTAAATATGTGACATGGAACAGTTTCTACTCTCTCCTTATTGGTTGTGGCATTCAAAAGTAAGTTCTCAAACTAGAATCTATAATAAGGACTTGCATACCCACTGTTCACAAGACACGTGGATAATGAATTTATGAATCTTTTAATGCGTAAAAGAATGCTAGCTTAAAATACTATCAGCCTGTCTCAGGGCAAAATAAAAGCTATAGGAATGTGCTTGCATTGTTTGCTTATTTGTTTGGTTTTTTTTTCTCATTTTTGTTGTCATTAGGGCTTCCAAGATTCATTACTCAGCCAGAGTCGGCATCTGTTCATAGAGGAAACCCCATAGTTCTTAACTGTGAAGTTAATGCTGACCTCGCACCGTTCGTCAGGTGGGAGCTGGATCATCAGCCCCTCTTTCTGGACGATCGTGTCCTCAAGTTGCCAAGCGGAACTTTAATTGTCAGCAATGCTACAGATGAAGACGCTGGAACTTACTGTTGTGTTATCGAAATTGGGGGGCCTCCCAAATACAGCGATGAAGCAGAGATCAAAGTCCTTCCAGGTACAGGCACCGGTGCCGAGGTTTTCCCTCTTCTGGTTCTTTCTTGCGCATCACGAGTAAGGTTGTTCCGTGGGTATCAGAAATTCTAAACTTGGAATTCAAACTTGCTAGTTTGAAATGGATGCTTCTCTGCGACCTTTAAAAGTCCTTCTAAAAGTCTATTCTAAAGCAAGGGTGTCCAATCTTGGCACCTTTTAAGTTGGCTGAGGAATAAAGTTGCCAAGGTTGGGCACCTCCGTTCTATCTGTTTCAGTTTTTTGCCAGGGGGTTTCTTGAATATTAACAAAACAAGTGTAGTTTTAGACACTATGGCAAGATAAGGCTGGTATCTATGCCAATTTCAATCACATTTCTCTAATCTTAATTTGCTGTTAAATGTTTTATTAGAAGCAAGTGAAAAACCAGTTAGAATATTATATTACCATCCCTTTTCATTTAATTTAACCTGCTATTTCCTGATACTATTTGCAGAATCCAACCTTTCTTCAGGTTTGCTCTTCCTGAAACAGCCCTTTTCCCTTACCAAAGTGACCGGGCAGAGTGCAGTTTTACCATGTGTTGCTTCAGGCATTCCTGTCCCTCCAATCCGATGGACACGAAAAGAAGAAGAGCTTGTTACTGAAAAGTGAGTTTTTAATTCTGATATTCCATGTGGAAGTCACAGAAATTGTTGCTCTTGGGAGACAGCTGGTTAGCAGACAGAGCCATCAACTATTGTCCTATATCGTGGAAACTGCTAAAAAGAGGAACCTAACAAAAATGTCGATGAAGGGCGGGTCAAATTTGTGTCTGTGTTAAGAAAGCATTGAAGTGGTAACAGGAGGGCCTTCTTGTTTAAAAATGGGTGATGCTAGACTAGGAAAGGGCACAGCTGCTTTAGGAAGCAACTGTCAGGTCCTGGATGAATGGACATGTTAGAGCCAAAGGTGACTTGTATGTATACGAATATGTATCATTTGCCATAAGAAATCTCTTAATATAACTTGGTATTTATTTCACATTCTGTCACAATGCCTTGTTGAGCTTATAGGTCTGTCTATCCAGCTTTCCAATCTCTAAGCCATACAGTATTTATGACACAACTACATATACTTTGGAAATATCCCCCCCCCCGCCCTCTCTTAGTATTCAAGCTCTTATATGTTATTATAAGCTCAGTGCTTTTTAGCTTTGTTCATTGGAGCTTTTGTTTTAATTATTGTCTTTGTGTCAATTATTAATTCTTCAAACATTCCTAAGCCTTGGATAGTTGCTATGGCAATGTTGACTTGTATCACCTGTAATAATTAGTGCAGCAGATTTTCAACCAGAATATTTTCAGTTGAATTTAAGAACTAACATGTTTTGAGAGTTAGGATGTTAAAAATATTCTGGCTTCCAAAGAATGTTGTAAATATATTTGAATATTAGTAGCTCAGGTTGGTAGTTGGGTTGTTGGTTTGAGCTCCGAGCTTGGCGATTTGGTTACCTGTACAGACAAGCAAAATTCAAAGCACTCTGATGATGACTCCTCAAATGGTGATGAAACCTTTGCCACCAAATTGCCAAGCTTGGAGCTCAAACCAACAGCCCAATGTTGTAAATGTTTGCATTTTTTTAAAAAAACTGAATCCCTCATAATCGTTTTTTAAAAAACCATGAATCCCTCAAAAAATCACTCCAGCGATGATGTGTCTTCTTTTATACAGTTCTCACAAATTTCTGTTCCTGTCTGGGGGAACTCTGAAGATAAATGATATCACCGAAGATGATTCAGGAACATATACTTGCATCGCAGATAATGGGAATGAAACTATAGAAGCCCGAGCTGATCTTACTGTGCAGGGTACATATATCTATATACATAAGCATATATGCTCTTTTTTTAAAAAAAAAGAAAAATAAGTGCTAATATAGCTGAGGCAGTTGAATTATTTAAAAAATCAATTGTTTTGTTCAGGAGCAAAAGAAATGTAGTTATGATTATCGATCCCAGGTATTGGGAGAGCAGTGGGACTGAAGCAAGAGTATTATCATAGCTTAGAAGTAGAATAATAGATCCTCTGCAAATTCAATTTATAACATTTCTATACAGAGTTGGGAAAGAGCTCAGCTTAAACCACTGGAAAGCTTCCGCCTTGAAAACGATGCTAGGCAGACAGGTAAACAGATGGCCCGAGGTGGATAAAGGTGCTTCATTTATTACTTTGCAAATACAAAGCTGACATTAGTGCCTTGTGGCTTGAAGATAACAAGAACTTTTCTCTCCCAAGAGTGTGCTATATTCTTCAATAGAGACACACATTATTTTTATGGTAATGTAGATTATCTGCATAAATGTGCCAAAGACTCTGTAGTACCTCTGCAAGTGGATAATATTATTCACATGTATACGTAGTACAAGTCAGTCCTGACTTCTGATGTCTGCGTCGACTTTTCTTGGCAACAAGTTTTGAAGTGGCTTGCCATTGCTTCCTTCTTAGAGATAAAAGGGGATTGCTTGCCCAGAGTCACCCAGCTGGGTTTGCGCCTAAGCCAGGACTAAAACTCCCAGTCTCCTGGTGTTTGGCCTGGTGCCTACACCAAACTGGCTCTCAAACAACTTTCGACCTCTGTAAATTTCCAACTTTCAATTTTAGGGTTCTGTATTAAAAGACACATTAAGGAAGAGGAAATTGATCTGATCTCACGTACCAGATTTCCCCTGTATAAATGATCAGAAGGTAGTTTTCTCTTTTATCACTGTAATTCAGGAAGTAACGTGGAGACAGATAGATGAAGACAAGGTTATAAGTTCACTTTTCAGCTGGGAATGTCAGCCTCCGTATTTAGCACTGCAGGAGATTCCTGAAAATGGTATGACGTAAATTACATTGGTTTTTGAGCTTCCTGGCCTGTCAATGTCAAACATTATTGTTAACAAAATTCTATCAAGTGGAATTTCTCTTTGTTCTTTTCAAATGAAGATTTAAAATGAACATTTGAAAAACGTAAATGAACTGGTAGCACCCCTAATTACTCCTGCAGCCAGAGTATATAGGTTGATTTAAATAATAACTCAGTGCTAAAAAAAATGGGGTTGAATTCCATATTTGTGTGTGAATTTAGAAAGTTGCTATTGCTCTCATTCATTAAATAAAATAAAATAAAATAAAAGCCTTAATATCACATGTAGGTGGTTCCTCTGCCTTTTTGTTTGACACCTGGGAAATCTTGGAGCTTCTAGTAGCAGAATTATTTTCAAAAGCATCCTTGTTATATTATAAATTGTTCTGGACTTTAAAAGAGCTACTAGATGGAAATATTGACAAATACATTCCCAAAGTAACACTGTTCATCAACAGTCTTCTTCTTTGTTTTAATTCTTTACAGACATTTAGAAATAATGAATTGCTTTGTTTCTACTTTTATGAAGAAGCATTACGAAACTTAAAACCAAGATATTAGTGAATGAATCTTTGTGAAAAATTGCTTTTTCAGTTAAGAGCTTCCCATCAAATCCTGTGAGACCAAAATATATCCCCGAGTAGTTGATATGTATATACATAAAGTATCTCTGATAGTGATAGTGATACCCAAGAGAATTGTATTTGATAGCTTTTAGATTTCAACTAAGATTTCTTAAAAACTTATTTATAATGTATTAACAAAGCTTTATGCCAGCTGCTGATTTATGATAGCTCGCCACTTTTAGAAGATTATCTCTGCTACACTGGCAACAGTGTATTTGCTTTCCCATTTTTAAATTCTGCAACAGTGGGAAATTTTATGTTTCTCTTTTGGCACTTATCTGAAATTATTGGTCTTATAATTAAAATTAAAATTCATGGTAATGGGGCTTTTAGAGACTAAAGGCAGGTGTACATTACCGTGTACAGTTTCAACAATACAATTATAAGCATTCATGGTTAGAATATATTTCAGATCTATTTATTTGAATCAGTTCTGGTGTTGCTGACTAAAACATCACCGATGTGGCTTACTTATTTCATACAAAACAAAATTATTCCCTTTGCCACTCAGAAAAGGTCATTTGTGGGTGAAGTTTGAGCATGTGCCTGAACTTAGACACTCAGAATTGTATTACAGTCATTAAAACAGGACATTTGATCTTGATCTGCTGACTGATATTAAAAAATATAGCTGAAAGCTTTAACTGGGATTTCAATATGAAAATAAGCTGTAAAGCTCATCTTTGCTTCTCATAAGTTTTTTGTTTAAAGAATAATTTGGTAATTTAAAAAAAAAACTGTCTAAATTTGCCACAAGTTAACCTTTGTAAAATTGTATAGCTTAATTATTTGTTCTTTACCATGGATGGAAGGCATCTTAGAATAAAGTTAGATATCTTTGAAATATAAATGAAAAGATATTGTCCGATCAAGCCATTTTCTGTTTGATCAATAATTAGTCATTGACCTTTCTCACTTTGAAGTGCCTCCCACGTTTCTGAAGCAGCCTGCTAATATTTATGCACACGAATCCATGGATATTGTATTTGAATGCGACGTGAGCGGAAAGCCAACTCCAACGGTCAAGTGGGTAAAGAACGGAGATGTGGTCATCCCTAGTGACTACTTTAAAATTGTAGTAAGTACATCTTTAATAAGACATTTGGACTGGTTTAATGCTTATGCAAGCTCATGCTTACGGGAATGCCCAATAGCTTGGAATCACTAGTATGTTTCCCTAGAAAGTGTAAATATAAAAATCTTTCCCTTCAAATAACCCAGTCACAACAGTTTGCACCTAGAGAGAGTTGGAAGAGCTTTTGGGGTTGCAGGACTGTTTCTTATCATTAAACTGGAAATATTTCCAGTTATACAGTTGATATGAACTGCATCCTAGAGCTAAGACATGAAAAAATGTACCAATTCAGTTTTATACTACTTAGCAAAGAATCCTTCCATTCATGTTTTATTGGAAGGTATCGGGAGTAGGATTCTAAGGAGAAAATTTATTCCCTATTGGTCCCCTCGTTATAGCCAAGCTTAAAATCCCAATGGCAGTGAACTGTAGAAAAGAAAAGCCAACAACTAAAAGTATATAACAGCAAAACTGGAGAAAAGAAAAGGCCAACCAATCTGTAGGTTGCGTATAGCAACTGCTTCAGCCAGAAACGGAGACGGAAGACCGGCATGTTGGAGGATACGGACTAAATTGCTCTGTGTAGGTAGCATAGGAAAGAATGCAATCAGGTTGTTACTGCTGAAACAAGACATGGTGTTTCAGTTCAGGTGCTTTATGGACATTGAACGAAAAGGGAACGCTGTCTTGCCCTTTGTCCTTTCCTGGCCTTGCTGATAGGGCAGAACCGCTAGAGGTTGAAACACCAAAGGGAGATGATCATAAAGCAGCAGGAATTCTTTGCAGATTGGGCAATACGCAAATGGCAGAAGTAAATAAATAATGAAGGACTTATTAAATTACTTCTGTCAGCATTGAACGGTGATAAATAAGGGGGATGTAAAAAAAATAAGATGTAAAAAACAAACAAAGAATAAAATAAGGACAAGTCTGAATGATAAGGATAGAAAGAGAGTTGTGAATATATAACACACACACACACACACACACACACACATATTTTTATAGTTTTTATTTTCAAAATCCTGAACAGTGACTAGAAGATGTTATAGTGAATGCTGTGCATCTTTGTTTTTGTTTTTTTAAAGAATGAGCACAACCTACAAGTTTTGGGTTTGGTGAAATCAGACGAAGGCTTTTATCAGTGTATTGCGGAAAATGATGTGGGAAATATACAGTCTGGAGCCCAGCTGATAATACTGGATCATGGTAAGAAAGTAGAGTCATACATTGTTAAAATATAGGGCAGAATATCGAGCTATATTTTCCTCCCCATGGGGCACTGCTCACTCGTGGTTAGATTGTTCCTCCCTATAATTTTTGTTTTTTTTCCCCGTTCAGTCGTGCCCAATTCTCAGATACTGCTTGGACAGTCCACTCCAGTTTTCTTGATAAGGTTTTTCAGAAGTGGTTTGCCATTGCCTCTTTCCTAGGGCTGAGAGAAAGTGACTGGCCCAGGATTACCCAGCTGCCATTATGCTTAAGGCGGGACTGGAACTCATGGTCTTGGCCTACAATTAACACATGCCTTTTTAGCATTCTATTCTTATAAATACTTTTAAAGTTAATACTCTATCCTATCAATATGAAATTGATACATTATTTCTTCTTGATGAGCTGTTTATCCATAGGCTTAGAAGAAAAGTTGAAATCTTACTTAATGCTGTCGGTTTAAGGAAATCCATTGGTAATGTGTTTTTATAATCGGGGTAGTATTCCATTCTTGAAACTACTTACAAGATAACCCTGAGGCTAAGTTTGTTGGAAAAGCTGCAGGGATCTGATATGAACCACATTATGATTTAGCATGATATGTGAAGCCTGAGTGTTCAGAATTGATTTTGATGCTATATTTCTGAAGATTTCACAGTTCTCAAAAAGATAAATCCGTGTGTGACAGCTGGATTTTAATGGCATAATTGTGTGCTGTTCTTTTTTCCAAGTTCTAATAGAACATGTTAGGGTGGTTCCTCATTGGATTTTAACCTCTTAAGTGAAAGACTTGAGCATGTATGTATGTTTTATTACTGGACATGTGCAAAATATTTTTCTGCCTTATCTTCCTATTACACTAACAATTGATTTTACTATCTTATCTAAAATACAGCATCACTTTTGGTTGGACTGGCAGGAAATGTTGCTTTTCCTTTTTAATGTTCTTTGTTGATATATTGATGGTGACACACCTTTTTATTATTTGGGCATGATAGTAAAGAATAAAATGACTTCCTTTAAAACAAAACATTTCCCAAATACGGGAGGGTTGTTTTTATTGCACTTTTATGATTTCCTTTAAAAGTTTGCACTGGAAAAAAAAGATTAAAGAAAACATCCCAGTGAAAATAACTACAGTAGAGCTAGGGAGCTCAACAGATATACTTTTAATAACTTCAAAGATCAGGAAAAAAATCAACTACCCAACGTTTTAAATAATTAAAATATCTTCATATTGTCTGCACCATTCAAGAATTACAATTACAACATATGGAGTTGGAAAGTCTGTGTTACAGTTGATCAGTACAAATTTGCAGTTTGAAACTGTAAGGCTTGGCAATTTCCATAAACTTCCCATTGCTTTATAGCCAAGTTTTCTATATGCCACGAAAATGCCTCCTTGATATAGTATTTCAACTTCTCTCCAGTAATATTCAGTATAAGTGTTACTATTTATCTCTTTAATTTTTCCATCTTTTGTTTTTCCCCCTTTCAATTCTCTCTCCCTTTCTCCTCCCCTCCCTTGTTCTATAATTCATCTTTTATTCATCATTATGCCAAACCATTTTATAAAATCTCCACATCTGTCAAGGCATTTGAGTTGCCTCTGAAATTTATTCCAACGCATAAATAATACTGTATCAATTAATGACTGCCTCCAGTTAATATTGAAAAATGACACTGCTTAAAGAAGATAAAAGAAAAGATAACTTAAAGGCTTTTTTTTGTTAATATGTAAAGGATCCTGTTCTAATTATTGTTCTTCAGTATGATTGTATAAGGCAGAATAGCGTTGGCCAGTGTTGGGGAACAAAATAACAATTCTGTTTTAGAATGGATGATCATGCTCTGCAATTTAGTTATAATGACTTTACTAATGAGTTTTTACTAGATTTAATGAAGAGAGATGTAATATGCAATTTTCAAGTTTTTTTTAAATTGAATATTCTTCTTTGTTCAGAGCAATTAATTAAAATATAATTGTTTCATTAAAAAAAAATACAATTTTAAATTACCATGACCATTTTAGTATAACAGTTCATATAGTGGTATTTGAGATCAGTAAAAAGAATATGTCCCAAATGAAAAAATACATAATTTAGCAATATTTTAAGAAGTTTTACTGTGCTACTTTACCTTGAATGTTTTGCCTTTCTGTCCTAGTTCCGCTAAGGACAAATGTTATAATCCTCCATGCATTTGACTCCAGATTTGAACAGATGGTTTTCTAAAAAATTAACTGTTACCCCATAACCAGACTTAATTTTCGGAAACGAATGTTTTAATGATGAAATGATTCTTTATATGTAATTTTCATCCTCCCCTTCCTTCTCACTTCCATTATAATGGAGATTTTTTTGATTGCTTCTCCAATAGTGATATGTCTCCTTGATATTCCCCATTAGTTTTCAGTAGTTACCTTTTTGCCTGCATGCCAACCTTCAGTTTAATGGCCTTTTTTGTGTGTTCGTTTTGTTTTGTTTTCCATCGTGGTTTTGTTTATTTCTTTTTTTGGTTTTTTTTTATGTTTTCTCCTTAAATCGTCGTGATGTTTGCCCTTCATATTCCCCAATGTTTGCACATGACAAGATGTTGCCATCCCAACATTACCTCCCACTTCACTGACCAGTGCCACTACTGACCATCTAGCACCAGCTACAACTGGACCTTTGCCTTCTGCCCCTCGAGATGTGGTGGCGTCTCTTGTATCTACTCGCTTCATCAAGCTAACATGGAGGACCCCTGCGTCTGACCCACAGGGAGACAATCTTACCTACTCAGTGTTCTACACCAAGGAGTTGAGTAACAGGTGTGCTTCTTTAATTATTGCTAAACTGTGAACATTTAGAAGTATTGACCCATAACTGAAAAATAAGACTTGGGCTGATAGGCGAAGCATCACAGCCTCTCCTTTTAGTATGCACTATAGACCGAAGTTTAATCATTAAAACAAGCAGAACTAGTTATTTAGTTTAGATGATTTCACAAAATTGTTCCAGACTTTCGTGATGCTTAAAACTTCAAGCTATGCCAAAGACATGGAGCATGAATGGAAGATGCCATCAGACTCCACTGGTTCAAAGATTGCATAAATACTTCCAGTCCTGAGTCTCGTATGCTGTCCATGCTTATACAATAATTACTTGCTTCATTTTTTTCTATTCATCTTTTTGGTGCCATTTCTTCTAACAGTCTGGACTTGTAGCTTGTAGATTCTAATTTAAAAAAAAAAAACCACTGTAGTGCTGTCATGTTCTACCAATTTCTCACTGAAAGGCATCTTTGATTATGGTTACATTAAAAGTTGGGTATCAATTACTTGAAGGCTGTGGTGGTTACAGATGGGTTTATTTTATATCGTCTAGTACTCCACATTAATTCAATGAAGTTTATCATAGTTATTTTGCATCTTTCATAATGTAAATCTGTGGTTGCCCAATTAATTGTCCTAGATTAAATCAAAACAGCAGTAGTAATATTCGTGTTATCCATAATTGATGATTTCACTCTAACATAAAACAACAGTGATCTGTCCTAATAAGTCTTGCATGCCCGTTTTCACTCCTAACTGTTTTTTCTTTTTTTCTTTTAAATAAAGGGAGCGTGTTGAAAACACAAGTCATCCTGGAGAAATGCAAGTGACAATCCAAAACCTGATGCCCGAAGCAGTATATATTTTCAGGGTGGTGGCCCAAAACAAACATGGACCTGGGGAGAGTTCAGTACCATTGAAAGTAGCCACACAGCCTGAAGGTAAGCATTAAATATCGGCGGCTTGCTATTTACGTTGCTCTTTTTGACATTTTGTTGTTAATATTATTTTTTTTATTATTTTGTAATACGCCCTGCTTATTATTTAGTTCAGCTTCCAGGTCCAGCCCCCAACATTCGTGCCTATGCCATCTCTCCCACATCAATAACGGTTACTTGGGGTACGCCCTTATCGGGCAATGGCGAGATCCAGAACTACAAACTGTATTACACGGAGAAGGGAATGGAGAACGAACAGGTGAGATACTTTGTATGTTAAGAAAGCAGTTTTTATATTTGCATATTATGTTTATGGGATATAATTCTTGCATCTGTTTATCATTCTTCTGCTCCTAATGGCTAAGACCTAGAAAAACCACTACTCCAGTTAGATCAGAAGGTCTCATCAAGAAAAGTGTGATCTTTAAGGAATGCCCCTGTCCTCTGAGTTATTGTTTGCAGATATACAAAGAGATGACTTTCTCCTGGAGGAGTGACTTTCTGATGAATATTCGTATATATTAAAATTCATATTGACTTTTGTAAATACTTCCTTCTGTTTTTGAATGTATTGGTGCAAAAACTATAGAAGCATCAATTCACTTGAAAACCATGCCTGTGTTATCCTGACTGATTAGGAAGCTTTGCTTTGATTCTAAATAGATTATTTTGGCATCAGTTATATTGTATTTATGATGTGAACACAGGATAACTGGGACAGAGAGAGAAATCTCCAGAACCAGAAATGAGCAAATATTCAAGCATAGCCATAATGTGGACCTGGCATATTTCATAAATTATCAAGCCCAAATTATGATTTATGCATCACATTTTTCATCTTTTTAAATAGGACATTGATGTTGGAGGTCTTTCCTATACAGTAATTGGTTTGAAAAAATATACAGAGTATAGCTTCAGAGTTGTGGCCTACAATAAACATGGTCCAGGAGTCTCTACTCAAGACGTTGTCATTCGTACACTGTCAGATGGTAAGTGTTTTCAAATTGTAGAAAGAATTCCTATGTATTTATTTGCATTTTATATATAACCAATTTGGTTTGGCTTCTTCATACTATATAGATCTAAATAGGAAGTTGTTGTGCTGAAATCTTTTGGGAAAAATGGTTTCTTGGGCTTTTCCTTTGCATTTTCTATATTTTGTCTTCTATTTTTGGTATTGAGCAAAGTATCTTAAGAGACTATGTGTCTGTGTGTCTGTGTGTATATGTACATATATCTTTGCTTCTAGCAATATGAGGTATTATCTTGACAAATCTTTGTAGATATTACTCTGAAAATTTACACACACACTCACATAAATATTCAGTGAAATTGGGAGATCACGATAAAATCCACTTGCTTTTAAACTGGAACAACTATAATTCATTTTTAATTTACATTGGGGATACAGTGCTCTCTGAGAGATGTTGAATTTTGAACCATATTTGAATAACTTCTTTTAACGTTTCTAGTTCCCAGTGCTGCACCCCAGAATCTAACACTAGAAGTGCAAAACTCCAAGGTAAGACAAGGTTTAGATGTGGGTGAAGCATCTGATTTTCTTCCTATGAATGTATGATGAATCAGCTATAGTTTATAAACTCCCTCCCCTTGTTTTTTTTTTTTGGGGGGGGGGGGCTGAATAAATTCTCAATTTGCATGCTTAAAAGCAACAGTAAACATTGACTGTACCAGCCCAGTGTACAAATAGTGAAGATTCACTATGGTGAAGAGTCATGTTAATGTTTCAGTATCTTGCAGAAATTGTTGACACTACATACATACAATATTATTTGCAAGTTATATGGTTGGGTTGTTTCCAGGTACACCATTTTAATGTCAGAGATATTAAGTTCATATATAATATTTCTAAGTATGTGTAAGTTATTTCTTGGACCAGTATAGTGGAGATTAATGAAGCATGACAATTAGCCTAATTTAACTTAGATAATATGATTTATAATGCCATTTAACTTCCCACAGAGCATTGTGATGCATTGGCAGCCGCCTCCCACAGGAACACATAATGGGCAAATTACTGGCTATAAGATTCGATACCGAAAAGTGATTCGCAAAAGTGATGTCACTGAAATCATTGTGGGTCCACAACTTTCACAGCTCATTGAAGGTGAATAAGTTGGAATTCCCAATCTAAAAATAACCTAAATTACTGCAAGCTTCTTGTTTTAAGAAAAGAAGAGGGTCTATTATCAAAAAATAACCTTCTCTATCCTTGTAATATTTCTTTTGCTCAGGGAAGTCCTCTTAGTTTTAGTTTGTGGGTTCATCACAGATACTGCACTTTCAGTCAAGCCATCCTAAAGATTGGCGAGTGATTCTTATTTCTCAGAAAACCTCTCTTTAGTTCTTCCTTCTCTGTCCTATAAGGCCTGGCCCATCTAGAAATGTCCCCGTAAATCAGATTTATCAGATAAGAATATTTTAACTCACATTTTAAATTGATTTGTTATGCCTTTGTCAAGGTGTGTTGTTTTTATAGAAAATATTAAGACCATCTGCTATGGAAATAAAACAAGTAAATCATTTGAAACTCTTAGTCCTCCTATTTGCTGAAGGAAAATTACATATTCTTTTGCCACCGACATACAGGAAAGGTCACTGTAGTGTGTCGGTCCTTTCTTGCTTGACAGATAATAATTTCTGGCAACTGAATCTCTTACAGCAAATATTGAGTCTTACAGCAAATATTGTTGATTTGTCCTGCTTAGCTGTGGGTTATGCTCCAGTAACCATCAGGAAGATGAAAGGCCAAAACATAAAGTATTTGTTTAACCAGATCTGTGTCAGCTGTGACTCAAATTATAACTCTGAAATAATAATAATCTCTTGAAGGTGCTCATTGAGGCACTTCGAAGTAACAGGATCACGGAACTATTGCTATTCTAATTAGAAGCAGAACGCTTGTTTGCAATTAACATTGAATACTGTATTTCAGTATGATGTCTTTTATACTAGGTTTGGAACGAGGGACCGAGTACAGCTTCCGAGTGGCTGCTTTAACAATCAATGGCACAGGAATAGCTACGGACTGGATATCAGCAGAAACATTTGAGAGTGACCTTGATGGTATGGATGCCAAGATTTAACAAGCTGGTCTACTTTATGAGGCTGAGAAACTATTTTATTTTTTATTCATTTATTAAAGGTTTGTGCCGCCCATCTCCCCAATAAGGTGACTCTGTGGGGTATAATCATCGAAATAACTTGGTGACATCTCTTAAAAGTCTTTTAGGTTTATTATTTCTTGTCTTAACACTTTTAAATAATCAGTTTTCTTCTTTGTAGAAACTCGTGTTCCAGAAGTGCCAAGTTCATTGCACGTCCGTCCACTTGTAACCAGTATTGTTGTCAGCTGGACCCCACCGGAAAACCAGAACATTGTGGTCAGAGGTTATGCCATAGGGTATGGCGTAGGCAGTCCCCACGCTCAGACCATCAAGGTGGATTATAAGCAACGATACTACACTATTGAAAATTTGGGTAATTATATAAGATTTTAATCTGATACTTTGCTAAGTAACAATATAGCAATAGCACCTGGTCATATCCCGCTTCACCGTGCTTTACAGCCCTCTCTAAGCCGTTTACAGAGTCAGCCTCTTGCCCCCAACAATCTGGCTCCTCATTTTACCCATCTTGGAAGAAGGGAAGGCTGAGTCAACGTCCAGCCTGGTGAGATTTGAACTGCCAAATTGCAGGCATCCAGCAGAAGTATCCTGCAGTACTGCACTCTAACCACTGTGCCACCGCGGCTCATCTATATGAAATATAAAATCAACGCTGATCAAAATGCTTGCTTTTTGTGTCCTCATTTGGTATTAAAAGTGTTCTACCTCTATATTCACTCTAGATTTCATGATGTATAGCAAAATGGATGTTAAGTTTCTTTCATTCTTGTTGTGCCTGAGTTAATATGATAAAAGCTAAGAACATTTTATATGACTCTTGAACTATCTCTGAAAACAGATGTTTCTGTAGCGCTAAAGAATCTTGTGCTTAATACACACTAATAGAGTTATTATTTTTTTCCAGATCCCAGTTCCCATTATGTTATAACTTTGAAAGCATATAACAACGTTGGTGAAGGGATCCCTCTTTATGAGAGTGCAGTGACAAGAGCCTATACAGGTAAAGATGGGATGGCCTAAATGGTTTAGCCAAAAAAACATACTGGTGTACAAACTGTTTCTAGTTTGCTGGTGGCTTGTTTCTTTTTTCTGTGTTTGGAGATAATTTGCTGAACTGTTTTCTGAACAATGACTTTGAAATCTGGATCAGCGATTTTCTGATTTTCTTTATATAACCCCTGATATCAATTCGGGACATTGGCCATGGCATGGATTATACATCCTTAAATTTGTTTGCTGAGCTTCCCAATCTACAGTATTATAATTGCAAGCAAGTTGGTATAAATGCATGTCAGTCAACAGCATGTTATGTTTTTCAATACCGTGTGTTGTTATCATTCTTTAAACTAAATGACCAATTGGGTTTAAAAAAAAACTTTTAAACCTTGTAAGAAAGGTCAAATCAATCAATCAACCGGAATAGAGCTGGACTTTGGAGGCCTTCCAGTCCAACCCCCTGTTCAAGAGGAGTCCCTATACAATTTGAGATAAATGGCTGTCCAATCTCTTCTTAAAAACCTCCAATGATGAAGAACCCACCACTTCTGAAGGCAAGCCATTCCACTGGTTGACTGTTCTCACTGTTATGAAGTTTCCCCTTAATTCCAGGTTGCTTCTCTCCTGGATGAGTTTCCATCCACTGTTTCTTGTCTTGCCTTCTGGTGCTTTGGAAAATAAGTAGTTTGAAAGAAAACACTGATTTAGTATTTTATTGTTGGGCTGATTGTTGTTTTTTGGCTAGATCTTAGTTCTTATAAAGATATTTTCTGAATGTTTTTCATCTTGCAGATGCACACTTTCCTTTTAACACTAAGCTTTAACACTGTACTTCTGTGTCACTGTCTGTTGGATGCTAATCCTACCTTGATTTTTCAGTTGAAATAAATTAATGTTTTAATGCAACTATAATATTGTATATTCTGATTAGTAAACATTTTCAAATAAACACTGAAGATTTGAAAGTCATTGTCCTTGTTATCTTCAATAGCCTACTTAAATGCTAAATCCCGTAGCGTCTGCCGATGCCTTGTTTTTTTTAAAAAGAAGCAAAATAATCGCTGAGAACTTGTTTTGCTGGTGCCGTGTTGCCTATTAACTCTGGCTTTTCTCTCTTTTTCTCCACTCCACTCCTCACCTCTCATTTCATTGTATTGCCCTGCATTCCACCCTTTTGTTTCTATTCACGTATAACGCCACCTTCCTTTTTTATTGCAATACCCCACATTTTACCCATCAATTCTTTAGACGCTTCTGAAGTTGATTTATTTGTTGTTAATGCTCCATACACTCCAGTGCCAGACCCCTCCCCCATGATGCCACCTGTGGGCGTTCAGGCTTCCATCCTGACCCATGACACCATTCGTATCACCTGGGCAGACAACTCTCTGCCGAAGAACCAGAAGGTTTCAGATGCCCGTTACTACACAGTCCGCTGGAAAACCAACATTCCTGCAAACACAAAGTACAAGGTGAGGAAAACGGGAGATTTACAGGAATGTTGTCCAAACTTTCTGCGACTGAAAAAGAGATTCAATTGTGTGTTTCCATGAGTGAGGCGAGAGAGAGAGAGAGAGAGGAGGAGGAATGAAATATTTACATTTTTATTTTCTGATTTTCATAGACAGCAAATACAACTACCTTAAGCTTCTTGGTCACTGGTTTAAAACCAAACACGTTGTATGAGTTCTCTGTCATGGTGACAAAAGGCCGAAGATCAAGCACCTGGAGCATGACAGCACATGGCACTACTTTTGAGCAAGGTATTTGTCGCATGCAGTGCCTTTTTTTACAGGATTATGTTGTTACTTCCTTCGCTTTAACTTTTACAGAAAACACACAGAAGTATAAAGATCAGTGTCAGTTTAATTTAAATTTTCTTGCAGTTCCAACTTCTCCACCAAAAGATGTAACAGTGGTCAGCAAAGAAGGAAAGCCCAGAACTATAATTGTCAACTGGCAACCTCCATCTGAAGCCAATGGCAAAATTACAGGTGAAACATCTTTTGGATAAAATACAGGGATGACACGGTTACAACCAAATGAGAAGAGAGATATTGATTACATTAGATGCAGCTTTTTATCGGTTGTAGTTATGTAATATTTTTTGTGCCAAAAGGGATGATTCAGTGGATGCAAAACAAATGCAACTTGCGTGTACAGATGCCTTGGATTTGATTTCAGAAAGATACTTCAGAAGATGTAAGAGGACTTACATATGTAGTGCTTGTCTCCCAACTTCTTAAGTAGCTTCCCACCACTCCAGGCAGAGTTGCACAACAACTGTGGGTAGCAGCTGCTCAGCATAGGAGAAGAAAAATCTACTTGACAGAGTTGCAGAGAGATGCTATATTTGTGCCCTTGGTGCTCTGAACCGCTTGGGGAATTGAATTGGAAGTACTATACAGCCTCACTACATATGTTTACAAACTCTTGCACACTCAAAATTTGCCGGCTTGAAGCAACATCTGGAAGGTGGTGTACATTTCGTTGAGGCGTGGGCTAAAAGGAAATCAGTGGATGGGGAGGGATCGTCTCACCCTCATTACACACACACACACACACACACACACACTTTCCCAATGGCAATAATTCAAAAGCCTACATCTTTAAACAGAAGAGATTGCAAGAAAACTTGAGATGTGTGAATTTTTCAGAGCTCGGAAATGTGCCTTCATAATTCGCAAACCCTCCTGTTTTTTTTTTGTGCAGGATACATAATTTACTATAACACCGACGTCAATGCTGAAATACACGACTGGGTCATTGAACCTGTAGTAGGCAATAGGCTGACCCACCAGATTCAGGAGCTGACCCTTGACACAGCGTATTATTTCAAGATCCAAGCCCGGAACTCCAAAGGCATGGGCCCCATGTCAGAGGCCGTACAGTTCAGGACACCGAAAGGTAAGTTGGAAAGGAAGGCTTTATTTTTCTGATTTAATATACCAGATAATCAGTTGATGAGGAAAAGGGTTTCACTTGGTGCTGGGAGCTGTAAAACATTTTTTTTAAAGTCATTTTCTATCTGGGATTTTGGCTTTACTTTACCATGATATTTGACCACTATTTGTTAAAACATTTGCAATAAAGGAAAAGTGGATAGTATTTTTTCGGGTCATTTCTGTATGGTGAAAACCAGTCAGCAATAAACATAAAAGGTATTTTTGTTATAAGCAATATTTTGCATGTGTTTTCTTTTTTTTAAGCAGATTGTTTATCAGGCACTTGTCCTCATTAGAAGAACTGCTGATTATCTGAACTTGTGCAACGCAGTGGCCTCGAATGTTTTTGTTAGGAAATAAGTTTCTCTGATGTACATTAATGTACTGGCTGATCTGAAGAGCAGCTAATGCTTTCTGAAAAGCTTTAGCACAGGGGTGGGCAACCTTGTCTCTTTGAGGGATGGGTTCTCACAGGATCCGTCTTTTGGGAGCTGGATTGGAGGCCAAGATATCCAGCGAGAGAAGTCCCACTTTTCTTTCTTCCTCACGCTTCTTTTCCTTCCTTGTTGTTGAGGAAAGCACGCAAATTGGCTCGTGCGCTGCTTCTGAGGCGAAAGTTTGAGATCATCTTTGGTCCTTGGAAAGGGTTTCGTCCTTAGGCAAAAGTTGTTCACCTACTTTGCCCGTCCAGATAATCCTCAGGTTACAACCATTATAGTGCTGGTTATACATTGTGTCAACCATGTGGCCCACCTGATTTTACAACCTTTTTTAAAGCCGTCATTAACAAAAGCAGGTTTTCAGCAAAACCACCGGAAAATGTGGTCACCTAGCTATCAGAACTTTGAATTTGGGTAGCCCAGGGAGGCCCATCAGAATTTTGAACAGTCACTAAGTGATCAAGTCAGTAGTCGAGGACGCCATAGTTGGGTCCATTTGAGTTTCATAGTGTCCAGTATGAGTTTCCTTTCCCATTTTCAGACATTATTCTTTCCATGTCAGTGAATTTTGGTCTCTTGTGTGCTTTTTCCCCTCTGCTTCCCTTGGTAGCGGAATCATCAGATAAAATGTCTAATGATCAAGGTAAACCAATAGATGTGCTTTATGTGTCGTGCTGTCTCTTATGAATATTACTGTTCTTCTTGCGCTATTAAATGACAGGAGTCTTGTGAAATTTTAAAATATAAAAACTCGGAGCTTCTTTTGGCGAACAGCATATTTGTAATGTATGCAATTTTTTCCCATCTAGAAGCAAAATCGTTGAAAATTAAAGCTGCACAATGGCTTTTGAATTCTCTGTATGCCAGTACATTTTGCTCTTTTTAAAAATGAAAATAGTCCATTTAATGAGTAGACTTTTGACACTTTAATCTTTTACTTTTTTTTTTTAACTTTTATAGTATTCTTTTATTTGTTAGAAGGCCGACAATATGTTGCAAAAAATGATTTACATATAAATAAATAAGGATTTGTTTGTACACAGTCATCAGAAACCAAAATCAATATACAATAGCTTTAAATAAATGAAAGCAAGAAGAAGAATAAAGCCCCTCGGTGGCAAAGAATGATTGCATTCATTCAGCCTTGCATTCTCTTTGAAGTGACTCTCTCACTGCATTTACCTCTTATCAGCCCTCAATGGACAGGAACATCTATCAACTGGAATTTGTCAAGAACTGAATGTTACATGGTTGTAGAGATTCCTACATGTGATCTGGGCTTTGTTAGAAAGGATTAAGCAGGGGGATGGATAATCATAACGTGCCCACTTCCCTTCCGGATTTAATACGTCTTGAAAATACCTGCCATATCAGTGATTGAGTATGAGCTCTTGTAAGATAAGCATTAGCCTCCAGCTGTTCAGAAATGGGGGACAGGGAATTAGAAAAAAAAGCAAAATTCTTACATGGGTGGAAAATTACAGTTTGTCTTGTTATCAGAAAAGATTTAGGCTACTACATTATGGTTTGCATATCCGTGATTACAGAGATATACTCTCGCTATTAATACAATCGGTTTGACGTTTTTAAATATAGTCTACAGTCTCTCTCGGAGTCTCTGTGTACGTCTGTATGTGGGTGTACTTGGAGAATGCATCTATCTTGGAGGTCAGACAGAAACTCAAGAGACCATCCTGTTATTTGATGAGATCACAAAAAGGAGTGCAATTAACTCTTTAAGATGTATTTTAGAGGTGGGGTGTTTCTTAGGGTTTTAACAGTGAGGATTGAAGCTAAAGTATTATGAGAATCAAACTGTTCCGATTTCCTCCTTTAACTCCCCCAGCTTCCCCCCAGCAAAAGTCCAAAATTTTTGCACTAAAATTCTTCAGCATAATAGTCTTAAATTCTCTGGTACAGTTTAGGATCAATGTTTTTGAAAGGAAGGGCTCTTTTTTATTTCAGATGAGGATGGTTGGCCTATTAGAACCCTCCTGTTCCCATTCCTATCTTTTACTTTTGAAAAAAAAAAAAAAAGCAGTAATGATTTTCCTCTAAAATATTTCGGGGCAATGTAATCTCAAGCTGGTTAGGTGCTGGGAAGCCACAAATTGCCCATCTGTGATCTGTGTAGAACCAAAAGAAAAATGTATTACCTTTTGAAAAGTGAACAAGATGAGATAGTCAAAAACCCTTAACATGGTTAAAATTTTATTTTCCAGCATTGGGGTCTACAGGAAAAGGAAATCGACCATTGGATGTTGGAACAGATTATAAAACACCCCTCAGTGGTACGTATCTTCTCATCTCTGTTGAGAGCCAAGAGCTTGAAATAATTTATGTTACAATTTCCCCAAAAGATAGTGTGTGTTTTTTAGGTCAATGTCAAAGGCTTATTAGAGAAAAACTCAGTTGAAATTCCCAACAAGGCAGGCTGCATAACATGATTTTTATTTAGCTTAAGCAATAATTTTAAATTCTTTCATTTCAGTGCAAATTACAGCCCTAAAATCATTTCGGATATTTTTTGTGTTCTTTCTTAGGAAGCAACAGCCCTCACGGCAGCCCCTCCCCACTAGAATACAATATGCTCCTGATCATAATTGTGTCTGTGGGAGTGATCACCATTGTGGTTGTAGTGATTGTTGCTGTATTTTGCACTCGAAGGACCACCTCTCACCAGAAGAAGTAAGATTTTCTTTTCCGTTGCCCTGGGCGGAGGGGTGCGCATGTCTTTCTGCTGGTTTCAGGGATATGGGTGTGATTTACAATGAAGGCAAAATAAAAGGCACAATAAAGTTGCACATTGTGCTTTTGTGGACTTAAATTTTAGGGTTTTCTCACATAAAGATTCTGTGCCAGTTTAACAGCTCTAGACTTTCTCCAATTCTATAATACGAACAGTGTTGGAGGGTGAACTAATGTATTCGGATAATATGTAATAATAGTTTGGGCCTGGCTTGGTGGGCGTGGCAGGAGAAGGATACTGTAAAATCTCCAGTCAGAGGTGGGATTTGCCAGTTCTCGAAACTACTCAAAATTTCCACGACTGGAACTGGTCAGAACCTGCTGAATACCACCTCTGGTTCGGATGCAGTATAGTCGAAACCATTTCAGAACCCTATTTTGTGCGAATGGGTATGTTTGGGGGTTTTTTTTAGCTGCTCTGCCTCTGTTTCTCCATGGTAGGAACATTTGTCTGTCCCTTCCCGGATAACTTGGCTTCCGGTCTTACTAGAAAAATGCTAATTTTAAGACTGTTTTGGAGTTTCCTTACCCAACACCTGGGCAAAACTAGTTGAAGGGGAATTGATCATTTTGACCTCTCTTCAGCATAAGAGACAATCATGCAAATCTGTCAGGCTTCTAGTGTTTCATTTTTCTTTCCTTCTGTTTGCTCGCACAGAAGTAGATCAGATCAGGAAATGGATCGTGCAGGAAGACTAAAACTGTACTTTACTGAGATAGGCTATAGTGATAAAAATCTTGCGGTCTTAACAGCTTCTGGGTGACTTCTTCAAGATTATCCCCCTGGCGTCTTCCTTCTCCTTCTGCATGAAGTATAGATGAAGTGGTTTTCGTTGCTACACAATCTACAGCAGTTAGTGGCAGGGTAGTTCTCAGTATATAAGGTCAGCAGAAGCGAAAACAGTAGCTGTTTGCCTTCAAGCTGCTTCTCAGAGCTTGAGAGGTGGAATTGACTTTGGCATCCAATAAGATACACACAAGGACACTTCCCGCTATTTTCGGATGAGCACTTGGAAAGAAAAAGTGAAGATCCTTCATGCACAATATAAAACATACTAAGAAAGAATGTTTTGTGGGTCAGGGTTGAAATGAGGGCTCCTTGGTCCTCTCTGAGCTGAGTTGTTCGCACTGATGATGGTACTTAGTTTAGATAATAAAACCTCTGCAAGAAAACACCAAAGACCTTCACAAAACATACTAGCGGGCAGTGTTATACTTCACAAAGATACTTTTGTAGAAGATAACGCTTGCAGGAAAATGGGATAAGTGATTTGTTTTTTTCCTTTTTAAGAAAACGAGCTGCTTGTAAATCCGTGAACGGGTCTCATAAATACAAAGGCAATTCCAAGGACGTCAAGCCACCGGATCTTTGGATCCATCACGAGAGGCTGGAGCTGAAGCCTATTGACAAATCTCCAGATCCCAATCCAATCATGACTGACACCCCGATCCCTCGTAATTCCCAAGACATCACCCCTGTTGACAATTCCATGGACAGCAATATCCATCAGAGGCGAAACTCCTACAGAGGTGAGAGGACGGTGAGCTTATCGTTCGTTTCACTGCTGAACCTGGCGGTTCTTTCCTAACCTGGACAGAAAGGCAAGCAGAACCTGACCTTTGTTCTCCTGAATCCAGGGCACGAGTCCGAGGACAGCATGTCCACCCTGGCAGGAAGAAGGGGGATGCGACCAAAGATGACAATGCCGTTTGATTCTCAGCCTCCTCAACGTAAGTCTAGCTTCAGGGGGGTGACATTTCTGGTTCCATCTCATCCATATGAGGTTACCTTGAAGTTCATGTAAAGCAATAACTGCCCGATGCCCTTAATCCGAAGAGCACTAAATAAACTCCTGGCTAAATAGCCTGTTTACCTTTTCCTTCAACATTGACTTCAACCCCAGGCCTCCCCTGTTCTTGTAGATTCATCTGCCCGGACTGTGGGCGTGTCATGCAGATATTCTGAGAAGAATAGCCTGTATTATATCGCAGGTTAGACTTATGCCAGGAAACGAGTGAATGGCCTTGGACTCTCTTCGCCTCGCCTTAGTATAGGGATGCAATCTCCGGATCTCCATAGCAATATGCTAATGGCAAGCCTAGTGGATTTAAATAACAAACATTGCCAACCCAATGGAATTTGCAGAGCCATTGTATATGGATGGCAGGGCCAGGAGATGTCATGTGCAATTGAGGGTTCTATCAATTTAATCTATTTAAGTATAATGGACGAGATAAATGGCGGAACCATAGAAATCAGTGCCAGGCTGCATTTGTAAATTAGCCAGATCCTGCTAATACCTATTACAAATCATGTACACAAGTGCTAGAAGAGGCTGAGGAAAACAGTTTTCCTTTCAGCGGGGTTAGTTGAGATCCTCCGTTTATCATAACTGATATAATTACGGTGATGCCACACTAATTGGTGCGTCATGAAATTGCACAGATTTTAGACGGTTTTATTTTTCTCTGAAAAAGCTGGGAAAGCACTAGAGAGAAACATATGTATTTCGGCTGTGAAGGTTACAAGATTGGAGGTGAAGAAAGGGACAAGTTTATGCTTGATGGTTCCCCAACTCAGGGTGGTGAAACAGTAAGAACAATATTTTGAGAAATTGAGGCAAGGAGAAGATGCCTGTAACTAATTAATCATTGTGATCTAAAAGGTATTTCAGAAACGCTGACGGCGATAAAAATCCAAATGTTGTACTTTCCATCATGAAGGTGAACCATTTTTATATGCAATAGTCAGACTAACATGAATTGGTGAGGGTAGAGATATTTTTTTACAGAGTTATTTTCTCACCTGTAGTGTAAGAAAACTGTCTTTCCAAGTTGAGATGCTTGGAACGCTTCCTAATTTTGCAAATCCTTGCTTTTTTCCCCCAACCTTAATAAAGGGAGATTAATAACATTCCTTCCTTTTCAGAAATTATTTCTTCCTATCATAGTGTTCTGTTAATGCATTTGCGTTCTTTTTACTGGAAAACTAAGCTTTATTATGGCCAAAGGCTGGCATAGAATAACAGAACCAATAACATGAGAATGGTTGAATTACTGAGTTTGTTGTAAGCTATACTCTTTGTTTTATTCCAATCTGCAATATATCAAAGCTACTCATTATAAAATACATTGCAGGTTTATCATTTATCATGGTCTCATAGCTATATTCCCTTCCATTGGCAGTCTGGGAACAGTGAATAGCTTAACTAAAGCAAGCAGAAAGTAATGGATCTGCAGTCAGCTAAATTAAAACTTCGGATTCCTCAGTTGATTTCAACACAGGAATTGATCTACACAGATAGTGAAAATGTGATCCTTTAAGGTTACTTAAGGATTGGAGATTTATAAATGAACTCGGCAGTAGCGTGAGTGCAGAAATGGTGAACTGAAGGGAAATTGTAATATCAGTGATCAACGATTACAAGTAGTTAGTGTGTTTCTGTACACTGTAAACCTACAATTTTATCTTAAATAATGCACACAATTTCTTTTATATAATACCATAAACTTGGAGACGCTTGGTTCAAAATTACCCACCCCTAATTATGATCCAACGCATAGCTGCCAGTTCATCCTCAGAGACCATAATTCCTCTTTGTTTGCATATAGCGGAAACTTCAGTTTGATCATCTGTGCTTCAATCTCACATCTCACCTCAACCAGTAAAGTTTCCTTTGAAGCAAATCCGATGTTTTTCAGCACCCAAACAGCCAGCATCTGCAATTCTTGCTTCCTAATGTTTGCATCCCTGGGAATTTCTTGACAGAATAGTTTCTCTTCTTCTAGGAATCTGGAACCGGGCGTCCTAGTCTCTCTATCTGTTTGTTTCAATGCCTTTTTGTTGATGAAAGTAGGGGCAGGGTGTGTCGGGGCGGGGGCTTCACTTCGGCCCGCATGCCGGTTGGTCTTTGTGTTAAGCTTTGTTTTTCTGTTTTATGTTCATTCGCAGCTGTGGTTAGTGCTCATCCCATCCATTCCCTTGATAACCCTCACCATCATTTCCACTCCGGCAACCTCGCTTCTCCAACCTGCAACTATCTCCATCATCAGGCAAACCTATGGCCAGTTGGCACATCTGTGTCCCATTCAGACAGGGCTAATTCCACAGGTGAGAAGAACGATCCATTTTTGGAGCTCCACCCTTGGCAAAAGAACCCCGAGGGCCAGAACCTCCTATGAACTAATGGCAAATACCAAACGACATGTTTTGGGTGGCCGCCTGTAGCCCAAAGCTACCGAACTCAGAAGGTTGTATCTGCCGATCGAACTAATTGTGTGTTCCCTTTTTCCTATTGTAGTAGCACACGTTGTAGATGGATTTGTTTTGTTTTGCTGCACAATGTTCTGTTGGAGTCAAACTAGCCCTCTAGACTCTGTAAGCTCTGAGAATAAGGTTGTCATTTCGGTGTTTTTCCCACGAATGGCTCATTTAAGCGCTTAGAATTTTATTTAATCTTGGATCTGACGGTAATTCAGTTTCTCTGTTGAGAATTTAGATTTGCATAATTTGCTCTCTTTATTATTAAAGCTGCAAATAATGACAATATTCCCTTATTTAATTGTAGAGCGCTAGCAGCGTCTGATTTAATTTCCAACATCAAGAGAACCCATTTTTGCACCAAATATAGAAAAACTAACAGCTTAGAGGTATCTAAACCTAGCATTAATAAAAACCACTTGAAAGCTAGGCAACTAAGAAATCTCCAGACAGTTCACTAAAGGATGAATCAGTTAGCAAATTCAGTGGTGATTTAGAAAGCTGAATATATTATTTGTGTTGTTTTGATTCAGTGATGATGGGATCACATGCTAAGCTTTTTTTCAAAACAAACTTAACTCTTTACAGAGCCTAAATAAAAAGCATGAAACTTTTAGCAGCCGTGTAGAGTTATGGTCTAAGTGCTAAATTAAGTGAGCTTTGGGGTGACTTTCTCATTCTCTCAGATTGTTGGCCTTCTTTGGAACTAAAGAGAGTTTGTGACCCAACTAACACCATGGAAGGTGCCTGGCATTTCCAAGGACTCCCTGAGGTAGCTAACCGTTCATTTCCTTCCCCCGTCTCCAGAATCTGTTCGAAACACACCTAGCACCGATACCATGCCAGCGTCTTTGTCTCAGACATGTTGTGCCGATCACCAAGAGCCAGAAAGTGCTTCAGCATCCTACCTGCCCAGTACCCAGGAAGAGGAGACAAGCCAGAACCTGCCCACTGCCCACGTCCGTCCCTCTCATCCTCTGAAGAGCTTCGCTGTGCCAGCCGTCCCGCCCGCTGGCAGCACTTACGACCCTGCCTTGCCAAGCACACCTTTATTATCACAGCAAGGTGAGTGCGGGAGAGTGAAAGTTTAACAGGATCTTCTAGATCGGAGTTTTCTTTTTTTTTTTTCAAACTTCCCGAATTCTCCAGCCAGCGTGTGCGGAGTTGAAATCCTCGCGTCTCAAAAGTTGCAAAATGTGCTGATCTAGAGGCAAACGTCGGAGCTTCTTTGAAGTTTTTGGCAGCTGAAACAAAATTACTCTAGAACAGGGGTGTCAAATGCATGGCCCTTGGTGGTCATGCCCACCCTCGTTTTAGCGAAGGGGGGGGGAAAGTTGTGATAGCACATGCCATTATATATGTTTGTCAATTAAAAGACTGACTGTGATTATAATTGTGTCAAGCTTCTAGCCATCCCGTTCATTCAGTGAAGACAGCATCAATTGGAACTCTAGGAAGGACTCGGCCTCCAATGCCAGTCGTGGTCCCAAGTGCCCCTGAAGTGCAGGAAACCACAAGGATGCTTGAAGACACAGAAAGTGTAAGTGTGCTTCTAGGCGATAGCCTGGTCATGCTATATCCTATTTGACTCGGTGCCGATACATAACTGTAAAAATAATAAAAATGAGGCCCTTCTACTGCACACTGTAAGCAGAAAGGAAATAGACCAGAAACAGATAGTTCTTGACTTATAAAACACCAGTGGGACCAGAATTTCCATTGCCAAGCAAGGAGGTGGTTAAGTGAATAACGTCCAATTTTACAACCTTTTTGGCACATTTATTAAGTAAATCACTTCAGCTGT
This sequence comes from Pseudonaja textilis, assembly GCF_049901715.1. NCBI lineage: Eukaryota > Metazoa > Chordata > Lepidosauria > Squamata > Elapidae > Pseudonaja > Pseudonaja textilis. The sequence goes on from NC_142002.1 coordinate 16,936,910, forward strand.
TAACTGACTCACACTGTCATTAAGCAAAGCCAGCTTCCCCCATTGACCTGCTTTTCAAAAGCCAGCCAGCCAGCCGGGAAGATCTCAAATGCTGTCCTAAGGTTTTTTTCCAGTGCCCTTGTAACTCTGAATGGTTGCTACACAAAAGATTGTAAGTCGAGGAGAACCTAAATATACCTAAATATTATAGCTGGTCAAGTTCTATGGAAATGGTTTCTCTGGTCTGAAGCACTTCCTGGTCCATCTCTCCTGGCAATCAGCGGAGTGCACTCTGTCCTTTTTAACTGAAGTTGGGGACCATCTCCCTTAAAAGCTAGCAGCCTTGGTGCCAAGTGCAAGCCGTCCTTTAGCCTCCAGGAAGGTACCCTTGGGTCACAACACTGCAGCCCAAGCTTTTAAAAAGCCAGTGACAATTAACTACAGGATATATTAAGCATTTATAAGGTGCACTATTGTTAAATTGCTCCCATCTTTGGTTCATCAATAATGATGCATTTCTGCTCTTCTTCAGTAGCTGTTCCCTTTTGGCTGCGCAATGCCAAATTTCAAAGATCTGAAGTAGCATTGCTAAGCCTTCTAAAACGCCAGTTAAATGGGTTTGGCAGGACTGTTCCGAATGTACCAATGGTTTAATTTGGCCTTTGTATATAACAGCAAAATTTGGAGAGGCCATTAAATGTGAATCGTTGCTTCATAACTATTATCGTGGGTGCAGGAAAGTTGCCTGCTTCTTTCCTCCAGTCCCATCACTTTCGTTCTCAGTTCATCATTTTTAATCTCATTTATGTGGTGCCTTCTGGAGCTGTCACTGCCACCTTCACCTTTCCCTACAAAACAAACATTGGAATGCAACAACCGCCTAGCAATCTGGCCTGACTGCCCAGTGCTACCTTAAAACCATTGGCAAGATGGCACAGTGGTTAGAACGAAGGATTGAGGGCTAACTCTGCCCACAGCCAGGAGTTTGATCCTGATAAGCTCAAAGTTCACTCCGTCTTCCATCCTTCCATGGTCGATGTAGGAGAGGACCAGACTGAGCCCGAGGTAGGAATCATCACTCATCAGTCCCGAGTCCCTTTATGCTCCACCTTGAATTCTTTTATCTCTTATCTACCACCAATTTGCTTTGGCTGTTAGTAGTTCAGGTTCTTGTCCAGAGCTTTAGCTTGCAATAAACCTTTGCAACCATTTGAACTGCCCGGATCTTCCGACTTCCCTGGCACTAGACAGTCAGTGAAAGGACCTAGATTATTGGGGACAATACTCTGGCGCTGTAAACCGCTCAGAAAGGGCTGTGAAGCACTGCGAGCAATATATAAGTCTTAAGCGCTCATCTTGTCCAATAAACCTCCTGTTAACTCCCCTGCAGAATTACGAACCGGATGAACTCACCAAAGAGATGGCCCACCTGGAAGGACTAATGAAGGACCTTAACGCCATCACCACTGCGTGATCGCCTTCCCCAAGGAATGACTCCAAACCCCGGGCCTTGGGACTTCGCCTTGGAGCACAAGGAAATGTATAAAGACTAGGGGACAGCACAGAAGGAGACCTGCCCCACCGGCTGCAGCACCCTCGGGGGGTGTGTGTGTCCCCCTTCCGGTTAACCGAGTGGCTCTTCGAGTTCATCGGCCTCGAAACGGAACAACCTCTCTGAAGGTTGTTGGGGATTTCCGCTTCTCGCCGCGGTGCTGATGCTGACATGAACCAGGAGTGGGGCGACGTCTCAGGGGATGAAATCCAGCATCCAGGCAAAAGTTAGCATTCATCGGAGGCAGCTTTTGTCTCGCTGCTGCGACCTTCCCTGCTTTTTTCAGTGTTGGACGTTCACATTTATGTACAATTTTATTTGTGTGTTTTTATTTTATTGTATCTTTTTTTTTTTATTAAAAAGTGTAACCTGACAGAAAAAAAAAAGAAAAGAAAAGAAATTTGTGTTGTTTCCCCCCCAAAGTCCAGACGGACGTCCGATTGCTTGTTCTATTGTGTATGCGGGAATTCATTGGCAGTGTGGATTTGTTTTTTTGGATTTCTTTTCTTTCTTTTTTTTTTTTTATAAAGCGTGTATAATAATCCTGTCACCTTCCAGCAGTTGTAATCCATGGCCTTGGGGTATGCTGCATTGATTTTTGTAAGCTCTTTTTATTTTTATATTCTAATAATTCAAAAAGCCTGATCCTTTCTCATCACTGTGAGGTTAACTATCCGTTTGGTTTGAAATGTTAACACGGAGCAAACTATTTTTTTTTGTTTTTCTGCTTTTGAGCGTTTTCAGTGCAGGAGTAAAATAAGTAAGCCTTGGGCTGGGAGCCACGAGCTTCATTGTTTACAGGGACAATGCAACGCAACACAAGGTTATCCGTCAGACTCGTTTAAGCCATCCCCTGCAATATGCCCACTTGTGACTTATAATAAATTATTGTTACGAGTAATTTCCCCGATCGCAGTGACTTGGAAAAAGTAAGACAGTATTCTGAAGGATGGCTGCGATGTAACTCTTATCTGCAGTTATTCACTTTTGTCATTACCTCTGTCCGTCCAAGGCCTTACCAAAACAGAAAGTGAGCAGCACACCTGTGACTTCAAAGATATCATATCAACCAGCCCCAGTTCATCAAAGGGAATTGTAAAAAATAAGAATGAAGACTTAAAAGTTGTTGTCTCCTTTGTAAATTCATCCTTTAGTCCACGGGTGTCCAACCTTGGCGACTTTTAAGACTTGTGGACTTCAACTCCCAGAATTCCCCAGCCAGGGTGGCTAGGGAATTCTGGGAGTTGAAGTTCACAAAGCCTTAAAGTCACCATGGTTGGACACCTCTGCTTTAATCTGTTTCTTGCCAATTGTAAAGGGAATTGCATTCAACAAAACCCTCTCATAAATGTTGGGTCCTTTAAACTCAGATACCACAATGTATCTTAGCAACACAGCTCTTATTGTTTGAATGTTTGATTTCAAGAGTTGTGTCCTTCCGGATATTTGCGTTGAAGTGGGAGTTTTATTCCAGATACTTTAGCATACAAAGATCAGACATAAGCTATGGCTCACACTTGGCTTGTACTTGATCATTGTATGCTTAAGTATTTGGAATAAGACTCTAATGCAGCTGTAGATCATCTTCAAGGTTTGATTGTGTTGAACTACAATCAAACAAATTAACTTTGCAGGAGAGGGGGGGGGGAATGTAGGTGTGTATGTTTGTGACTCAGGTGCTGCCCGAGCTGGTAGAAGAAAGGAGTGGGTTAGGAGAGATAAATAAATTCCTAATAAACTGGTAAAATTGCATTTTCTCTTTGTGTTTGCTGCCCATAATCATACTGTTCTCTGCCATCTTCTATGATAAACATGCTAAAAAAAGTAATATTTGTTTTTTTAAAAAAACAAACAGCATCGGGTATCTCATGCTAGCTTAAAAAGAGATTGAAAAACGGGAGGCTTTGGTTTTCTTTTTATTCCAACCAACATAATTGGTCCAAGTGATATTGGAGCCGTGGTGGTGCAGTGATTAGAATGCAGCATTGCAGCCTAATTCTGTCTACTGCCAGCAGTTCAATCCTGAGCGGCTCCAGGTTGACTCAGCCTTCCGTCCCTCCAAGGTCGGTAAAATGAGGACCCAGATTGTTGGGGGCAAGAGGCTGACTCTGTAAACCGCTTAGGACTGTAAAGCACTATGAAGCGGTATGTAAGTCTAAGTGCTATTGCTGTTGTTCCAAGTCCAGTGATAACAAGATTTTGATAGGGTGGCATCAGTTAGAGATTTTGTAAGTTATTTTAACTTCCTATATGATCAAAGTTTAGGTTGCATGTTGCTAGCAATTCAAGTTGGCCTATGTTATCTCCAATTGTACAGAGAAGAATTTATTTTTAGGAGCAGGTAAGAAGAGAGCTACATCACCCTTCCTCCGTCTTTCTGTCCATCCCATTTATCATTTTTTTCCACGCTTTTTTCCTTCCCTTCCCTTCCAGCTCAGCCTTTGTTTGCATCCATGAGCTGAAACTAATTCATTCTGATTAGCCCCTGTCTAGCATGAGCGTTAAGAACTGCCACGCTGAATCCAAACAAGCCATCTATTTTTTAAAAGAATGTTTTTTGCAATTATATAATAAGAAGTGCCATGAAAACTCAAAGTAAACCACCTTAGTGCTCTGTCTTCCAACAGTAACCCTCAGAGGCAATTCATGCTGTTTACGGTTAGGGTGTAAATTTCTGTCCACTATGTCTTTTCAGTCTAGTGAGTTAATGTGATCCTCCTATTTGCTTGGAGGTGGAGCAATTAACACATTTTTAAAAAAAGGTGAGCAGTTTTTAGTTAAATCCAAGGAGTGGAAAGATTCACACCTTGACCTCCATCTAGATGTCTTCTGTATGCATTTTTGGAGGTTGGAGAGAGTTTCCGTATCAGAAGGGACGTCTCCCCCACTTTCCCCAACCTCATAAACCCACAGAAGCATCTTTTTAAAGACTCTTTTGCCTCATCAGAAGATGTTAAAAGAGGACGTTAAAACACCCCAATGTGTACAGATGTTGAACTTTTCCGAATCGAAACCGTAGGGCGTGACCTAAAGTTGTGTGTCCATCAGGGTGAGTGACAGTAATTGGCTCCGCCCTTTGTTGGAAAGTCAAGACAGGCAGGTAAAAGGTAAATGACATTATCTGGGTCATCTTGTGGCTAAAAGTGTTTTGTATGACCATTTGTCATTGTACAGATCCTTTTTCATAGCCGAGAGTATGAAGTCTTTTCTATCTTCGGAGTTCTCGCCGCATCCAGTGAATCTAGTTGGTGCGCACACTATGCTTCCCCAGGTGTGTGCCTTTCTCTCTCTCACTAGACCCAAAGAGACATCACCTTGTATATTCAGTATTCCTCCCATCGGTGGGTTCTTGTTGTATTATACTATATTGCTACTTTCGTAGAACATCGGGACCGTTGTTGATACTGCCATGAGTCTGGGGAGGGGTGGAGTAGGGTGGGGAATATTTTTTAATAATAAAGCAACTGTTCAGAGTTGGTTTTTTAAAGGGTGAATCAAAAATGACAAGAAAACATTTATTCAAGCCAGTGTATAATATGTATTGCACTTTTTACATTTTAACACTTGTTTTTTTTTTACATACCTTGTGATTTTAAATTTGCGACATTGTGTATCTTGTAGCCTCATGGCTGCTCTGTGCAGTTTCCTCCACTTGAATAAGAGGGTTGGATGAGGGGGGGCGCGGGCGGGAAGGCAAAGTGGGGGGGGGCAGGAGAGACTCCTGTAAACCGCTTTACAGTTCTGATGTCGGAGAATTCTGAAGACTGCTGTAAACTTCTACCTTTCTGTACATTATTTTTCTGTAGTATTTGTTGTATACTCTCTACATTTTTAATACTGTCATGTTTATTATTTGGTATTGGATATCCAATACACTTTTTTTTAAAATCTAAACCCGGTTCCAATTTTGTCAGAGTTTTTGTTGGTTGGTTTTAATAGTTTGCCTTCCCATTTTGGCAGCCCCACCTGCTCTGAGGTGATCAGGATGTGTAAGCATCTTAGTTTAGAGCTGCTTCTATGAGCGACAGGACCATAACTCTCTTTAAGTGGATACGATATATGCGAATCGTTATTAACAAGTGTAAGGGTTTAATAAGGAATACAGATAGTTTTAAGTCTGTTTCAGAAATCACACACGCACCCTCGAAGATAAATGAATCCCTAGGTTTATAACTCAAAGGATTTTCTCGACGTTGATAGAAAAAGGTTTTGAATTTTGTGTGCCCTGAGCTTGGTTTCTTGCAGATATTTCATGGCCCAAATAGGCAACATCATCTCTGCGATTAGTGTAGGATTTGTTCCCGGTTTGTTAAAGTAGCTTACCCTGCCTGTATTGGTTATGGTTTTTTTCTTGATAAGCTCCTCGATTAAGGTATTGTTTTCTCTTTAATAGCTTGTCTGGTGTTAATCCCTGCTTCTTTGAATCTGGGCTACTGGAGGGGATGTTTATTCTTTCATTTTCTTCTTGTGTTTTTTTTTTTTTTACTTTTGTGCACGATATATAAATGCTTACACCCAAACCCACACACTGATGATTCTATCTAGTTGGGTAATAAAATGTCTGCAAGCTACCAACCAAGCTCCGGGAGCATCAAAAGCTGCACAGTTTGAACCGTCAGTTACAGATAATTCTCTTCTATTGAGAACAAGCATTGTTGTAGGGAGATTTTTTGCATTAAAAAATGGGTGTGGGGAGAAGTGTTTTCTAATGAAATATGTTCTCCTAATTTTCCGGGGGTGCGGGGGGAGGCTTAAGGGAATAAAAAGGATGTGGCCTTCAGTAATCTGTGAAATTGATGGTGCTTGAATAATTCTGGCCAAAGCTCTTCGAAAACTGGCCACAAACTCCGAAAAGGGCTGCTTCTCATTATCGTTTGTCTGAATTCTGAAACCAGAGTGATGAGTCAAGAAGGATCACAAGTTATTTCTGAATGTTAGTCAAGATTCTTTGGTTTTTAGGGCGAAAGGAATCCAATTTAAGTCGGGTTTCAACCATTATCTTGGTCAGTTAGGTTTGGGAATCGAAGGCTAACCAACACGGAAGATGCTGCCTTGGGGAAAACCGATCGGTGCTGACGGGAGTGGCTTTCCAAGGTTTTCCCCTCACTCTTCAGAGGGCCTTCTGACTTCTGAGGATGCCACAAAAGGGGACCGGAGACATCCTGAACTCAAGGTAAGTATTCTCAGGCCAAGGTATCCCAATGTGGTAGCGTGTCGTCTTGCATGAAGGTGTACGTTGTAAAAACTAATCACCTTGCTAGAAATTAGGGACCTTTCAGTGCCATGGAAGACTCGCCTGGAACCAACATTGAGCCTTCTACAAGATGAAGCTCTCTTTTCACTTGAAACCCCTACAACAACAACAACAACAACAACAACAACAACAAAATGCCTTCACCCTCAGTCTATTTTGCCCAGGATCCCATCACCTTATTTTGGCTGTGGCCCCACAGGTGGGCACTAAACTACCAGCTTAATGGAGAGGAGAGGAAAAGAAAAGAGAAAGGAAGAAGAAATGAGGGAAACGGAGAAGGAAGGGAAAAAAGGAAAGGGAAAAGGAGAAGGAAAGGAAAAAGGAAGGAAGGAGGGAGAAGGAAATGAAGGAAAGGGAGAAGGAAAAAGGAAAGGGAGAAGTAGAAGGAAAGGAAGAAAAGAGGGAGAAGGAAAGGAAAGGAAAGGGAGAAGGAAATGAGGGAAAGGGAGAAGGAAAGGAAAAAGAAGGAGGGAGAAGGAAATGAGGGAAAGAGAAGGAAAAGAAAAAGGAAAGGGAGAAGTAGAAGGAAAGGAAGGAAAGGGAGAAGGAAAGGAAAGGAGGGAAAGGGAAAGAAAGGGAGAAGGGGAAGGAAAGGAAAGAAAGGAACGAAAAAGGAAGAAGGAAAGGGAAAGAAAGGAAAGGAAAAAGAAAGGGAGAAGGGGAAGGAAAGGAAAGAGAAAGGGAGAAGGAAAGGGAAAGAAAGGAAAGGAAAAAGAAAGGGAGAAGGGGAAGGAAAGGAAAGAAAGGGAGAAGGAAAGGAAAGGGAGAGAGAAACAGGGAGAGGAGTCCAGGTCACAACAATCTGAAGTTTGCTGCTCTGGACATGGGCTCATCTCTCATCTAAACCAGGCTGCTATTTAATTAGCCCTGGTCTCCCAGCTGTTAAGCCTTAGCTGAGGCTCCATGCTCTGCTGTGTTGTCACAGCAACTAGTATTTTAAGTGCTCCACTTTTTCTTCTTCTTTTTTCATTTTGGTGCAAAACCCATCTCCGTTGGCTATTCAAAATGCAGCGGTCAGGACGGAGGGGTTAAGGGGAAGAGGTGGAGAAGCACATATCTGGGCAGAGAGCCAGCATATATATATATATAAAACAACACAGGGCACCCACCGGGATCTCCTCGTTTGTTACTAAATCCAGCACTGTCCTTTTTGGAAAGACATTTGTGCCCCCTCGTGGCTGCAATGACGATGTGTGCACTTCAGGCGCCTAATCTGCAGGCGCCTGAATTGGCACTCAAAGCAGGAGAGAGAAATTATCAGTAGGCAGATTCCACCTTCGCGATCCAATAGGTTTTGGCTCAAGAAGCGACGGGTGGAAACTCATCAAGGAGAGAAGCAACCTAGAACTAAGAAGACATTTCCTGACAGAACAATTGATCAGTGGAACCACTTGCCTCAAGAAATTGCGAATGCTCCAACACTGGAAGTTTTCAAGAAGAGATTAGACAACTATTTGTCTGACATGGTATGAGATTTCCTGCTTAAGCAGGGGCTGGACTAGAAGACCTCAAGGTCCCTTCCAGCTCTTATCATATTGGTTGTTCCTACCATATTAACACCTTGCCTTTTTTGTTTTATTCTTACCTTGCTTTCCTCTCTTGCTGGATTGTAAGTTCTTAAAAATAACTTCCCTTTTTTTAAAAAAAAAAAAAATGGCCGTGCAAACAAGGTTGTTGTTTTTTTTCTTTCAACGTGCGCGCGAATCCCTTGGACAATTTCATGCCCAGTGCCTGAATTGGTTGCCAAAATCTGGTCTGCTTATCACCTCTTACTGTTGCCATGGAGCTGCGGCAGCTCCTGGGCTGCGGCTCCACTTTGAAGTGGCATCCGTCATGCCAGGAGACAGAAACAAAAGGTCACTTCGGGGAAATCCCTGCTTGCTTTGTGCAGAGGGGAAGCAGCTGCAGTGCTGCTCAGTTGTGGAAACGGCATCCCCGGAAACTAAATTGGAGAATGACAGGACGAGAGTAATTAGGAGGGGAAAGAACCCCTTCCCCAATGAGGGCATCAGTGAGGAACATATTTGGAAAGGAGGAAGGGAAGAAAACTCCTGGTCTAGGTGTTCCTACTACGGCAGAGAATCCACCTGCAGTCTCCATCCAATGCAGAGCATCGTAACTCAGCAAATCAAAACCTGTTTAGGATGGATATGTTACTGAATGGAACGTGGGAAAGGGAATCTCTGGGAACTCAAGCTAAGAGTTGAGATGTCTCGGTGTGGAATAAGCTGCCTGGGGACGCCAAGGGAAATCACCAAAACCATAAAAAAGCGAACGTTAGAATATTTCGGATATGGGATGCGACACCCGGGAAAAGTACAGCCTCCTTCGCTTCATCCTCCAAGGAAAGATTGAAGGCAAACGGAGATCCAGGCAGAAGAAGAACATCATGGCTTCAAAATCTAAGGGATTGGTTTGGACAAAACTCCACATCCCTTTTTCATGGCAGCTGTTGATCAAACTAGGATCGCCAACAGGATTGCCGATGTCCGATGATGGGTATGGCACAAGAAGAAGAAGAAGTGTGGAATTGATGGATTCTCCTTTCTTGGAGGTCCCCGGGAAGCGGTTCAACAAGCCCTTTTCATGGCTTTCTGGCACAGGGTGGGAAGTTGGTCCGTCCCAAGTGTATAACTGTGAAATTGTAATCCTGAAGATCAGCTATTTACAGGGATAGAAATGTTACCAAGAAGTGTGCACAAATCCCTGGGAAAAGACTGAACAAGTAAGCACCTTTTGTGATTTTCCAACAAGGGATGGAGTCTTGGTCCTTCCCACTCCATAATGGTGTGGTTGTGTGAAATTGTGAAGCACCGGCTACGTACTGGGACAGAAATAATATCAACAGGCATGCACAAATCCCATACTATCTATCTATCTATCTATCTATCTATCTATCTATCTATCTATCTATCTATCTACCTATTTATCATCTACCTCCCTACCTACCTATCATCCATCTATCTATCTATCTATCTATCTATCTATCTATCTATCTATCTATCTATCTATCTATCTATGAATATGGTAGACCTACCCTCTTTATAATAAAGCTTCTGGCTTATCAACTCACGTTTTTATGAGAGCCAGATTGCTATTCCAGCTGCTCAGAAAGAGTTTCAATACAGGAGAGGTAGAATTATAGTTCATCAGGGTTAGGCTTAACGTTCTTCTCACACCAATTCCGTGAGGTAGATTAGGCGGAGAGAGAGAGTGACAGGACCAAGGTCACCCACATGGAATCTACTTCATCACTTTCCAGATTCAGTCCACGCAGCTAAATAGCATCGTTGTTTAGGACTCCTTCAAGCCAAGCCAAAGTTGGTGGAAGTTTTATACACACGCCCATGAATACAGAACTACTGGTGGCACCGTGGTTAAAGTGCAGCACTACAGGCAAACTCTGCCCACAGCCAGGAGTTCGGTCCTGACCACTCAAGGTTGACTCGGCCTTCCATCCTTCCGAGGTCAATAAAACAAAGACACAGATTGTTGGGGGCAAGAGGGTGTAAATCACCCATTGAGTGCTGTAAAGCACTATGAAGCATTATATAAATCTAAACGCTATTGCTATTACTACTGATACATCTATGCACAGTCCAATTTGGGTCGGTCACTGGGACCAGAGGATTAGTCTTCCGGGCTTTCGGACTCGTCCTGGAGCCCATCTGTAGAGAGCATCTCTCGAGCAGAATATGTGCTGTTCTGTGTGTGGCACTTATGTGGTGCCTGTTAGATGTAGCTTTTTAGATGTTGATTGGGGTGCGCTGATGGCTGGCTATTAAGTCATTGGCTGTCATTAGCTTGCGCGGCCGAGCGCTTCCTCAGTACTTAAGCTGGCAGTAAATCAGCACTCCTGTTGACTGACGAGGGGCCCGTTTCCCAGGCTTCAATCCCTTCCCTGGCTGTTTTTGTACCGGCTTGTCCGACAATCTTAGTAACTGCAAAACTGAATGTATACATCTATGTACGGACAGACAGACAGACAGACACACATACCTGTAGCTCTTTCATTCGTACTTTTATTAGAAAAAGACCTCCCTCTCCCTAGAATACTCTTAAACCTTGAAGGAAGACCAAAGCTTAATTTACATTTCAGTTCCCACCTAGCAAAAGTACTTGAAGCAGGAGAAGCTAGCTATATTCTCGGGGCAAACATTCGAAGATTAAGAGGCACATATTAAGAGTCGATTTCTTGCTTGTCTTTGAAGGAGTTTTTTTTTTCTTTTTCTCTTTTGTGCAAAACAAAAAACAAAAAGTCAACCCAGACAGACCCTCCCAATACTATTTTGGTATAAAATGGAGCGACGTATTTAGAGAAAGCCCAGGGTTGCCGAAAGAATCAGTGCTATTGTCCCCGTATGGATCTTGGCAACCTTGTGAAGGATCCTCGCTTTCCCTTCAATTCCCGATTCTCGCTCCGCGGCAGCAGAAAACTCGGAATAACAGGGCTCAGGAGTTAGAAGAGTAGGACTTCCAAGTGACAATGGCTCATTTTTTTTCTTATTTGTTTTTCTCAAGGAGCTAGCCAGATTCCCAGCATCACGGGGAAAGGACTGGAAAGGCGAAAGAAGGTGGGGAAGAAAAAGGGATGGACATGGATTGATACAAAGTGATGAAATCACAGCTTGGGTAAAGCTAGCTGCCTACTTGCTTGGCTTAACCAATATTTCTCCACCTCGCCGACGTTATGACGGGTGGACTTCAACTCCCATGCTGGCTGGGGAATTCTGGCAGTTGGAAGTCCACCCATCGTAACGTTGCTGAGGTGGAGAAACCCTGGTTTATCTATCATGGATCGGTATCTTCGGCTCCCAACTCCCTTGGGAAGAGGTTGCGGGTCTCGCAGGAAACTTATAACTTAGTTCAGCTTTGGAGGAAGGTTTGTGTGTTATTGCTCACATCGTAGGACACATTTAAGTGTCTCGTTTTTAAAAAAAATGGCCTAGGGTAGGATTCGCACAACTGTGACATCATAAAAATGACTTTCAGGTCTCAGCTTTTCAAAGGGTTTTGGTATGTAGGAGGGCCGCACGGTGTCATTTCGTAGCGCAATGGCGATTCCTTAGGTGCAGTGGTGTATCTCATCCAGCTTTTTGCAAATTGCTCTTCTAACTTTTGATTTTCTTTTGTCCCGGAAGAGCTGATCAACTCCCTTAGACATGTACAACTTATGACCAGGGGTGAGATTCAACCGGTGTAATAACCGGTTCGGTGAGCGTACGCTTTGTGCACCAAACATGCGCTGCGTGCGTGTGCACATCACTTAAAAATCATCTCCTGCTGCGCAAAGCACCTGTGGTTGAAAAAGTAGGAAATAAAGGACAGCCTAGAGCCCAGGCCAAAAACAACAGAAGATTGTTGGAGTAAACTGGTTCCCTCTCCACTGATCTTCAGAGCTACCAGTTCGGTCAAACCAGGCTGAACCAGTAGAATCCCACCTCTGCTTATGAACACAGCTGAGCCCAACATTTCTGTGTTACGTGAAACATGGGCTAAGGGAGTTTTGCCCCCATCTTTCTCACCAAAGTTGTTAAGGGAATTGCCGCCGTTGGTAAGTTAGCAACCGGGTTGTTTGATGAAACTGGCTTCCCCATGGCTTGTGAAAAGGGGATCCTATGACATCAGGAGCCATTATAAATATGAACCAGTTGGCAAAGATGTGAGTTTACGATCACAGGGACGCTGCCAAGGTGGTAATGATGAAAAATGGGCATAAGTCGCATTTTTTTTCAGTGTTGTTGTAAGGACCGCTCAACTTTCCAGTCCCCCAGAAGATGGGTGCTTAAGAAACCAAATTATATCACCGTCCTTTTAGTCCAGAGGTCTCCAAACTTGGCAACTTTAAGACTTGTGGACTTCAACTCCCAGAATAGCTGCTGGAGAATTCTGGGAGTTGAAGTCCACAAGTCTTAAAGTTGCCAAGTTTGGGGACTCCTGTTTTAGTCCTTAGCTGGTTTTGTTCAATGACCAGGCCAAAATTATCTGGCCTTCTCGGTGAAATTGGCCAGAATGGTTGACTGTGGCTTGACATTCCTGTGAGATCAAATGGAAGCCGCGGTCAACTTTGTAACGCCACCGGATGAAAAGGATCGGCGTTTCAATTTCGGATGTTGCTTAGAAGCAGCGGAGATTACACACACGCACACACACATAAACATACACACCATGTTAAAAACCAGCACACCGGCTACACAATCAAGGTAGCCTGGTTTGTTTCTCAGGCTGCTGCGTTCCAAACCTTGCCAATGCTTCCAACAATGCTCTCCCTCGGAACAGGTAGTCCTCGACTTACAACCACAATGGAGCCCAACATTTGTGCTGTGAAATGAGACATTTGTGAAGTGAGTTAATTGGGGCCCCATTCGTTAAGTGAATTGCTGTCGTGGATAAGTTAGTAAGCTGGTTGTTAAAACGAGTCTGGCTTCCCCTGTTGACTTGGCTGGTAGGATGGTCACAAAAGGGGATTAGAACGCAACCGTCCTAAATAGGAATCAATTGCCAACCGCTTGAATTTTGATCACATGATCGTGGAGATACTACAACGGACGCATGTGTGAAAAGCAGTCAGAAGTCCCTTTGTTTCGGTGCCCTTGTAACTTTGAGTGGTCATTAAACGAATTGCTGTAACTCAAAGCCTTACCTGTATGTTTATGTGACTGACGAATTGACCGCTAGGTGAAATTAAATGCAAAATCAGCTTTTCTGGGCTTCCGTAAAACAGCCAAACGGCAGCAGAATCTGCAATCGGGATCGATTAATAGGGGAGGGGGCTCTGCTAGCGCCCCACTCCCCGTTCTATAACTTAATTGGAGAAATGGCTGCAGTCAGCACAGTGGTGGGATTCAACATTTTTTTTTACTACCGGTTCTGTGGGCGTGGCTTTGTGGGCGTGGCAGGGGAAGGTTCCTGTCAAATCCCCATTCTCTCCCCCCAACCCAGTAACCTGCTTTCCAGCTCCGTTCTCCCTTTGCAGGGCAACCAAAGAAGACCCAGCCGATCAGCTGGGATTTAATGGGAGGTGGAGAATCGATGGGGTTGGCGGAGCCAGTCAGGAGGTGGAATTTGCCGGTTCTCTGAACTATTCAAAATTTCCACTACCGGTTCTCCAGAACCGGTCAGAACCAGCTGAATCCCACCTGTGAGTCAGCACCAATTGACAAAAAACAACACCAGGAAGAATGCTGGTAGGAAGAAAGAGAAAAAGTTTCTCTTTTGCTGGACCTTTGAGAAGAAGAAGAAAATAAATCCATTTTTGTCTTGATGGCCCTTATATCATTCTCACCCTGTTTCAAATATACAGGTAGTCCTCGGCTTTCGGCCGCAAAGGAGCCCAAATTTTCCGTTGTTCAGTGAGACATTGGTGAAGCGAGTTTTGCCACCCCCCACCCCTCCATATTACGACCTTCCTTGCCTCCGTTGTTAAGTGAAGCATTGCAGCTGATATAGTAAGCAACATGAATCCAGCTTCCCCCCATTGAGGTCGCAAAAGGGGATCATGTAAGCCAGGGACACTACAACTGTCATAAATGTGAATCAGTTGCCCATCGTCCGAATTTTGATCATGGGGCCATGAGGATGCTGCCATGGTCATAAATGTGAAAAACGGTCCCAAGTCATTTTTTTCAGTGCCGTTGTAACTTTGTTGAACGGTCACTCAACAAATGAGGATTACCTGGACCAGGTCATACAGGAAAAGAGATGGAAGTGCCACATGGATCAAAATCCCCAATTTTTTAAAAAGAGAACCTCTTTACAGGTGATCCTCAATGTACAACCACAATGGGTGGGGGCAGAATTCCCGCTGCTAAGCGAGGCAGTTGTTAAGCGAGTTGCGCCCAATTTGTGACCATGGTGAAGCTAATCCCTGCAGTTGTTAAGTGAATCACACATGACCGTTAAGCAAGTCCAGCTTCACTCCTTTACTTCGCTTGTCGGATGCCCGTCGTCCTTGGCAGGGGTGGGATGCAATTATTTTTACAACCAGTTCTGTGGGCGTGGCTAGGTGGGCAGGTCTAGGTGGGCGTGGCCATGTGACTGGGTGGGCATGGCTTCTTTTTCTGTGCAGCACCCCCTCACCCCGCACCCCATTTTTTTTTGCCTTCTGGGCCTCAGGGAAGCTGCCTGGGCGAAGCAGTAAGACGGTGAGGGGGATTCTGGCACAGCTGATTGTCAGAACAGCTGATCGTTGGGAGGAAAAAAAGAAAGAAAGAAAGAAAGAGGAAGGAAGGAAAGGAAGGAAGGAAGGAAGGAAGGAAGGAAGAAAGGAAAAAGGAAAAAGGAAAAGGAAAGGAAAGAAAGAAGAAGAAAGAAAGAAAAGAAAGGAAGAAAAGAAAGGAAAGGAAGAAAGGAAGAAAAGAAAAGGAAGAAAGAAAAGGAAGAAAAGAAAGGAAGAAAGAAAGAAAGAAAGAAAGAAAGAAAGAAAAGAAAGAAAGGAAGAAAAGAAAGGAAGAAAGGAAGAAAGGAAGAAAGAAAGAAAGAAAGAAAGAAAGAAAGAAAGAAAGAAAGAAAGAAAGAAAGAAGGAAAGAAAGAAAAGAAAGAAAAAGAAAGAAAAGGAAGAAAGGAAGAAAGAAAAGGAAGAAAAGAAAGAAAGAAAGAAAGAAAAAAGAAAAGAAAAGAAAGAAAAGAAAAGAAAGAAAGAAGGAAAAGAAAGAAAGAAAGAAAGAAAAAAAGAAAGAAAGAAAAGAAATACCGCTTCGGCTGACCTGGTAGATTTTTTTTACTACCGGTTCGTGTGAACCAGGCCGAACCGATAGAATACCACCACCGGTCCTTGGCAACCATTGTAAATACATGCCTGTTGCCAAGAGCTTGAATTTAGATCACATGACCCCTGGGGATGCTGCAAGAATCGGCTGTAAACCGCTCTTTTCAGGGCTGTTGAAGAATTGGTTGTAATTTGAGGACTACCTGTATTTAAATCCCCTTCCGGATTTTAAAGGACTTCCCTTGTCTCCAAACATTGGAAGCTCTGAATGTTTGGAGCAGCTGAATATGCCGATATTTTTCCCCCTTGTGTGAAGGGAAGTGTCACTTTCAGCAAAAAGGCAGGAAGAGAGAAGGATTATGCTCATTTTTCAGCTAAACCGTAGTTACCGCTTGCATTGCAGAAGAGAAAAACTGATGATCCCCAAAGGAACTGGAAAGTACCACATCTGTGCACCTTTACGGTTGGGGGCGTTGAAATGTAGATCAGGACTTCAGATCTTCCCAACTAAAATGCAACATTCTTGATAGGAACCTGGAGGTATATTTTATTTCCACAACCGCTTCAAAGTTCGGTTGAATCAACTTCACGTCCCTCAAGAGAACAAGGAAATCCCATTTGTCTTCTCATCCTTATTTTGTATCAAGATTTCGTCTAGAAGTCCCAAATGGGCCTTTTTTTCCCCCCAAGAGGCAAATGGACTTTCTGGTTTTTCTTTGAAGACATTTCGCTTCTCATCCAAGAAGCTTCTTCAGCTCTTGACTGGATGGTGAGGGATAGAAGGATTTATATTCCTTGCAGACAGCTGGTCATTTGCGTCCTTTTTAAAGAGTCGTTGAGGCCACTTGGAAGTTTGTCTGCATCACCCTGAGGAAATCCTTCCATTCCTCACCATCAGGTCAAAGCTGAAGAAGCTTCTTGGATGAGGAGCGAAATGTCTTCAAAGAAAAACCCAGAAGGTCTAACTGCCTTTTGAAAAAAAAAACAAAACACTTTTGGGACAACCACAACCTAGATGATTGAGAATTTCCATCTGAAGCTTCCTTAGATGAGAACCTGGGTGGGTACAACCCCGAAGGCTGAAATACTCCAGATTGTAATGAGGAAAAGCCCCTACCAAGTAAAGGCCCTTGAATGCCAATCTCCGGATGGAATCTCTCCCTCGGAAAAACAATTTTGTTAGCAGGAAGCGAAAGAAGTCGTGAGTACCATGTTATCGTTCCACATCGACCCGGTGCCTTTTTTTTTTCCCCAACCTCTTGCTCCATGTAGTAAAATATTCTATAAAAGAAAGTGACTGAAAATCTATAGCTCTAAGAATACCTGGTTATCTTGTGTATGTGTGTGTGTGATATCGCCCTTGTTCTTATTTTTAATCTCGTCGTTAAACTCAAAGAAACGGAAGGAGGGAAACTGAGGCGCATCGACGTGTGTTGCGACCTGAAAAGCAGAAAATGAAAGAAAGGGGGCTCCGGGAAATGGGAGGACAGGGAGCCGGACCGGAGGGCGGGTGGGAGGAAAGAGCCTCTCACAAGTTGGAAGGCAGTTTTGAGCGGGTGGGCTCTTGTTCCCCACTCAGCTGTAGAGATCCTTTCCTTTCGGCAACGGGCAGAGAGGAGGAAATGGCGAATGCAGGGGGTTGGGGCAGAGAACCTGAGGATGTCTGGCGTGGTAGAGTGACTCGTCCTGGCCCCGAACTATATGGCTTCCCCAGAGGTCTGGGGCCTCCCCCGATGTCGCTGCCTTTGCCTCCTCCGGAGAACGAGGAGAAGCTAGAAACGGACTCCCGGGAGGAGGACTGTGGGCTTGAAGTCTGCGCTGCTTCGTGGGGAAGAGACGGTTGGGAGGCGGAGATCAACTTGAGGTCCTGGCTTAATCGTCCTGGCAAAACCAGTGGCCGATTCCGGGGCTGGAGCACCTGGGCAGGTGGGCTGGAGGTCTGAGGCAGGAGCAAAGAGCCTTGAGAACCCAGCACCCCCGACGGGCTGCACTGGAAAGTCCTGGGGGGCAGGCTTTGACTGGGAGGGCTAAGGCCTGATGGTAGGGGGTACAAGGGTGGGGGTACAGGACCGGGCTTGGGGGGAGACAGAGAAGCGAAGGGGGACCGTTCCTGGTGCAACTGAGCAACAGTGGCCGTCTCGGCGGAAGGGCCTAATGCACTTGGCTGGGTGGGGCCGGAGGCAGGAGGGGGGCCTCCCGAGGCCTGGGACAGCTGGCGTAAGCCAGAGGAGGGAGAACTGGATGAAGGGGGCAACTGGAAGTGGTTGGTCCCTCCAGTTCCTGAGAGCTGCATCAGCTGCCCCGTGGAGTGGGGCCTGCCCGTAGGTTGCAAGTGGCTGCAAGGACTAACGGGGGAATTTGAAGAGAGTTGAGGAAACGAAGAGGGGGTGGTGGCTGGTGGAGAACTCGGAGGAGCCTTCTGGAATGGGCCAAAGCTGGTATCTGAAGCCTGCTGCCGAGCAGCCCCTTCTGTCAAATCCAGAGGCCCAGGACACAGCTGCTCCAGTCCGGTAGATGTTGGGCTGCCCAGGTTTTGCTGCGTCGACCCAGCAGATGGAGAGCTGGCCAAGGACCGGTGCAACTGACCCAGGGTGGCTGATGCGGTAAACCCAGCCAACTGCTGGATCTGGAAGGAGGAGGAGGAAAGGGTCTCCACTCCTGGCGTGTGCTGTTGGGATGGCGTGCTTGATGGGGAACCCATGATGGAAGGTCCGGCAGAAGACACCAAAGAATGGAGTTTCCGTAAGCGCCTCGGAGTCTGGCTTTGCGTCTGCCCCAGGGAGCCCAGAACAGAGACCGGAGGGCGGAAAATGGCTGTGGGAAGGCGTGGGTGGTGAGTCAGCGCTATTGCTACCGAAGTGGTGGCGGCGGCGGCCTGCAGAGGAGCTTGGATCAGCGGGGTCCAAATTACAGGCGTGGGAGTCGATGCCGCTGCCGCCGCTGCCGCTTGAACATTATGGGCACAGTGAGCCATTTCTCGGTCATGCTGCACAATTTGTTGGATGATCTCGTTCTCCTGGTAGTTGAAGACACCCGAGTTGAGGTCATGTTGGACCTTATGGAGAAGGATGGAGTTCTTCTTACCTGAAACGAAGGAGGAGGATAGTGAGGAGCTGTCTTGAGGAGCCACCAACCACATAAGACACCAGGGGTGGCTCTTCTCACCCATCTCAGTCAGCTTCCTCTTCTACAGAAGATTCATTTCCAGTGGAAATCAAAATAGGGGTACAAAAACCACAGGTTCACAGATTACAATATATCTGTCAACCCTGAAGCTGGCTTGACTGAGGCCCTCTTGAGACTTCAGTGCTGAGACATTGGAGAACAGGGCCAAGCGGGGGAGGAAATAGAGATGGTTGGGAAGTTGTAGTCAAAACAAAATACTTTCTCTTGGGAATCAAGGACATTCCTGCAGGTGCTCGGAAGGTGGGGACCGGAGTCAACTAGCGACTAGACAGTATCCTGATTGGACCATGTGACTGACTGTTTTGAGAAGGTGACAAACTTTTACTTTTAATTAGGTGAAAACCGTGGAAATAATCAGAGTTGGTTTTCATCAGCCTGTGCCAATATTCCATACCCAATAAACCTATTCTTTGAGGAATCTGCCTGCCTCAGAATTTTGTTTGCTATAGGTAGGTTACTTGGAATCCTGACAACATCATTTGATTATAATTGTTGGAGGTCCTCAGGAGAAGACTACAGCCCCTGAGCCCTGCTGATGAACTTCCTTGGGAACATTTGGGTGGAAATAAGATGCAAGACCAGGTGGATCTTCAGCCAAAACCAGCAGAATGTTTCTTCATAGCCTCCCCAGGACTCGTGTCCCTTGGTGCATCTCACAGGTTCCAAGATGCCACATTAATGCTCTCCTAACCTGATCTGTGCTTGAGAAGAAGAAAAGAATGGAGGTGGAGGAAGCGTTTGGAGATGGGATCCTCAACCATAGATGGCTTTCAACACCATACCATCAATAACAGAAATGATTCTCTAGTATTCAGTCCAGTGGTGGGATTCAAATTTTTTTTTTACTACCGATTCTGTGGGTGTGGCTTGGTGGGTGTGGCTTGGTGGGCATGGCAGGGGAAGGATACTGCAAAATCCCATTCTTTCCCCATCCCACTAACCTGCTCTCCAGCTCTCTTCTCCTATGCAGAGCAACCAAAGAAGACCCAGCCGATCGGCTGGGACTCAGGAGGCAGAGAAGAGATGGGGTTGGCGGGGCCAGTCAGAGCTGGGATTTCTGCTACCGGTTCTGTAGAACCGGTGTGAACCGGCTGAATCCCATCTCTGATTCAGTCCCCGGTATCTTCTGAATACCAAATCTCTCTGTGCGTACTTACCAATGCGGTCCAGCCTATCCAGTGCCACTGTTTCGAAGGCCCTTCTCATCATGGGATATTCCTCTAATACTTCGTTGAAATTGTCCACCGAAAGGGAGTAGAGACGGCAGTACGTGTCAGCTCTCACACTGGCTGTGCGCCGGCCACGAGTCAGCAGGCAAATTTCTAGAAGGAAAGAAACACCTTGACATCTGTCTTGTGGTATGGACAACTGGCTTTTCAGGGGTCCATAGCAAGGGCAAGCAATCTAGTAGTAGTCATAGCAGTACGTAGTAGCTGGCTACTTTTAGAGGCTAGGAGCATACAAATTGGGAGATTCAATCACACAACCACCGATAACTTCAATGAAAGATCTAGAAAGAGTGCAGAGAAGAGCAACAAAGATGACAAGGGGACTGGAGTCTAAAATACACGAAGAACAGTTACAGGAATTGCGGTATGTCTAGCTCAGGGCTCTGCAACCTTAAACACTCAAAGAGGCATTTGAACCTGTTCCCCACAGAATACACAACACCAGGAGCCAACAATTTAACAACCGGTGTAAGTGGGTGGGCGTGGTCAACTCGACGTCACTCCCTCCCACCCAGTCGCCTCCTGATCTGAAATATGGAGCGAGTCTCCATCCTCTGCCATCACCCTTACCTTCTCAGGCCAGGTGAGAAGTGACAGGGAGGGGAGGGCCCAGCTAGTGGTGGGATCAGCCAACAGGGAACCACAGCAGAGGGTTGAAAGAGCCACATGTGGCTCCAGAGCCGTAGGTTGCAGAACCCTGGGCTAGCTTAATGAAAAGAAGGTCTACGGTTGACATAATAGCAGTCTTCCAATATTTGAGGGGCTGTCCCAGAGAAGAGGGGATTGACCTAGAAACTAAGGAGAAACTTCCTGAGAGTTAGAGCAATCAGTGGGACGGCTTGCCTTCAGAAGTTCTGGTTGCTCCATCTCTGGAGATGTTTGAGAAGAGATTGGACAACCAGAAGTTCTTGGTGTTCCATCCCTGGAGGTGTTTGAGAAGAGATTGGACAACCAGAAGTTCTTGGTGTTCCATCCCTGGAGGTGTTTGAGAAGAGATTGGACAACCAGAAATTCTGGTTGCTCCATCCCTGGAGGTGTTTGAGAAGAGATTGGACAACCAGAAATTCTGGTAGCTCCATACCTGGAGGTGTTTGAGAAGAGATTGAACAACCAGAAGTTCTGGTTGCTCCATCCCTGGAGATGTTTGAGAAGAGATTGGACAACCAGAAGTTCTGGTAGCTCCATCCCTGGAGGTGTTTGAGAAGAGATTGGACAACCAGAAGTTCTGGTAGCTCCATCCCTGGAGGTGTTTGAGAAGAGATTGGACAACCAGAAGTTCTTGGTGTTCCATCCCTGGAGGTGTTTGAGAAGAGATTGGACAACCATTTGTCCTCAATGGTATTTCCTGCTTGAATAGGGGATCATTAGACCAGAAGACTGCCAAGGTTCCTCCCAACCCTGTCATCCTGTCATTCCCTTATTCAACAAAACATTAAGAGCAGACAATCAACTCTACACCAAAGAATCCATCCCCTTTTTGGTCTTTTTTTGTTTTGTTTTGGCTATATAACCGAGAGAGGGAAATGTATTCCTGTACCTCCAAAGTAGGAACCATCAGCCAGTTTGGTCTCCTTGTTGCCTTTGGTGAGCACACTCACCACCCCATGTTGGATGAAGTACATCTTCTTCCCAATGGTGCCCTCTCGGATGATGTAGTCCCCTGGCTGGAAGACCTCAAAACGCAACTTGGTCAGCATGGAGGTCACAAAATTGGGGTCGGCGTTGGCGAACAGAGGCATGGAAGCCACCAGTTTCCTGCAGTTAAAGTTGATGATCTCCTAACAGAAGCAGAAACATCCCGTGAGACACGGGAAAGACCCTTCACGCATCATCACAAAATCTCCAGAACCGTAAAACCTACAAACTTGGAAATTTGGCCTGTATGTTCCTCTTGGCTTCTAGGGGCTCACTAAGAAAGGATATTTCAAAACGACCCTCAGAGCATTTAGTGTTTCCTATATTATTATTATTATTATTATTAACACGCTCTGATGCTAAGGAGTTCTACTCCCCCTCCTCGCCTGAAAAGGAATCTCTTCCAAAGGCAAAACACAAGCAGAGGAATTTCAGTTTCCATTTCGGTTTGTTTCACAACACCATGCAGCTTTAGTACAGAACAGTTGAGCTAAGCCCCACGCAGGCTCCTTGCTGTCTCCTCCTTGCTCACACAGCAAATACTGTTTGAGTTTCCAAACATCCCTCAACTCTCTCACACACGGACAGGACGCTAGCCAGATGAATACCGATGGATGCTGGTAGGCAGAGGCAGAATTATTTATTTTTTTCTTATTTTCCTCCACAAAAACTAAGCCCTATCACACAGTTTCATAGTGAAGCACGGGGTATCGAGCGAGAGTCTAATAATATAAAGAAAAGAAAAGACTAGGGCTGACATGATGACAATCTTCCAATATTTGAGACGCTAGCACGGAGAAGAGGGGATTGTCAGAAAGAGCAATCCAAATGATTTAAGGGGCTGGAGGCTAAATGTACGAGGAATGATTCCAGGAGTTGGGTATGTCTAGTCTAGTGAGAAAAAAAAGGACTAGGGGTGGCATGATAACAGTGTCCCAATATTTGAGGAGCTCCTACAAGGACGAGGGGGGTTCAAATTAATTTTCCAAAGAGTCAAGAGGCAAGACAAGAAACAACGGTTAGAAAGTAACCAAGGGCAAAAGCAGCCTAGAACGAAAGAGAAATTTCCTAACGGTGAGATGGAGCTTGCTCATGCAGAAAATACTGTTTGAGTTTCCAAACAGCCCTCAACTCTCTCACATGCTATAAATACTGCTTGAGTTTCCAAACAGCCCTCAACTCTCTCACATGCTATAAATACTGCTTGAGTTTCCAAAGAGCCCTCAACTCTCTCACATGCTATAAATACTGCTTGAGTTTCCAAACAGCCCTCAACTCTCTCACATGCTATAAATACTGCTTGAGTTTCCAAACAGCCCTCAACTCTCTCACACGCTGACAGGACGCTGGCCAGATGAATACCGTTGGATGCTGGTAGGAAGAGGCAGAATTTTTTTCCCCCCTTATTTTCCTCCCCCAAAACTAAGCCCTACCACATAGTTTTGTAGCGAAGCACGGGGTATCCAGCTAGTGTTTCAACAGGGCTTCTTGACCCCTTCTCTCTCTACCGTCAAGATAATAGAAGGCGTGAAAAACTGATGTTCCTCTGTGCTTTTCAGTTTCTGAAGTTTCTTTCTTGTATCCTGTAGATTCATGCTTCGTCATTCAGTAGATTAATCAACATGAACACATTACATATAAGTTGATTAATCTGTTATTCTCATAGGGGGAGCAACTCTATGGTTTAAGGCCCTAGACAGTTTTGAGCTCTTTCAGCATCTTTGACCTCCGTACTCTCTGAGGTTGGTGGCTTTCTCTCAGACGTTTCATGACCCAACTAAGTAACATCATCATCAGAAATGTCTACGAGAAAACCACCAAGCTCAGAGAGCACCAAGGACCCCACAGTCCTCCTCTTCCACTCTACAAACCCCGTTCCCTTCTAGCACTGATGATGTTACCTAGTTGGGTCATGAAATGTCTTCAAAAAAACCACCAAGCTCAGAAAGCACCAAGGACCCCACAGATGATCATCTCCTCCTCCTCCTCCTCCTCCTCCTCCTCCTCCTCCTCCTTTCCATAAACTGTGCCCCCTTTAGCACTGATGATGTTACCTAGTTGGGTCATGAAATGTCTTCAAGAAAACCAGCAAGCTCAAGAAGCACCAAGGACCCCACAGATGATCATCTCCTCCTCCTCCTCCTCCTCCTCCTCCTCCTCCTCCTCCTCTTCCTCCACCACCACCACCTCCACCTCCTCCTCCTCCTCCTCCTCCTCCTTTCCATAAACTATGCCCCCTTTAGTACTGATGATGTTACCTAGTTGGATCATGAAACTTCTGCAAAAAACCCACCAACCTCAGAGAGCACCAAGGACCCCACAGTCCTCTTCTTCCACTCCACAAAACCCACTCTCTTCTAGCATTGATGATGTTACCTAGTTGGGTCATGAAACGTCTTCAAAAAAACCACCAAGGCCAGAGAGCACCAAAGAGCCCACAGATCTCCTCCTCCTCCTCCTTCTCCATTCCATAAACTGTGCCCCCTTTAGCACTGATCATGTTACCTAGTTGGGTCATGAAACGTCCTCAAGAAAACCACCAAGCTCAGAGAGCACCAAGGAGCCCAGAATTCAACCCTGAGCTACAAATATTCTATCGGTACCTTTGACTTTGTGCTTCCTTTGTCTTTATACCGCTCACCTCTTTCAGGGGCTCACTTAGTTCTCCCAAGATGCTCTCCTCGTCAAACATTTTGCCCTGGTACCGATGTTCATAGTAGTCATGGATTCTCTGGCGCATCTCAGCTGGAAGTTTGTGGAAAGACATGTATTGTTCGACTTGCTTGTACTGTGTGGGGAGAAAACAGAATCCATCCAGGTTAAATTTTAAGATGTACTCAATAAAATTTATTTATTTTTTAAAAAAGACAGGTTTAGACATAACTTTAGGGCATGCTATTTATATCATCATTCCAGAATCAAAAATGGACATGGCTAGAGATGATCACCAATGTCCTTTTCTTTTCACACTTGGAAAGACACTTAGAAGAAAATTCCAACCATTAGCAACCAGCATGTATTTCCGATGGTTGCACTGTCATGTGGTCACCCTTTGCGACTGTCCCAGCGGGCTTCAAGCAAGCAAAGTCAATGAGAGAAGCCGGATTCACTTAAGGACTACATGATTTGCCTAACTAACGATGGCAGGGATTCTCTTAACCCCCATGGCAGGAAGGGTTGTACAATCCGATGCAATTCCCTTGACAACCCATTGGCTTAACAGTGGAAATTCTGGCCCCAACTGGCATCGTAAGTCGAGGACTGTGTCACTCCCAGTAAACCTCTTGGAGAAATCTATTTCTCTGAGAGGTTGGGAAGCCGTGTTCGACTGCTCTATCACCATTCACGCAATCCAAAAGGATCCACCCAGAAATTCTGCTAGGAGGAGAGGAGAAGAGAGCAGGAGAATAGTGTAGTGTAGTGTAGGGTAGGGTAGACTAGAATAGAGTAGAGTAGAGTAGAGAATTTAGAAAAGAGAATTTAGAAGAGAAGAGAATAATAGGAGAGATTTTAGAATAGAATAGAATAGAATAGAATAGAATAGAATAGAATAGAATAGAATGGAATGGAATGGAATGGAATGGAATGGAATGGAATGGAATGGAATGGAATGGAGAGTAGAGTAGAGTAGAGTAGAGTAGAGTAGAGTAGAGTAGAGTAGAGTAGAGTAGAGTAGAGTAGAGTAGAGTGGAGTTGAGTTCAGAAAGAGAATAGAATATAATATAGAAATAGAATAGAATGGAAGATAATGAAAGAGAATTGAAATAGAATCGAAATAGAATAGAATAGAATAAAATTCAGAAAGAGAATAGAATAGAATATAGAAATAGAGTAGAATGGAATGGAAGAGAATGAAAGAATAGAAATAGAATAGAAATAGAATAGAAATAGAATAGAAATAGAATAGAAATAGAATAGAAATAGAATAGAATAGAATAGAATAGAATAGAATAGAATAGAATAGAATAAAATTCAGAAAGAGAATAGAATATAGAAAGAGTAGAATGGAATGGAAGAGAATGAAATAGAATAGAAATAGAATAGAAATAGAATAGAATAAAATTCAGAAAGAGAATAGAATATAGAAATAGAGTAGAATGGAATGGAAGAGAATGAAATAGAATAGAAATAGAATAGAATAGAATAAAATTCAGAAAGAGAATAGAATAGAATATAGAAACAGAGTAGAATGGAATGGAAGAGGATGAAAGAGAATAGAAATAGAATAGACAAAGAAATAGAACAGAATAGAAGCTGGAAGGGACCTTGGAGGTCATCTACTCCAGTAGTGAGGTTGTAATGACGGCCTTTCATTCAATTCTGCTCACGTGCCTCTTTCTCTTTCCACCCCTCCTCCATCTGTGCCACAGGGCATCTATCCATCATTTTTATGGACAGAATCCAGCTGAAAAGAAGCAGGTTCAGACAGTGACTTTGAAATGAGATCTGCACCAAATCTCTGCAATTTACTGCCTTTCAGCTTGGCCTGGAGGTGCAAAATGGATTCTCCCAGCAGCAAACAGAGCTGGTGAACGATTTACTTGCACCTTTGATCCATCACTCCCTCCCCCTCCGTAATAAACGGCCCCAAACCAGCTGCTTAGAATTAGAAACTGCATGAAAGCTGTAGCTGAAGGGCTAAAACAATCATATTTTTTTTAAAAAAAAATAGAGGGAAAAAAACCAATTTCACCCCAAATTAACAACAATATAATTATCTTTTCTTTTTCTTTTTAAACCATAACTGTTAGACAAAGATGCTTAGCTATTACCGTTAGAGTGAGGTCTAAGCTGGGATAAACTAAGGTTTGGTCATTTGCACCCATGAGAGTCATCAGTGTTAAATCCTGTTCAGAAGCTCAGAACCACATTTGTGGAATTAAAAGTAAATAAATAAACGCAACAGTGGGAAGACTTCAACCTAACAATTGGCTTGGGGTAAGGCATCTTCCATTCAAAAGCCCCAAAAAGGTGCTTTACCAAAAGGCAACTGGACTGTCTTTGTTTTTCCTTGAAGAGGTTTCGCTTCTCATTCGAGAAGCTTCTTCAGGTTCTGACTGAATGGTGGAGGATTCATATTGCTTGCAATCCTCTGGTCATTAGTACTCTTTCAGAGAGTCGTTTGAGGCCACTTGGAGGTTTATCTGGGCCCTCAGGGTCACTCAAATAGTACCAATGGGTTCTGCTGAAAGGTCTGTGTTGCAAACAAGAGAGAGGTAGTATTGTATCCCTCCCCCTCCATTGACAGCCTCATGCTTGATGCTGCTTTGAACATACACACTAGAGAACATAAATGCTTGATGCTGTTCTGTAAGACATGCAGTTAAACCTTTTGTGCGTTGAGGTGCATGTGTCCATCATTAATACCCAGGGGTGGGATCCTACAGGTTCGCACTTATTCGCTAGAACCAGTTGTTAACATTCTAAGCAGCTCAGAGAACTGGTTGTTAGAAGAAATTACTGGCCTAATCCTGTAAGGAAGGCAGGAAGGAAACATTCTGGTGTTGCTTACAGAAACAGCCCCTCCGTTAACCCTTATTACATTCTTGGCAGGACTAGACTTCCTGTCTCAGGAACTTCTCTGGAGTTTTTTTCCCTTCCTTTGCTGGTACTTTGCTTGTGTGGAGTGACCATTCAAAGTTACAATGGCACTGAAAAAAGTGACTTATGACCCTTTTTCACACTTACGACTGTTGCAGCATCCCCACAGTCATGAGAGGCCAGGCGAGGAGATATGCATGCCTCGATGTGAGTGATATTGAATTGGCCACGCCCAGCCAATAACATGACCACCAAGCCATGCCCACCCAGTCACTAGATGACCTACAAGGTCCCTTTCCAACTCTTGTTAATTTGTTAATTTTAATATAGTTGGCCTCTTTGACCTCTCTTTCAAGCCAGTGGTCCTGTCTGTCCAGAATGTGGACTTGAGTGACCTTTGTCTTTCAAATCCATTTGTCTCTTTCTATCCAAAAGACTCCTTTGCAATTCAAATATTTCTAGCTAACGTCGTTCCAGCGGGCATTCCATATGTTTTTTTTCTGCTGCTGGTTGCTCAGATATGATTCCCCCTTGTGCTTAAGAAAATGCCAGTGCCTCTTTTTCTCTTTCTGTCTCCCACACATGATCATAATTAAGTTCTACCCACTTATCATCCTCCAACAAGCAATCCAAAACCAACGGAGAAAGAGAAATCAGAAAAAGAGTGTGGGGAAAAAGATATATATATATATATATTGAAGGCAGACCACAGAAAAGGACACACACTGGCTTGACTTCAAACACAAAAATCTTCACAAATTGAATTTGATGGAACCAACAGATGGAACTAAACATATCTGCTGGGCAGGCCACAGAAGGAGGCATACATCATTAAAAAGCAGAGGAACATGGGCGCACTGTGTGCATACCTAAATCTGATCACCCCCCAGGGAATTTTAATGCATTAATTCTCACTGGTTCACACAAGGTTTTCCAAACATTATTTTTTTTTTAGCATCTATAACAAAAAATACGTCGATGGTATGGCCAAATGGTATTGCAATGCTTCTCTTTTAATTTATATATCTAAGTTGGGTTTGGAGTTTATTTATGCGTTGCTCAATCAATGGATTGGGGGATTAGCACTGTCAAGTTTGGAGCTATCAGACAAAGCAAAGTTAAGAACTGCCTCCATTAAGCTTTGAATCTGGGCTGCTTGGTGCCAGTTAAAAAAAAAAATGCAGTGGGGATTTCATAATTGCCAACATGAAACAAACACACAACAAACACGTTAATTTGGCTTCCCCTTCCTCCTGCTTTGACTCTTCCTTCCTTGTTGCGCATGAGTCCTCCACGAGTTGTTTGCAGGCAAGTTTCGCTGCAAATGTATGTAGGAACAAAAGAGCATTTTCTGGATGGCTGACATTTGGTAGCACGTTGAGTGTTTTGATTATTCTTAGAGTGTTCCGTTTAATTGGGAACTGAGCTAATTATTTTTAAATTGAATATATTCAGCATTGTGTCCATGATACTGACTTTACAAGATAATGCATTTTAAAGAAAGAAATATTTCCTGGGAGTGACCTCTTTCTTTCTTTCTCTCATATCTATTCATCCACTATCTATCTATCTATCTAACTATCTATCTATCTATCTATCTATCTATCTATCTATCTACACCGCTCTCTCTCTTTCTCTCTATCATCCATCCATCCATCCATCCATCCTTCTATTTATACTTCTGTCTGTCTCTCTCTCATCTATCCATTTACTCACCTATCCATCTATCCATCCATCCATTCGTCCATCCATCCATCATCTATCTATCATCTATCATCTGTCTATCTATCTATCTACACCACTCTCTCTCTTTCTCTGTATCATCCATCCATCCATCCATCCATCCATCCATCCATCCATCCATTTATACCTCTCTCTCTCTCTCTCTCTCTATCTATCCATCTATCCATCCATCCATCTATCATCTATCATCTGTCTATCTCTCTCTCTCTCTATCTATCTATCTACACCGCTCTCTCTCTTTCAATCATCTATCCATCCATCCATTCGTCTATTTACACCTCTCTCTCTCTCTCTCATCTATCCATCCATCTGTCCATCCATCTATCATCTACCTACCTACCTACCTACCTATGTATCTTTCAGCTCATCTATCTATCATCTACCTCTTGTATCTATCATACAAACACATTTGCAGCATTGGACAATTTTCTGCAAAATTTTTCACTTTGGATAGTTTTTGCAAAAAATAATAATAATCTTTGTAAGTAGCCTAGAGTTACTTGACAAGAGGAAAAAATAAAAAGACAGATGGTGGCTTTATTCATGGGATGGGATTGTGGCTATATTCCCATGCTGTTCTTAACTAGGGTTACTTCATCTGTTTGTTCCATGCTATCTTGGAAAAAGGGGCTTTGGAAGGCTCCCTTTCTGATCCTTCTTGGGGTGAAGAAAAGAAGGGACAACTGGTGAGAAGGATCCACTCAGCAGCTCCCTGGATCCTAGAGTAATCCAGCGACTGAACCTTCTCACCAAAGCCACCTAAGAAGCCACTTACCTTCTCCTGATACTGTCGCCGTGAGGAATCCAGAGACTGGATAAGAGCTGTGGCGTGGCCGATGAACATAGCATAGCACGTGGCACCAACGATCATGCTTAACATTGTGAGCCACACGTCAGACATGCCCACTGGGGCTTGCTGTCCATAGCCGATACATAGCATGTGGCTCATAGCCTTGAACAGCGCATAGGAGTACTGTTTTCCCCAGGAGTCATTCTAAAGAGACAGACAGACGAGAGTTACACAAAATGAGATGGACACACTTGGATGAGGTGGTACTAGGTGCCCCACCACCATTCCCATCAACTCCGAAGGGTCAGCAAGGGTCAAATGCCCACTAGCCTTGCCACACCTTGCTAGTTCCCGACACTGGTTGGTGAGAACCTCAAGTCAGAACAGGCAATTGCAACCAGTTCTCTTTCTAATTTCTCAAAATGCACTTGACTAAGCATCTGTTCGGAGCAGTGGTGTCCATGGGGTGTGTCCAAAAAGGCACAATTGCGCTCACAACTGCACACTCAAAAGTTTTGTCCTTTTTCAGGGGTGATTTCCACTCCCATGGATGTCAGTAGTCTGAAAGCTAATGTGTTGCTTGGGAATATTGTCCTCTGGGAACCTGGCTGATCTTCCTGAGAATTCCCTCATTGGCCTTGCAATTTTTCCTAGACTAAGTATCTGGATCTCAATCAGCCTTTCTGAACCACGATAACCTTAAACCGTGTAAAGGTCAGCCCCGCATGCTAGAATTCTGGGAGTTGACTTTCACACATCTTAAAAGTTATCGAAACGGAGAAAGGCTGTTCTAGATGCACAAATAGGGGAGGCTTTTGAGTCTAGTCTTAGCCAACACAAAGATGTCCTGATAGACAGACGTGAAACAACATGTAATCTCGGCATGATCCAAGGCAGCTTTTCTACCCCCATGGAAATCCTTTCAAGTAAGTTTAGAGGTGCACATTATTTAAACTGAGGATCTAAGCTTTTCAAGCCATCTGAATCCAGAGAAGAAACATGCCTTAGCTTCTAAGGAGACATCTTCATATGAAACGTCTGGAGAAGAAGCCATGACAGACTTTCTTTTCCAAAGCCTTAAAGTATCTTCAACTCCTCCAAAAATTCATCTACATGCCCTCTGATCTGAATATCAATCAATCAATCAATCAATCATTAAAATTCTTCTGAACCTTCTTTCATTCATGACTTAGAGGCAACTGAGGCCGTGTTCATCAGACTGGCTGGGCAGATCAGCTTCTATTTTTAGGTTTCCCCCCTTTCCTTCTTTGAGCTTCGGCCAACCCATGTTCCTTCACCTTCTCTCCTCTTAACAGATTTGCAAAGCAGGAATCAGCTTCTAGGACTGTGATGGTGAACCTATGGCACGTGTGCCACAAGTGACACACAGAGCCATTTGTGCCGGTGCATGAGCCACAGGCAAACTTCCCTCACTGCGCATGTGTGTGCCTTGCAGCTGATTTTTTTTTGCTGGTTTGAGGCCTTTTTCAGCCTCCCAGAGGCTTGGAAAAAACCGCTGCAAGGTTTTCAGGTCGAATAATAAGCCCGTTTTGTCACTTCCTGTAATACCAGAAGCGACAAAATGGGCCTATTATTTGTCCTGAAAAGCCTTGCAGAGGCTTTTTCCAAGCCTCTGGGAGGCCAAAAAATCAGCTGTGAGGCGCAGTGCAAGTAAGGGCGTGGTGGGGCGGTGGTGATGGGGGAGACTGGGCACACATGCACAGGGGACATGGGGGCGCACACATTGCATTCTGGGTGCTGGCACGCCAGTGCGTGCGCACTAATGCGTGCACAATTTTTGGCACAAAAAGGTTAGCCACCACTACTCTAGGATCCTCCCGGAAGCCTCAAGGCCAAAAAGGAAGATCAGTCCCATGGCTTTAACCCCTTACCACCATACCTATTTGCAAAAAGCCTCCCTTCTGTTACCTGTTCGGTTACAGCATCCACATGGGGAGTTGTGGAGAGCTGTATGGCACTTCAAAAATAGATCCCTCTTTTAATAAACAAATTGTTCCTGCGGCATGATGACACATCTGTACCGCTGCTTCTCCAGGAGAAGGTGGCAAATGCTATTTTGGCTGGGTGCCCTTGCAACTACTTCGGTGGGGGTGGGAGGGGGAAATAAACCGCTCTTCACTTTGGAGAAGGGAGATAGGGTGGCTCCTTGTATATGCACGCACACCCTTGCTCACACACACACACACACACACACACGTATGAAGGAAATGCAATTTGCAGGAATGAGGGCAAAAGAGGCTGCTTAGAGAGGCCTGTAAAGCACTGTGAAGCGGCCTATAAATCCAAGTGCTATTGCTATAAGGCAGGGTAAGCTAGAGATCATGAAGAAGATCCATCTAATGCAAAGGTCTCCCTACCTGGCAACGGTAAGGATTGTGGGCCAACTCCCAGGATTCCTCAGCCAGCCATTGAGGAATTCTGGGAGTTCAAGTCCATAAGTCTTAAAGCTGCCAAGTATGGAGACCCCCCTGGTTTAGTGGGACCAAGAAGAAGGACCTTCCCCTCCTGTTCAACGTCATCCCTGCAGAGATAAACTAACTTCCGCCAGCAGGCCTGAGGACCCCAGGGTGATATGGACAGTGGTGGGATTCAGCTAGTCCACACCAGTTTGGGAGAACTGGTTGTTAACTTTCTGAGCAGTTAGGTGAACTGGTTGTTGGAAGAAATCATTAGGGCAGAGAACCGGTGGTTAAATTATTTGAATCCCACCATTAAGCACATTTTCTCTAATTGTTGTTCACTGGTGGAGGCGATGATATATTGGGTTTTGTATTTGGGATTTTACTTCTCTAAGCTCCCTGCAGTCACCATTTCTTGAAAAGACAAATGCCTCTCTTAGTTACCGTATGGATTTTGGTGTGGTCTAAAATCCAAAGTTTAGCGAAGTGGGAAAGCACTCAACTGCTTCGTTTGCCAATCTTCTTCTAAACTGCTTCTTCCGGTCAACATTTTTTTTAAATGTCTTTGAAAAGTCAGGTAGAAAATGTTCTCGGCATCAAGAGTAGCCTGTGTGCTCAGAAGGTGAAATTCCCCCCAAAATGGGCCAAGTCAAGAGAACAGCCAACGCTGATGTTCTGAAATTTGAAACTAATCTTACTGAAATGAACTAATAACATCCAGCACGGGACTGCTAAGCCTGTAACCATTAATGGATTGTTTGTGGACATGATATGACTCCAAACTGATTCCTCTCTTGACTCCAACCTCTGCCT
This sequence comes from Pseudonaja textilis, assembly GCF_049901715.1. Taxonomy (NCBI): domain Eukaryota; kingdom Metazoa; phylum Chordata; class Lepidosauria; order Squamata; family Elapidae; genus Pseudonaja; species Pseudonaja textilis. The sequence goes on from NC_142002.1 coordinate 16,969,760, forward strand.
TCCCCAAATGGCTCCATAAACTGGATCTGTAGTTCCTTTCGAATCGCTAACCATGATGGGAATTGTAATACTACATCCTTTGAATGTCATAGTTTCCCGGCCCCAGATGTATGAATTCTACCTAAAGGATTCATTCACAAAATATGAAGAACTTTGAAGCTAAAGTGGAAGGGGAGGACATGATTTATTCATCCTCTCTCTTGATACACTGATATTCATTAATCCATTCATTCCTTCATCCATCCATCCATCCATCCATTTCTAAATGGGACTAAGATAATTTCCTGATTGCAGGTGCCCTGAAGCAACATCTACATTATGGGCACTTTCTCTCACCTATTACAGGAATAATAATAATAATAATAATAATAATAATAATAATAATAATAATAATAATAATAATCACAATAATAATTCCTTAAAACATTTTTTCTTGTTTCTCTCATAACATCCCCAAATCCTGCCATTCAGGAAGTCATTTTCCACCACTAAACAATTGTAGTTTTAGGCTGTGATCATGTCCTAGTTTAGATTCCCCTGTTCCCTTTTTAAAGAGGTTATATATTTAGATCGACTTTTCTTGCTGGGCGTATGCATGAAATTCCAATGGGAGGAATGTCCTGGGTTCTTCTTTTTTTGCACTCGTCAAGGGATAAGGAGGTGGCTGATGGAACAGAGAACACCCTCACTTCCTTAGACAGAAATCAGGGAACACCTCAGCTAGACTATACTAGACGGTGTATACTCACTATACTATACTAGTATACTCACTATACTAGATGGTGGTTCATCTGTGCCAAACTGGTCCATCTATTTCATCAACTTACCACCATACGATTCAGCGAAACCCAACAATCCCCTGGAAATTCTTGGAGCATGGGCACGAGGAACTGGAGGCAGCCATCCCAATGGCACAGCAGCAGCATCATGCCAATCAAGTTGACGATCCGTACCACGGCACTGGCCAGGTCATAGGTCATATGGAAGATCTAGAAGAAGAGCGTTAGGAATATAAGTCACCTAACAGCTATTTTGGGTTAGAAATATATAAACCAGGATAAACATTTTAAAACTGTATCTTTAAGAAAATGCAAAACTGTAGTTGGGTGTGGTTTCTCAAATGGCCACAAGATGGAGCCAGAAACCTGGGTTGTTTTAGTCTTAATCTCAGAAGAGAGTGTGTCTCCCTCTCTGTTTCCTTCTGTTGGAAAATATTGCCGTTCCTCCGTTTTTCCTAGTTGACTGATATTACTGGATTTAATGTAAGTCTGATACTGAACTGTTTTTGACACTGGAATTTCATTTTTGGATTATCCCTGGATTGAAAACTGACTGATTTACTTGTGAATGACTTTGGACTGTGTTTGGACTTTGCTTAAACCTTTCTGGAAGTAAAAACCTACGTTTACTGTACAGTGTATCTGTGTATATTATTCAAACACTTCTCTCAAATATGTCTTCCTGTATGCGCTCATTCTCCTAACAGGGAATTACCTCAACAAAGAGGATTAACCAGTAAGCCCTAGAGATGCAGACATTTTCCAGAATACCTCCTTGTCGTGATAAATGCATGGGACCGAAGGCATGTGAGAGCCACCATGTGCCTCACAGAAGTAGCCTCCAAGCAAAAAGTCCTGGGGGAAAAAATAGACTCTAAAAGGGGAAGGCAGACTTGGAAAGGTCCCTGCCAACAACATGGAAATGTTGACTCGTTATCTTCTTGGTGTCAGCGTTCCAGAAAAACCCAACTCCAAGTAAAAATTCCGAGACAGGCATTTTCTCAAAGTTTCCTTTTATTAGAGTAGATATACTGGCACTCTGTTAAACAACTAACTCCCACAACACTGTCAAACTACTTAGTAACACTGTATTACTATTCTTCTTCTTGTATTGTTTTTATCCTATTACTTCTCTCTTCCCACTTGTGACTATAACCATGTTACTTGTATCTTTACCATTTATATTGTTTTATTTGTTTTCCTGGTATGTTTTGATTGCATATTAATAACCTATGTATGATTTGATTGCTTATCATAACCTATGACTATCATTAAGTGTTGTATCTAATGGTTCTCGATGAATGTATTTATTTTTTGTTATGTATACTGAGAGCCTATGCATCAAAGACAAATTCCTTGTGTGTCCAATCACATTTGGCCAATAAAGAATTCTATTCTATTCTATTCTATTCTATTCTATTCTATTCTATTCTATTCTATTCTATTCTATTCTATTCTATTCTATTCTATTCTACTCTACTCTACTCTACTCTATTCTTATCGTACCCTATCACTATCATTAAGTGTTGTATGTTATGATTCTTGACTCTTGATGAATGTATCTTTTTTTATGTCCACTGAGAGCATTTGCACCAAGACAAATTCCTTGTGTGTCCAATCACACTTGGCCAATACAGAATTCTATTCTATTCTGTTCTGTTCTGTTCTGTTCTGTTCCAGTTCCAGTTCCAGTTCTACTCTATTCTTATTCCTTATTCTCTATTCTATTCTATTCTATTCTTTCTCATTCTCTATTCTATTCTATTCTAAATTCTATTCTATTCTATTCTATTTTATTCTATTCTATTCCACTCCATTCCATTCCATTCTATTATATTCTCTCTTCTCTTCTCTTCTCTTCTCTTCTCTTCTCTTCTCTTCTCTTCTCTTCTCTTCTCTTATCCTATCCTATCCTATCCTATCCTATCCTATCCTATCCTATCCTATCCTATCCTAGGTGCAAATGGCCTGTTGGATCCCAGGGATCTATTGACAAGAATGGCTGGCTTTCCACGCTGCCAACTATCAGAACTGGCAGGGCTCTTCTCCAAGAGATCTCCTGCTCTTGGAGAAGAAGTAGATCTGGCAGAGTGTGGAGGTATTGGAAACGTAGATGACTTATTTACATGGACATCGCAGCCAAATCTGCCCCGTTGCCAGGGAGTCAATCCCTTTGTTCAAGTGACTTGTTTTGTCCACAAGGTAGAACTGTTCCTTCAAAGAGCTCTCCAAACGTCAGTGGAGGTGGAGGTGCTGCACTGTGCAAAAGACGGGATTAACATCCCTTTCGACATTAACTCACAACTCACAAAGGCCACCGGGTGACGGGAGCTTTACGATTCTCAGCAGAGTCGTGGCCCTAGGAAAAATAACATCACCCAAATCCTGCCCTCTAAACAAGAGTCAGATTAAATTTGAATATATATTCAGCTCTGTTCGGGTATTTTCCCATGTTATTATAGTTGTGCTTTTAAAGTTGTAGCGACGTTTCAGCAGAATCTCATCTGCGATCATCAGGCTTGTGTATTGTGTTCGTCTGTGAATATATATCTTCACATCCCGGACACAAACTGTTTCAACTCCTACCCTCAAAACGATGCTATAGAGCCCTGCACACCAGAACAACTAGACCACAAGGACAGTTTTCTCCCGAACGCCATCACTCTGCTAAACAAATAATTTCCTCCACACCGTTCAACTATTTACACTACTATTACTATTAATCTTCTCATCACTCCTTATCAACCCTCCCCTCCCACATGTGACTGTATGACTGTAACTTTGTCGCTTGTATCGTTACGATTTATATGGCCTGTTTCCTAGTATGATTTGATTGCTTATTGTACCCTGACTATCATTAAGTGCTGTATGTTATGATCTTGATTCTTAATGAATGTATCTTTTCCTTTATGTCCACTGAGAGCATTTGCACCAAAGACAAATTCCTTGTGTGTCCAATCACACTTGACCAATAAAGAATTCTATTCTATTCTATTCTATTCTATTCTGTTCTATTCTATTTTATTTCTATTTTTATTCTATTTCTATTCTTATTGTACCCTATGACTATCATTAAGTGTTGTACCTGATGATTCTTGAGTCTTGACGAATGTCTCTTTTCTTTTACGTCCACTGAGAGCATTTGCACCAAGACAAATTCCTTCTGTGTCCAATCACACTTGGCCAATAAAAAGAATTCTATTCTATTCTATTCTATTCTATTCTATTCTATTCTATTCTATTCCTTATTCTATTCTTCATTCCAATATTCTATTCCATTCCATTCCACTCCACTCCACTCCACTCCACTCCATTCCATTCCATTCCATTCCATTGTATTCCATTCCATTCTTCATTCCATTCTATTCTATTCTATTCTATTCTATTCTATTCTATTCTATTCTATTCTATTCTATTCTATTCTATTCCATTCTATTCTAGTGTGTGTGTGTACGTGTGTGTATGTTTTCAAGAACAGGAGCAGCTCACATTCCCACCTGCCTTTCAAAATCAAACTGGTCCCCGGTGGCCGCCAAGATCAGCTACATTATTTTGGCAAGTGAGACAAACCACGACCAAAATCCAAAAGACGTTTCTCTCCATGGCTGGAAGTAAACATCAGAAGGAGAAAATAACTAACAAGAGTATCACAGTAGATGGCAGCAGCTAACCAGCCTTGGCTGATCCTGGGGATGCTAAGTAGGATACAACCGGGTAAGTAAGCCCTCGGAAGGAAGGCCATAAAGAAAGTCCAGAGCATTCAACAAAACGAAAAACCGAAGAGTCAGTCCAGAAGACAGCACCAGCGAGCTGCGGTGTTCTTTGGTATCGTTGTCAAGAAAAGCACAGGAAAGAGGCCACCTTGACTTAAAATATATTTTCTGGGGGGGGGGAAAAAAATCCTTGCTACTAATTTATGATCGACGCTCCCTTTAAGGGCAGAACCTGCCCCGATGAAAATATATATCCCTTTAAGATTTTTGTGTGCACATGTATGTTTTATGAAGCAAATCACTTCTTTTCGTCTTTATGTTAGAAAAAAATGGGGGAGGGGGAATGACAAACTAAAAAAAGAAGTTAAACTAAAGAAATTCCTGCTTGAAAGAGGGTTGGACTAGAAGACCTCCAAGGTCCCTTTCCAACTCTATTATTCGATGCTGTTCTAACCTTGAACTTTAGAAACTAATGATATAAACAAGAAAAAAAGAAGAGAAGGTAAGAATGGACAAACTAAAAACAACAACAATAACAAAGTTCCCTATATATTAAAATTGCAGGTTGTCACTGATTTACTAATAAATGCCAAGTCATGCTATAGTATGATCAGATATAAAATATTATTGTACAATATAACCTCTCTGCCAAAGAAGAAAATAATACTTCATTTTTCGATTAAAGACTATGACTGTAAGACAGATAAGTTATACATTTCTAAAAATCATTGCTTAACACCTGGAATGAATAATCCTTTTGCAATTTCTCAATTGTTGTTGTTTTTCGTCATCCTGCATGCACGATGCAACCGTAATTCCTGATCGACAATCAAATCCCAAAGTTTTGATCGTAATTCAACATCACCCTAGAGCAGGATGTAAAAAAAAAAAGTGGGCTAATTTTTGATTCCATATGTTGTGCTTGTCTTTGCCAGATGTGTCAACCAGATGATGCTTGTTAAGCTGTAAAATGGTTTTTACACAATGGTATGAAAACAGCAACTGTGTGCATTTGTAACCAGAGCTTAGCATCGGGTGGGGACAGCTGAAAAATATGTCTAGCCTTTAGCTAAATGGGCAGTAAAGTCATATCTCTCTCTCTCTGTCTCTCTCTCTTTCTCTCTCACTCACTCTTTCTCTTTCTCTCTTTCTCTCTGTCTCTTTCTCTCTCTCTCTCTCTCTCTCTCTCTCCCTCCCTCTCCCTCTCCCTCCCTCTTTCTCTTTCTCTCTCTCTCTTTCTCACTCACTCTTTCTTTCTCACTCTCTCTCTTTCTCTCTTTCTCTCTGTCTCTTTCTTTCTCTCTCTCTCTCTCCCTCCCTCTCCCTCCCTCTTTCTCTCTCTCTCTCTTTCTCTCTGTCTCTTTCTCTCTGTCTCTCTCTCTCTTTCTCTCTCTCTGTTTCTCTTTCTCACTCACTCACTCTTTCTTTCTCACTCTCTTTCTCTCTGTCTCTCTCTCTCTCTCTCTCTCTGTGTGTGTGTGTGTGTGTGTGTGTGTGTGTGTGTGTGCATGCCTATGAGGTTCCTTGGCAAAATTTTGGAACTGATTTGACCTGTTCTTTTGGCCTGAGAAAGAAGCTCTGGCCCAATGTTTTTAAACATTTAAAATGTTTAAAAACATTTTAAACATTTGCTAGACCAATTCTCAAATACAGCTCATCTATCTGGAACCCGCATTGCTTATCGGATATTAATACAGTCGAGCAAGTCCAGAGATATTTCACGAGAAGAGTTCTCCACTCCTCTACTCGCAATAGAATACCTTATGCCACCAGATTTGAAATTTTAGGCTTAGACAACTTAGAACTTACCCTGACTTCAGTCCGACCTAAGCGTAGTACATAAAATTATCTACTGCAATGTCCTACCCATCAATGACTACGTCAGTTTCAACCACAACAACAGAAGAGCACACAACAGATACAAACTCAAGGTAAACCGCATGAAACTTGATTGCAGGAAATATGACTTCAGCAACTGAGTGGTCAATGCCTGGAATACTCTACCTGACTCTGTGGTTTCTTCCCCAAACCCCAAAAACTTTAACCTTAGACTGTCTACTATTGACCTCACCCCCTTCCTAAGAGGTCTGTAGGGGGTGTGCATAAGCGCACCAACGTGCCTACCGTCCCTGTCCTATTGTTTTTCTTTTTTTTATATGTATCCATTTCATGTACTCATAACTATGTTTATACTTATACATGTTATCTAATATATGCTCAATAAATAAAAAATAATAATTAATTAATTAAAGTCTCCCAACTGGCTTTGTATATAAGGCCAAACTAGAATTCACCGTCTCCCAATGTCTAGCCAGGTGCTTTCACCATTATCCACACTGCCTCTGACTGGCCAAAATAGCTTATGAGGAGGACAGTTGTTACAATGAAGAAGGAAAGAGATTTCTCAGGGGTGTCTAAAAGATTAGGGTGCAGAATCCACACGACCCCAACAGAGATCCCACCAAATGGTTTAGTGCCCATTTGTGGGGATTTAACATCGTACAATACAGCTCTTTCTTTTGCAGTCACTACCCTTTGTTTTCACCCCTGCTGACATTTTATTTTATTTTTTATTTTATTTATTTTATTTTGCCAAGTGATTATAAGATAACAGGTGTAAGTATAAACATAGTTATGAATACATGAAATGGATGCATAAAAGAAAAAGAAAAAGAAACAACAGGACAGGGACGGTAGGCACATTGGTGCGCTTATGCACGCCCTATCTAGGTAGGTATCATTTTTGTCAAGGTAAACCAACCTTTTATCTCGTAAGATATAACATGAAATGATGAGAATTGCCATTTTAGCCACCTGCTAGGTCCCCGTGACCAGGGACAACTCAAAAGAACCGACAAATTCCTATGTTTTCCCTCTGTTAGCGTCAACTAAAAAAAACAACAACTCCTTTGGTCTTTTTAGTTGCCCGCAGAAAGGGACTGGGGGAAAGCAGCGCATTCCTTAAATGCCTTTGATAATCGCCTTGGCAGCCGAAAGTTGTCGGCGCGAAAGAATATTACTGGAGAACATGATTGATGACGCTTGGCTATGGATGTGTCCCATTGGAGAATGTACATCCGGGGTGGGGTGGGGGGAAGAAACGAACGGTGTATTTTAGTGTTGGCTGCACCCAGCTAACCCCAACATGGCCGCTCCTAATAAATTAGGGTTTTTTTCTTTTTACTTTGAGAGATGTGGCTAGAGACTTCTGGTTTGAATGGGGGTGGATTTGTCGGAGCCCTGACAGTTAGTTGGCTACATCTTTCTCTCTTTCCCAAGCGTCTTCTAGAGTTTGGAAAGAGAAGGCTTCCATCCAAGTAGATTTGCTGCCAACGCACAAGCTGGCTTAAAAGTAGGCTACGGTTCTTGTGCTTGAGAAAGGTTGAAGGGCATCCGGTCAACTGCAAGCGAGAAGAGGCCACTGCTGGCCTTCAGAGAAGATAGTTGCCAGGGTCCCTGCGGGGGCTGGAGATAAGAAAAGCAGCTGCTGACAGCCCAGATGAGCCTCATCTCAAAGCATGTACATGTCTTGAGGTGGAAGATAAGGAGAAAAGCATTTGATGATATGGTTCCTTTTAGAGCAGCTCTTTTCTTGAGGTTTCCATTGGACCTTTCACCCCAAGGTGGAGGAGCTATAAATGTTTGGAAAGGTCTTTGAATTCCTGACACTTCTAGGAGTCAGTTCACCCTGCACGGAGTGAGTATTGCTGCCCTTTTCAAGGGTAACCTTGAAAGAGAGAGAGAGAGAGAGACAGACAGACAGAGGTGGAGAATGGTGGATCACACCATCAAAGTCACCTTTTTATTTTTGGGGAACCATGTCCTGTGGACATCCTGATTCTCTGGTTTCAGAACCAGGACAGATGAAAGAGAAGGAAAGCAAATACCAAAAAACATTCTTCTTCTTCTTCTTCTTCTTCTTCTTCTTCTTCTTCTTCTTCTTCTTCTTCTTCTTCTTCTTCTTCTTCTTCTTCTTCTTCTTCTTCTTCTTCTTCTTCTTCTTCTTCTTCTTCTTCTTCTCTTCTTCTTCTTCTTCTTCTTCTTCCTCTTCTTCTTCTCCTCCTCCTCCTCCTCCTCTTTCTTCCTTCTCCTCTCCTCTCTTCTCATTCTACTCCTTTTCCTTCTTCTTCCTTCTCCTTCTCCTCCACTTCTTGCTCCTTCTCCTCCCTCCTTCTCCTTCTCTTCCTCTTCCTCCTCCTCTCCCTCCTCCTCTCCTTTCTTCCTTCTCCTCTCTCCTCCTCCTCCTTTTCCTTCTTCTCCTTCTTCCTTCTCCTTTTCCATCTCCTCCACTTCTTGCTCCTTCTCCTCCCTCCTTCTCCTCCTCCTCTTCTTCCTCCTCCTCTCTTCTCCTTCTACTCCTTTTCCTTCTTCTCCTTCTTCCTTCTCCTTTTCCATCTCCTCCACTTCTTGCTCCTTCTCCTCCCTCCTTCTCCTTCTCTTCCTCTTCCTCCTCCTCTCCCTCCTTCTCTCCTCTTCTTCCTTCTCCTCTCTCCTCTTCTTTCCCCTTCTCCTCCATCCTCCTCCTTTCCCCCTCCTCTCTTTCCTTCCTCTCCTCCTCCTCTTCCTCCTCCTCTCCTCTCTTCTTCCTTCTCCTCCTTCTCCTCCCTCTTTCCCCTCCTTCTGCAAATCTTGAGGTATCTACAAACATGCCAATAATCTGTCAATATTCCTGGTTGAATAAACATGAAATCAGCCACTGTTTGGGCAAAGGCCGCCCACACAGAGTGATTAATTCCATTTGGAGTGCCAGGAGATCAGACCGATGTAGGCTCAGAATAGCAGCTTGCAAAGAAATTAGATTCTCCTGTCGCCTCTTTAGTGCTTTGTTCCAGAAAGAAGCTCTACCCTGTCTGTTCAGCTGCCTTTCCGTCAGAGACCTGCTTAGCTGATCATGTGGGTTCCTGGTGGCAAAGAGCTTTTGGAGGCAGGTGTGGCTGGTTCAGCTACAATGACTAACAGAGTTGCAAGGGACCTTGTAGATCATCTAGTCCAACCCCTTCCCTCCGTCCAAGCAGGAGACCCTACTACACCATTTCTGACAGATGGCAGTCCCGTCTCTTCTTGAAAGCCTCCAGTGATGAAGCTCCCACAACTTCCGAGGGCAATTCCTGTTCCTTTGGTTGATTGTTCTCACTGTCAGAAAGTTTCTCCTTATTTCCAGGCTGAATCTCTCTTTGTTCAGTTTCCATCCATTATTCCTTGTCTGGTCTTCTGGTGCTTTAGAAAATAGCTCGACCCCTTCCTCCTCTCTGGGGTAGCCCCTCAAATATTGGAAGACCTCTATCCTGTCTCCCCTGGTCCTTCTCTTCCTTAGACTAGCCAGGCCCAGTTCCTGCAACCGTTCTTCGTATGTTTGATCCTCCAGTCCCCTAATCATCCTCCTGGTTGCTCTTCTCTGCACTTTTTTCTAGAGTCTCAACCTCTTTTTTTTTAATCAGGTGGTGAGCAAAACTGGATGCAGGACTCTAGGTGTGGTCTTACTAAGGCTTTTTTTTATAGAGTGGTCAGATTTAACCTCTCTGCTCCTCTTTTGTGAATCCTGATGAAGCTAAGCTGCAACAGCCCTCTTGCAGCAAAGCAATTTCTCCTGCATTCCAGGAAGGTCGGTCCACGGGGGAATCATGAAAAGGGGGAAAAAAATATCAAGACTGCAAGATAGAAAAGGTGGAGCTGGGATTGCATGACGGTGGCCACCTGCTTGAGGCTGGGTTTTTTCTTTCTTTTTGACCCCTCCATGAAGGGACCCCTGCTTGTTTTCTACCCACGCAGGGAGCTTCACCTTCCCTGGTGCAGGAACTTCCCCGCTCTTCCCCCACCCTGTGTGCATCCTGTTCCCTTCCTCCTCGTCTTTTTTAATTGCAAATTATTATTATTATTATTACGGGTTTTTATTGCTTCAATGGTTTATTGGTTTTTAATGTTTGTAAGCTGCCCAGAATTGCACAGCAAACAAGCCAGGTAGATAGAGAGATGAGAGATAGATAGATAGATAGATAGATAGATAGATGAGAGAGAGAGTAGAAAGAAAAAAAGAGAGTGGAAGGGAGAGAAAGAAAGAATGAAGGAAGGAAAAGAAAGAAAGAGAGAAAGAAAAGAAAGAAAGAGAAAAAGAAAGAAAGAAAGAAAAGAAAGGAAGGAAGGAAGGAAGGAAGGAAGGGAAAGCAAGAAATAAAGGAAGGAAGGAAGGAAGAGAAAGAAAAGAAAGAAAAGAAAGAAAAGGAAAAAGAAAGAAGGAAAGAAAGAAAGAGCAAACAAGAAAGAAAGAAAAGAAAGAGAAAAAGGCAGAAAAGAAAGAAAGAAGGGAAAGAAAGAGAAAGAAAGAAAGAAAGAAGGGAAAGAAAAGAAAGAAAGAAAGAAAGAAAGAGAAAAAGGAAGAAAAGAAAGAAAGAAAGAAGGAAAGAAAGAAGGAAAGAAAGAGCAAGCAAAAGAAAGAAATAAAAGAAAGAAAAAAGAAAGAAAGAAAGAAAGAAAGAAAGAAGAAGAAAGAAAGAGCAAGCAAGCAAGAAAGAAATAAAAGAAAAAAAGGAAGAAAAGAAAGAAAGAAGAAAAGAAAGATGGGAAAGAAAGAGTAAAGAAAGAAAGAAATAAAAGAAAGAAAAGGAAGAAAGAAAGAAGGAAAGAAAGAGCAAGCAAGCAAGCAAGCAAGAAGCAAGAAAAGAAGAAGAGAAGAAAGAAAGAAAGAAAGAAAAAGAAAGAAAAAGGAAGAAAAGAAAGAAAGAAGGAAAGAAAGATGGGAAAGAAAGAGTAAGCAAGCAAGAAAGAAATAAAAGAAAGAGAAAAGGGAAGAAAGAAAGAAAGAAGGGAAAGAAAGAGCAAGCAAGCAAGAAAGAAATAAAAGAAAGAGAAAAGGGAAGAAAGAAAGAAGGGAAAGAAAGAGCAAGCAAGCAAGCAAGCAAGCAAGCAAGCAAGCAAGCAAGCAAGCAAGCAAGCAAGAAAGAAAGAAAGAAAGAAAGTCTGTGAGAGTCAGAGCCAACAGCTTGGGCCGCCGGCAGGAATTCCCACTGATGTCAGCTGTGTTCCTGATGGCAGCTGTTCCCCTGCCCTCCCTCCTCCCCCCCAAAAAGCATTGGGATGTGTTGTGTGTGTGTGTGTGTGTGTGTGTGTGTGTGTGTGTGTGAAGGATAAGCAGCTTGCTCAGCCCCCTCGCTTCTCTCTTCAAGGGATTTTCTATCCGCATGAGACACAAAGCCACCTTTTGTCCAGCGTGCTGAAGCAGCAGTGCGCCCCCGTCAAGTGCACCCCAGATGAGTCACCACCTCCTCTGACTCTGCAGTGTGGGAGGACCTGGCCCTGCCCTCTTGTCAACTCCGACGTGGAAGAGGGTCACGGCCATGGGAGAAGAGCCGGCTCTGAGTGAGTACCAGCCCTCCAGCCATCCGACACGGCCCTCCTGGGACTCCCATCCATTCCAGCCGGGGTCTACCAGCCTGCCGGTCTCGTTCCCTAAATCTGGTTGGACGCAGGTTGCTTCTGGGTCCAAATCATAACGCCTGGGCAAGGCCATGCTTGGAATATGGCATCCAGTTTTGGTCACCACAGTATGAAAAGGATGTGGAGACTCTAGAAAGGGTGCAGAGAAGAGCAACCAAGATGATTAGGGGACTGGAGGATCAAACATACGATGAACGGTTGCAGGAACTGGGCCTGGCTAGTCTAGGGAAGAGAAGGACCAGGGGAGACATGAGAGCAGTCTTCCAGTATTTGAGGGGCTGCCCCAAAGAAGAGGGAGTCAAGCTATGCTCCAAAGCACCAGAAGGCAGGACAAGAAACAACGGATGGAAACTAATCAAGGAGAGAAGCAACCTAGAACCAAGGAGGAATTTCCTGACTGTTCGAACATGTAATCAGTGGAACAACTCGCATCCAGAAGCTGTGACTGCTCCAACACTGGAAGTTTTGAAAAAGATGTTGGATAACCGTTTGTCTGAAGTGGTGTAGGGTTTCCTGCCTAGGCAGGGGGTTGGACTAGAAGACCTCCAAGGTCCTTTCCAACTCCATTATTCTATTCTATTCTATTCTATTCTATTCTATTCTATTCTATTCTATTCTATTTTATTCTATTCTATTCTATTTTATTGTTCTATTCCTCTCCTCTCCCTCCATCCCATTCTATTGTGTTTCTGTATTCTCTTTCTAAATTCTATTCTTTTATTCTCTCTCTCTTCTCTTCTCTTCTCTTCTCTTCTCTTCTCTTCTCTTCTCTTCTCTTCTCTTCTTCTTCTCTTCTCTTATCCCATCCTATCCTATCCTATTCTATTCTTTCTCATTCTCATTCTCTATTCTATTCTAAATTCTATTCTATTCTATTCTATTCTATTCTATTCTATTCTATTCTATTCTCCATTCCCATATTGTGTTCTGTATTCCATTCCATTCTCTTTCTTCATTCCATCCTATCCTATTATATTCTTCTCATTCTCTTCTCTTTCTCTTCTCTATCTATTCTATTTTATTCTCTTCTCTTCTCTTCTCTTCCATTCCATTCCCTTATATCTTCTCTTCCTTCTTCCTTTCCTTCCTTCTTCTCTTCCATTTCTCTTCTATTCTATTCTATTCTATTCTATTCTTCCATTCTATTCTATTCTATTCTTTCTCATTCTCTATTCTATTCTATTCTAAATTCTATTCTATTATACTCTACTCTACTCTACTCTGAAGAGAAATTTCCCAACAGGGAGAACAATTAACCAGTGGAACCACTTGGCCTCCAGAAATTGTGGATGCCCCAACACTGGAAGTTTTAAAGAAGAGACTAAACAGCTATTGGTCTGGACTGGGATAGGAATCATGCTGATGGTTCTGCTCACCATACAGGAGCAAAACACGAGTATCATTTAGATAGAATGCAGACAGAATCTTGCTACAAGCACAGCTCTGGTCCCACGGAGATTGCTTTTTTGCAGCGTTTAACCAGGCTCTGCCCGATTCTATGTGACAGCATAAGAGAAAGGAAACCACAAATAAATTTTCAGTCCATGGTGTATGTACTAAGCCTCCCAAAAATCTCTCCTCGTTGAACACCGCATTTCACAGGAGCTGCTGGACAGAACAAGAAAACAACAGCCGATTGAGTGGGATCTACTCATGTCTAATTTAAGAAACCTGGGTAGGTTTCTTAAAACCTGGGTTAGCTGGGTAGCTTCACTTTTGTTTAGAAGAAGAACGGCATGTTGGCTCTTGTAGATCCAAGATCTACCGCTAAGAAGCTGTAAAAAAAATTTTTTAAACCTCTAGGGAGTGAGGTTGTTGGTGGTTTCTCTCCCAAAAAACCAACCAGGATTTCTCGCTGAGATGAAAATGAAGGTTGGAAGTGAAACACACACACACACAAAAAGCAATTAATTGACTGCAAGATGCGATCTGGCACCTGATCCCAGCCTCTCCAGGGGGAAATGTTCAATTCAGATTTTCCCAAAAGAAAACTTGTGGTGAGCAGCTTCAGACAAGCTGCCAGAGGTGCAGACGAGGCTGGATGGAGGAGTGAGATTCCGAGCATCTCCCACCTGAGCCCATTGCAAGGGACCACGCCACCCGAGGTACAGGTGTGTCCCTTGCAGCTCCAATCAGAGCCCCTAATAAATTTGGGTAATCCTGTCCCCTCCCAGAAACCCAATTCACTTAACAACCATGTTACTATCTCAACAACTGCAGGGATCGACTTAACAGACATGGCAAGAGGAGTCGTGAAATGGGGACTCGCTTAGCAAATTTCTCAGCCACCCATAAATTTTGGGCTCAAATTTTGGGCTCAAAGAACCACCTGTATTACTGGAGGAAAAAAAAAACACTAGATGCTGCTCGGGAAATCCACTTTTGGGAATCGAGAAATGATTATTTTCTGGCTCGGACCTCCCCTTGGAGGCTACTCTATAGGTGAATGGAAAATAATCATCACACTTCCTCCCTGAGCTTAACCTGAATCCATTAATCTGGCAGACAGGATGATAATTACGTGTCCACCAAGTGACTCTCAGGTGCTTATTTTCACAGTGGTGCTCGGAAAAAATAATTTTATCCACCTGGATATCCCCTATTAAACCTTCACACCTCTTTGATGGACAACCCTGGGACTAAGCTGGACTTGAGAGTTGGAGATGGCTTTTTGATGGGCCAAGGGGGTCAATGGAGATTAAGTCTCCGTCCACAAATTATCAACCTGTTCCCCCTACCCAATTTTTTTCATGGCACTTTAAGTGCCAAACGGAGCAGGGCTTAAATGTTGACAGCTCTGTTTCCCATTGTTTTGGGGTGGGATATGCATACAAACCATTCTATAACTTCTGATAAATACCCCCCAAAATAGCGCAGTAGGAAAGAAACTGAAAATCATAACCCCAGACCTACAAATCAGAGATGGGTATTCAGCAGGTTCTGACCAGTTCTGGAGAACCGGTAGCAGAAATTTTGAGTAGTTCGGAGAACCGGCAAAGCCCACCTCTGACTGGAGATTTTACAGTATCCTTCCCCTGCCACGCCCACCAAGCCACGGCCCACAGAACCGGTTGAAAAAGAAAATTGAATCCCACCACACCACTGCTACAAATATGAGCCAGTTTGGCCTAGTGGTTAAAAAATTTAGAAACCAGGAGACTGTGAATTCTAGTCTTGCATTAGGCATGAAAGCTAACTTGGTGACCTTGGGCCAAACACCAGAAAATGGTGAGTATTAGTGGCGCCTTAGCCATGGAAGCAGGATGGGTGACTTTGGGCCAATCACCAGGAGACGGTGAGTTCTAGTACCGCCTTAGCCATGAAAACAGGATGGGTGACTTTGGGCCAATCACCAGGAGACTGTGAGTTCTAGTACCGCGTTAGCCATGGAAGCAGGATGGGTGACTTTGGGCCAATCACCAGGAGACTGTGAGTTCTAGTACCGCCTTAGCCTTGAAAGCAGGATGGGTGACTTTGGGCCAATCACCAGGAGACTGTGAGTTCTAGTACCGCCTTAGCCATGAAAGCAGGATGGGTGACTTTGGGCCAATCACCAGGAGACTGTGAGTTCTAGTACCGCCTTAGCCTTGAAAGCAGGATGGGTGACTTTGGGCCAATCACCAGGAGAGTGTGAGTTCTAGTACCGTGTTAGCCATGAAAGCAGGATGGGTGACTTTGGGCCAATCACCAGGAGACTGGGAGTTCTAGTACCGCCTTAGCCTTGAAAGCAGGATGGGTGACTTTGGGCCAATCACCAGGAGACTGGGAGTTCTAGTACCGCCTTAGCCATGGAAGCTGGTTGAATGACTTTAGGCCAGCCCCTCTCTCTCAGCCAAACCCACCTCACAGGGTTATTGTTGTGGGGAAAAGAAGCGGAGAAAAAGTGTGTTGGATATGTTCATGGTCTTGAATTATTTGTAAAAATAATAAAGGCAAGATACAAACCAACCAACCAATCAATCAAAATAAATAAAAAAGGAA
Source organism: Pseudonaja textilis (assembly GCF_049901715.1). Taxonomy (NCBI): domain Eukaryota; kingdom Metazoa; phylum Chordata; class Lepidosauria; order Squamata; family Elapidae; genus Pseudonaja; species Pseudonaja textilis. Next base: position 16,985,664 of record NC_142002.1, read on the forward strand.
AGAAAAGGACCAGAAAAACATCCTCTCCAGCAGCCACCACCCAGATAAGCAGTGATTAACACCAGACAAACAAGCAGAAAACAATATCCCAATCAGGGAACTGCCGAGGAGAAAACCACATCCGCATCAACGCCAGCAGGGCAAATTACTGTATATAAACAGGGAGCAATTATGTTACCTTGTCAGGTAATGAAACACCTGCAAGCAAACAACCAAGCTCAGAGAGCACCAAGCACTTCGCAATAGCTCTTGGTTTGCATAATGACAGACACGGCACCGAACTTTTTGCTCTATAACTGAAGTCGTATACAAGCTAGAAACGTGCTCCTTTTTCAATGCGCACGTTGAGAAGCTGGGTTAATTTGTGACTTCCTGGGGGCAGTGGCTTCAAAATTGAGAACTATTGTGTGTGTGTTTGTGTGGCTAATGTCTTCCAGTCAGTCTTGACTTCTAGTGACTGGATAACCCCTGTAGGTTTCTTGGCAAAGTTTCAGAAGTAGTGCCATGCCCCTGGTGGAGACGGACTCTGAGGGAGAGGAGGAACAGCCGACGGGAAGTGGAAGTGTGACTCCAGAGGTTGTGGAGGAGGCTGGGGAAGGGCAGAGGCTGGCTGGACAGTCCAAGGTGGACCCAGGCCCATCCCCTCTCCATCCTAGGGCACGCAGGGAGGAGGATAAGGGAGAGACTTGGTCTACTGGGGAGGAGAAGGCCTTGATCTTCTTCATGGGCTGCAGCTGTGACAACTGGATAAGAGGACGGACATGCGTACAGGAGAGTGCTGGAAACAAAGCATGGAAATTTCTCTAGTTTATGGTTCCTCTCTGAGTTTGGCGTCCTTTCCAGTGTGTGTTCTGATATCTGTGGACGTCTTCAAGCCCTTATCTTGCATGGTTTATATTGTTTTTTTTACTCTTTATAATTTAAACGGCATTTCCTCCTTCTGGCAACTGCTTGTGTGGGAGGTTTTTTTATCTCCAGTCAAGGATATTCGGAGCTTGGAGGCAAAGTGAAGGAATAAAAGGGGCTTCACCTATTTTTTGTGACTGTGTTTATTTTGTATCCCACTCTGGGTCATCACAAGTAGCTTGCCTCTTTCTTCCTGGGGCTAAGAGAGTGACTGTCCCAAGGTCACCCATCTGGGTCTAGGTTAAGGCAGGACGAAAATTCACAATCTCCTGGTTTCTAAGCTGATGTCTTAACTACTACACTCAACTGTCTCTCCTGGGGCAATCCTTGCCACCACTGCAAACAACATTCCTCTTCTTTGGTCTCCTCTTGTTTACTTCACATGCAAAGAAAAAAGAAATAAACTCAGCTGCAAACCGAAACTTTTAATTCTAGCAAAACGCTACATCGGGTGATGAACGATCAACCTGTCGTCCACTGGCTATGAATAATTGCTTGACAACTCCTTCATTAATTGTAACATTGCCTGGTTAATCAGCTTTCTCTATCATTTCCCCACCTTCACAGTTTGTGAATGTCATTCTCATCTTTTGCGGAACCTGCTGCCTGCCAATTGAGTTATGTTGCTCTGGAAAAATAGGTAATGATGTGAAATGCTAACTTGCCCTTGTATTATAGCAATAACATTAGCACTTAGATTTATACACTGCTTAATAGTGCTTTACAGCCTTCTCTAAGCAGTTTTAGAGAGTCAGCCTGTTGCTCCCAACAATCTGGGTCCTCATTTTACCCACCTCGGAAGGACGGAAGGCTGAGTCAACCTTGAGCCTGGTGAGATTCGCTCTGCCAAATTGCAGGCAACCGGCAGTCAGCAGAAGTAGCCTGCAGTACTGCACTCTAACCACTGGGCCACTGAGGCCCTTTATCTATTTAAGTCTGCTTCCCCATTGGTTCATTGGCTTCTAAGCATGCTGGCTGGGGAATTCTGGGGATTGAAGTCCACCCATCTTAAAGTTACGGAGATTTTGAGAAACAGCATATGCTGCATATTATCAGGCAGAGAAAGAGAAATGTCATTTTGGACCCAGAGTGATCTCCTGTCTCGCTCCTGAAGGTGAAACGGTGAAGAGAGAAACTCTTACAAGGCAGCAACGAACAGAAGGAAAATCAAGGATGACGAAAGGAAGAGAAAAAGGGGTTGTAAAAAAAATCAACTGAAGTGACCCCCGCTCTTCTGAAGTGGTTAGAATTTCTGGGAGAACCTGTGAAGAGCTGGTTCAGACTCTTGTTTAATGTGAAGGTCATTATGTACTTTCAGCACATGGACGAAACTTAGATATCATATGTAACTGATCAAACAATCACACAACACAAAGTTGGCGTTCTTACAATGTCCTCAGCCTACAGGTCTTCCAGGTTGGGGTGGAAAAACGGTGGCCCCATCAGGATTAAGCAATGCCACGTGTCCTCCCCAAGGCTGGAAACTGGTCTTCCAAGTCCCCAAAGAGATTTAGCTGCCATTGAAGTTCAGCATCTGAATCTACATTACAGATATAGATACAGGTCGACAGGGATTGTAAGGGATCTTATAGGTCATCTATGTGAAGCTTCCACAACTTCTGAAGGCAACTTCTGTTCCATGGGTTGATTGTTCTCACTGTCAGAAAATGTCTCCTTATTTCCAGGTTGAATCTCTCCTTGATTAGTTTCCATGCATTATTCCTTGTCTGACCTTCAGGTGCCTTGGAAAATAGCTTGACCCCCTTCCTCCTCCCTGTGGCAGCCCCTCAAATATTGGAAGACCGCTATCCTGTCTCCCCTGGTCCTTCTCTTCCCTAGACTAGCCAGGCCCAGTTCCTGCAACCGTTCGGTGTATGTTTTAGCCTCCAGTCCCCTCATCATCCTGGTTGCTCTTCTCTGCACTTTTTCTAGAGTCTCAACATCTTTTTTTACAGTGTGATGACCAAAACTGGATGCAGGACTCTATGTGTGGTCTTACTAAGGCTTTATAGAGTGGTATTAGTACCTCCCTTGATCTCGATTGTATCCCTCTGTTAATGCAACTTAGGATTGCATTGGCTTTTTTTGGCTGCTGCTTGTTGGTTCATATTTAATTGGTTGTCCACTAAGACTCCAAGATCCCTCTCTCAGTTACTGCTATAAGCCTGGATTGTTGTTTTTTCATGTAACTACATGAAAAAAAAGGTTCCTGTGGGACAGTGGTGGGATTTAATTTATTTTACTACCGGTTCTGTGGGTGTGGCTTGGTGGGTGTGGCAGGGGAAGGATATACTGCAAAATCCCCATTCCCTCCCCACCCCACTAACCTGCTTTCCAGCTCCGTTCTCCTGTGCAGTGCAACCAAAGGAGACCCAGCCGATCAGCTGGGACTCAATGGGAGGCAGAGAAGAGATGGGGTTGGCGGGGCCAGTCAGAGGTGGGATTTGCCGGTTCTCCAAACTACTCAAAATTTCTGCTACCGGTTCTGTAGAACCGGTGAGAACCAGCTGATATACTACCTATGCAGTGGGAGAAAGTCAGGCCTTGGGTTTTGTTTTGCTTTTTATACTCCGCAGCCCAGACCCAAGAAAGAAAAACCACACTGTGTTAAGCTTTCTCTTCTCGGCAACCAGTTCTCACCAATCCAATGTTTTGAATCTCGCTCTGTTGTCCTATTAGAAGCCAAAGCAGATGGAATGTCCTTGATAAGAAGTCTCCCAGCGGTCAGGCTCTTTCATAAGGCTTTCATTGTCCTTCTTAAATCCACCCACGAAGCTCACTCAAACTCCAATTTATGACCTCCGGGCTATATATCCACCTGCCCTCTTATCAAGTTCCCTAATCACAGAACACCCCACGGAATTCAAACCTCGGTTACCAAGATTAGCCCGATAAAATCCACTTTATCTTCCTGTCTTCACCCTCGCTCCGTATTGCGGTGATGAAGTTGTTCAAATATTTACCTTTGATTTTTAGCCTATTATGCACCACCGCATCCTTCCATTAGCCCTTTCAGAAATCAGACACTGTCCTAGTTCTGGGGCAGAGCCAAATTGCAGTTTCTGGAGAGAAGGGGGTGGTGGTGGACAGGAAGAAACATCTGGCTCCACCAGCGAGTAGAGTGAAGCGGAAAGGAAAGGTGGCATTTGCAAGGGTGAGCAAACCCACGGGAGACCTACGTTGTGGTTCTCCCTGGGATGTTCCCGGAATCTGGTTTTTGCAAGTGTATTAAGGAGCTACTCAAAGTCTAATGGCTCCTGATGGCCCTAACAACGAATGGTGGAGCACAGAGATGGATAAGAAGAGGATAAAAAAGATAAAAAGAGGATAAAAAGATACAAAGAAGATAAAAAGAGCCAAAAAGAGGGCTGTGAAAATATCTACAGACCCCTCACATCCCGGGCATAAACTATTTCAACTCCTTCCCTCAAAACGAGGCTACAGAGCCCTGCATACCAGAACAACTAGACAAAAGGACGGTTTTCCCCCCAAATGCCATCACTCTGCTAAACAAATAATTCCCTCAACACTGTCAACTATTTACAAAGTCTGCACTGCTATTACAATTACTATTACTATTACTATTCATCTTCCCATCCTTCCTTTCATCCATCTCCTCCCACTTGTGACTGTATGACTATAACCTTGTTGCTTGTATCCTAACGATTTTTATTTACTGTTTCCTGGTATGATTTGATTGCTTATTGTACCCTATGACTATCATTCAGTGTTGTACCTGATGATTCTTGACTCGTGTATCTTTTCTTTTATGTATACTGAGAGCATTTGCACCAAGACAATTCTGCCACAGAATTGCAGAACTGGTTTAACAGATTTTGAAGTAAGGGAAGACCAGGCATTGTAATCCCTGCATGCAGTTATCTGAATGGGTTTTCATTACATTAGGTTGACTCGGGTTGACTCAGCTTTCCGTCCTTCCGAGGTGGGTAAAATGAGGACCCAGATTCTTCGGGGAAACAGGCTGACTCTGTAAACAGCTTACAGGGAGCAGGAAAGCACTGTGAAGTGGAATATAAGTCTAAGGCTATTGCTAAGTGGGAAGGAAGGAAGGAAGGAAGGGCTGTTGTGATGGCACAGTGGTTAGAATGCAGTATTGCAGGCTAATTCTTCCAGCAGTTCTATTCTCACTGGCTCCAGCTTGACTCAGCCTTCCATCCTTCCAAGGTGGGTAAAATGAGGAACCAGATTGTTGGGGACAATAGGCTGACTCTATGAACTATTTAGAGAGGGCTGTAAAGCATTGTGAAGCAGTATATAAGTCTCAGTGCTATTGCTAAGTGCTACTATTAAATCCAATCTTAAACAAACTTAAAACCCTTGCAAATCTTGGCTGATCTGGGGTGCCTTCCAAAAGAGTTTGGAACTACAGCTCCCACAATTCTCAGCCAACTTAGCCTGGAGTAAAGACATCCTTAGGGCCTCCCTGGAGTGAAATCAGTGTAAACAGATCCAGGAAAACCCATCCGTGTTCAAGATATTCCGCCTTAGAATCGACATCTGTCCACACCTCTTCCTTTGGCTCTGCTCAGGGTGGCTACTCCACCTTTACTTAACTTACCTCTTCCCACTGATGGATGTACCGTATGAGCCTAGACAGTCTCAGGAGTCGCAAGAGGCTGAGGATTTTGGTGAAACGGACAATCCGCAGAGCCCGCGCTGTCTTATACACCTCCGAATCGATGCGGGTCTCCACAATCAGGAAAATATAGTCTACCGGAATAGATGAGATAAAATCCACCACAAACCAGCTTTTGAGATACTTCATCTTAATCCTCTGGGGGTCCAGGATGATGTCTGTGTTGTCTTCTACCACAATCCCCGTGCGGAAATTGAGAACCAGGTCAATGAGGAAGAAGGTATCTGAGACCACATTGAAGACAATCCATGGGGTGGTGTTCTCATCCTTGAAGAAGGTGATGCCTACAGGGATGATGATCAGATTCCCAACCATGAGGAGCAACATGGTGAGGTCCCAGTAGAACCTAGAAGGCAAGACGGGAGACATGGGTCAAACGGAAGAAGACCCCAAGGGGAAGACCCCAAGGCACCAACTTTGTCCACAAGCTGGATAAATAAGAAGCAGGCGAACCCCTGGAAATAACCAATGGAAGGGAATGTTTGTGGCTCAGCGTTGAACTTTGGGGCCCTTCATTGCTCTCTAAGTTGGGTTGTTTTCTTGAAGATGGTTCATTCTCAAACTCGGTAACGTGATCAGTGTTAGAAAGCAGCAAACCCAACTCCCTTCTAACATTGATGATATTACCTAGTTGGGTCATGAAACGTCTGCAAGAAAACCACCAAGCTCAGACAGCCCCAAGGGCTCCACAGTCTTCCTCCCTCCTCCCCGCTTCTCCCTGCAAACCCCCACTCCCTTCTAGCACTGATGATGTTACCTAGTTGGGTCATGAAACACCTGCAAGAAAACAGCCATGCTCAGAGAGCACCAAGGACCCCTCTTAGAAATAAGAACCAAGATCCATCTGAGCAGACATTTCGTTCAAGAAGTTGCCCTCCGGGTTAGCGTTCTTATCCTTTTCCAATATTTGATCTTAATTTTCCTCTTCTCACTTATGACCTTTTTAGATGAAATTACATTGTATGAATACTGGTCTTTTAGTACGTCAACTATTGATATTTTAAGGTGTTTTGTAGATGGGGGTTGCTTGTTTAAACTTTGAGAAAGGTGGTTGCATTGCTAAATATTTCTGCAGAAGTCACATTTGTTATATTTGTTTGATGTATATTTTTATCCTTTTTAACTTGTTCTGTCATGCTCTTTCCTTTATGTTGGTTTGCATTTTAATCTTTGAAGATGAAATCTAACGATGATATTTTTAATAAATGCACATAAGCTATATCTAAGCTACAGCGCAAAGTGGGTCAAAACAAACATTTCCTACTATCCAGGCCTACTAAATATTTTTGTGTGTTTGTCTCACAAAGGACCTGTGTAGCTGCAAATGAAAGAATAATGCATGACATTATTCAGAATATTTTGTCCCAGTTTTTAACATTGCTTTTCCATTGTTCTGCTTGCTTACTTCCTCAGATAAAAGCCCACAGACATTTGCATCATTCCTTAACACTGAAAAAGGAAATTAAAACTAGAATAGTTTCCCCAAATTTTAAAAAGATTGCAAACAGCTATGCAATTTTAATGCAACAAAAAGACTCTATTTCTTTTGTTTTAAAAAAAAAGACTTTTGTTTTTTTTTATTTGCTCCCAATTTATAATTATATCTATATCAATCTTTGTCAGCAAGGGATCATGTTTTACAACCAGAGAGATACTCTACAGATTTATCACCAACCATGTCAAAAGGCAACACTCTGGTGTATTAATATCACTCACAAAAGCCACATTAATCCCAGGTAATCTGGAGGGTTTTGCTGGATTTTTTATTTTTTATATTTTTTGATAGGGCTGAGCTGAAAGTTCTCCGATTAATTTTTTTCAGTCCCAAATGGAACCTCAGGGGAAACTAAAAGTCTTTCCGGATGTTTCTTGTGCTAATTTGGATTGAATTTCAAGCCAACGTCATAGAGCCAAAATTTGGTTACATTCATACAGAAACCAATTTAAAACTCTCTCTCTCCCTTCCTCCCTCCTTCCCTCCCCCATCTCTCTCCTTACAGATAAACAGAGTTAGAAGGGACCTTGTAGATCATCTAGTCCAACCCCTCCACACCCTAGCAGACCCCACACCTACCTACACACCCTTCCTTTCTTCTTCCTTCCTTCCTTCTTCCTTCCTTCTCCCTTCCTTCTCCCTTCCTTCTCTCTTCCTTCCTTCTTCTTCATTCCTTCTCCCTTCCTTTTTCCTCCCTCCCTCTGTCCTTCCTTCCTTCCTTCTTCCTTTCTTCTCCCTTCCTTCTCTCTTCCTTCCTTCCTTTTTCCTTCCTTCTCCCTTCCTTTTTCCTTCCTCCCTCCCTCCCTCCCTCCGTCCTTCCTTCCTTCTTCCTTCTTCGTTCCTTCTCCTCTTCCTTCCTTCCTTCCTTCCTCCCTCCCTTCCTCCCTCCCTCCCTCCCTCCTCCCTCCTTCCTTCCTTCCTTCCTTGCCTGACTTGAAACCTACATGGTAAAACTGAAGCTGTCATCTCTTTTCGTTTCATTAGTCTCTTAACTTGGTACGGTATGGTCAGATTCCCAGGAGTGTATGCCCAGATACATTCTTACATAAATATAAATGGTCTAGAACAAAGCTGGCTGAGGAATTCTGGGAGTCGAAGTCCACAAGTTGCCAAGGTTGGAGATCCCTGGTCTAGAACATTGGGGAACTTGTATTTCTGAGCCCTTGTGTAGCTTAACACAAGGGTACCGCCAGTCCATGGTCTGGCACGCTGGGCCCCAGCCTGCCAGCAACCGGTTCATGCAAACAAGCAAAGTCCCACCCGTGGGATGCAGGCAGCATGCAAATCCACGCCCCCGCCCCGCTTCCAGTCCACGGGAAAAGCTCTCTCCCACAGAATTGCACCCTGGTTACCAAATGGTTGGGGGCTGCTGCCCTAACGCAGAGAGTGGGAACTGGTGTGATGAGTGAAAGTGAAGTGGCCATGTCCCAGGAAGGAGGAAGTACATGCCAAAAGAGGGTGGGGAATGAAACAAGAGGCAACGGAGCTGGATAGGAGACAGAGGAAGAGAGTAAAGAGAGCCGCTTCCTAAAATCTCCCAGCGTTACCTTCATTGGGCTGAAAGGAGTAAGGGTTTAGTCCGGCAAGATTCTGTCTATGGTGCGTGAGCAAATCAAGAACTGAGCTGCGTCCGGATTGTTTCATGCCATTCTTGGGCTAAGCCAGACCCACGCTCCTCTACTCGTTGCAGAAGACCTTATGTCACCAGACTCGAAATTCTAGACCTAGACAACCTAGAACTATGCCACCTTCAGTCCGATCTAAGTATAGTATATAAAATCATACATTGCAATGTCCTACCTATCAATGAATACTTCAGCTTCAACCATAACAACACAAGAGCACACAACAGATACAAACTCAAGGTAAACCGCACCAAACTTGATTGCAGGAAATACGACTTCAGCAACAGAGTGGTCAATGTCTGGAATACTCTACCTGGCTCTGTGGTTTCTTCCCCAAACCCCAAAAGCTTTAACCTTAGACTGTCTACTATTGACCTCACCCCTTTCCTAAGAGGTCCGCAGGGGGCCTGCATAAGCGCACCAACGTGCCTACCGTCCCTGTCCTATTGTTTCTTTTATTTTTCTTATATGTACCTATTTCATGTATTCATAACTATATATATACTTATACCTATTATCTTGTAAGCGATTGACAAATCAAATCAAATCAAATAAATAAAAATAAATAAATAAATTTACCAACCCGGGGGGGGGAATGAAACTCAGCAACTCAACGCTCAGGTTTAAATGCCCAAGGAAAGGTGACCTTAAATTATCCAGTAGCTACGCAAGCCATACTCACACCACGTATCTTCTTAACCTCTTGTAGACTCTTTCTTCTCAACTTGACACCTTCCAAGTAACTTAGGCCCAGTAATTCCTACCCAGTACGGATGATGGGAGTTGTCCCAAGAGGGGAGAAGGGCAGGGGAGCCTTGATAAGCTACCCATCTTCCACTCTTAAAGGAGACACAGGACCTGTCATTGCTGTCAGGGTTCCGGCATCCACCCCCATTCAAATCATGAGTCTCTAGCCACATTTCTCAGAGTTAAAACAAAACAAAACATGTATTAGGATTGAACATGCCGGTGCTACCTGGGTGCAGCCAACTCTGAGACCCATCATTCATTTCCCCCTTGACCCTGGTCTTCCCCGCACCCCCTGGATGTATATTCTCCAATGGGACACATCCATAGCCAAGAGTCACCAATCATGCCTTCCGGTAATAATCTTGTGCGCCAGAAGCTTCGGCCACCTAGCAATTATCTATGAAAGCATTTAAGGAATGCACTGCTTTCCCCCAACTCCCTTTCTGCTGGCAACACTGAAAGACCAGAGAAATATTTTTAAATTGACAATTGCATAATATCCCAACGACCACAGACAGTAACCTCAACGGTAAGGCATCCTGTCCCAAGAAATCTACTTTGCTCCCGTTCTCTTTCAGCTCATCCTCTTTAATGCTCTAGGACAGATATGAGCTACATTAAATCCCTCGGCTCAGCTATCAATTAGTCATGGGCCACATTTGGCAACATCCCATCCAATTCTTTGCAAAGCAGCGTCTCATCCAAAGCCTTTTAAAAAGAGATGGCCGTTTTGTATTCTTTTGGTTTTCATGCCAAGAAAGAAAGAAAGAAAGAAAAAAACACACCCCACAGCTAGGTTTCTTTCTAAGGAAATTCCAGACTGGACTCAGGGTTTGTTTGTTTTTATTTGATTAGATTTAATTCCATCCTCCCAACTTTTAAGAAGAAGTTTCTTCAACTCCTCTCTGCGCTTACTCAAACACCAAGAAACCACGAAAGCGAAGTTAGTTAGTTAGCACTTAACTCTCTCCGTGGATAATATATTTCTTTTACTTTTTAAATAAACGTTATTTATCTTTTATCATTTTGAAAAGACAAACAACCAAAAATATAAATCTTATAAGATCAACAGTTTGTGACATTCATCTTATACTAATATTTTGTGCATTATTTACAAATATATAGAATTTGTGCGGATATAAATCGTTAACTTATCTAGTGTTTATCCCTATTTATTTACAATCCATTTACCAATCCAACAATCTATCTTTGCTCAATCCAATCATACCATTTTTCACACTTCTTGTAATCATCAGATTCCTTTTTCTCTTGTAAACTTAAAGTTAATTTCTCCATCTCGGCACAGCTCATTATTTTTTGAATGATCAATTCCTCTGGTGGCATACATGTGTGTTTCCAACATTGGGCATAGGCCATCCTGGCTGCAGTTAAAATGTGCAATATTAAACATTTTATATTTCTCCCATATTTCTTTCTGAATTTTCCCAATAAAAATAATTCTGGTTCTAATTCTATTTGCTCATTGGTAATCTCCTGTAACCATTTTTCAATTTTTAACCAAGGGAGAGAGAGAGGCCCAAGTCAGCAAAAACACTTTACGGATTTTGCAGTCTGCTGGACATTTTTGCCACTGTAGGAAGCTTTTATAAAATGAAGTCTTAGAAACATTTCGCAAAATCCATCCTGGATTATTTTCTCCAGCATTTGATGACACTGTAATCCTTTCAAGGAAATGCACCGAGTCTATTTTCCTCCATAATAAGGAACCACTGATAATGTCAACCATAACCTGACATGACCAGCCATCCTTTCTTCCTCCTCTTCTTCTTCTTCTTCTTCTTCTTCTTCTTCTTCTTCTTCTTCTTCTTCTTATTATTATTCTTATTATTCTTATTATTCTTATTCTTCTTCTTCTTCTTCTTATTATTCATTTTATTGTTTAAAAACAAAATTACAAATCTTTATTTACATTAACAGCACTGTGTCATTAGTAATACATATCTTTGCTTTTATACCTATACATCAATTCTTATTTCTATATTCTACCCAAATGTACCACCTATCCCAAACTGCATAATAGTCCGATTTATCCTTGCCTTTTAATTCCGCTGTGAATTTATCCATTTCTGCACAGTCATCCTTTCAATCGAGCCAACCACCACTGGAGTTTGAAGAACAGACTAATGGTCCTATACTGGTCATATAGCCTCTTGCCAGAGGTGGGTATTCAGCCGGTTCTGACCCAGTTCTGGAGAACCGGTAGCGGAAATTTTGAATAGTTCAGAGAACCGGCAAATCCCTCCTCTGACTGGCCCCGCCCCCATCCCTTCTCTGCCTCCCGAGTCTCGGCTGGGTTTTCTTTGGTTGCCCTGCGCAGGAGAACGGAGCTGGAAAGCAGGTTAGTGGGGTGGGGAGGGAATGGAGATTTTACAGTGTCCTTTCCCTGCCACGCCCACCAAGCCACGCCCACCAAGTCATGCCCACCAAGCCACGCCCACAGAACCGATAGTAAAAATATTTGAATCTCAGCACTGCCTCTTGCTCTTCTAAATCCACATCTTCTGAAAATGTTTACCGTCAGGGTACAGGCAGTCGTCGACTTAACAACCACCATGGAGCCCCAAATTTCCACTGTTCAGTGAGTTTTGCCCCATCTTACAACTTTCTCCACATAGTTGCTAAGTGAATTACTGCAGTGGTTACGTTAGTCACACGGTTGTTAGTGAACCTGGCTTCGCCATTGGCGTTGCAGGTCGCAAAAGGGGGAATCCCATGGCCGAGGGACACTGTGACCGTCGTAAATATGAACCGGTTGCCAAGCATCTGAATTTCGATTATTTTTGACCACGGGGACACCTCAATGTTTGAAAGTGTGTGAATAATGGTCGTAAATCACATTTTTCAGTGCCGTTGTAACTTTGAACCATCACCAAATGAACTGTTGTAAGTCAAGGACTACCTGTATAAAGACACCATCTTAAAAGCCTGTTTCTTTCTAACTTGTTTTATTCTTCATCAAAAAACAAAAACGGGCTATGGACACCTAACATCAAAAACGTCATCAAAAAAGCACAACGAAGAATGTTCTTTCTGCGCCAACTCAGGAAGCTCAAACTGCCCAAGGAGGTGCTGATCCAGTTCTACAGAGGAATGATTCCGTCTGTCATGGGCACCTCTATAATGGACTGGTTTGGTTCTGAAACCCAGCAAGACAGACCCAGACTCCAGGGGATAATTAGGACTGCAGAAAAAACAATGGCTACCAACCTGCCTTCCATGGAGGACCTGTATCCTACGCGAGTCAAAAAGAGGGCTGTGAAAATATCTACAGACCCCTCACATCCTGGACATAAACTATTTCAACTCCCACCTCAAAACGACACTATAAAGCCCTGCACACCAGAACAACTAAACACAAGGACAGTTTTTTGCCCCAAACACCATCACTCTACTAAACAAATAATTCCCTCAACACTGTCCAACTATTTACAAAGTCTGCACTACTATCACTATTAATCTTCTCATCACTCCTTATCACCCATCCCCTCCCACTTGTGACTGTAGGACTGTAACTTCGTCGCTTGTATCGTAATGATTTATACCGACTGTTTCCTAGTATGATTTGATTACTTATTGTTCCCTATGACTATCATTAAGTGTTGTACCTGATGATTCTTGACTCTTGACGAATGTATCTTTTCTTTTATGGACACTGAGAGCATTTGCACCAAAGACAAATTCCTTGTGTGTCCAATCACACTTGGCCAATAAAAAGAATTCTATTCTATTGTTCTGAGTTCCCTTTTCATGCTCCTCTAACTCAGGAGAGTTTGGTCTTTTCTGCAAGACTCTTCACATCTTTTCTATACTAAGGTAAGTCTCTATTTCTCCCCACCCCCCAAAAAATCTATCTTTATGGAACACCTTGCCCCAGAGGTCCAGTTCCCCCATACCACACCACTTGCTGATTTTTGCTAAAAACACTGCTCTTCTGCCAAGCTGTTCAAAATTAAGTAGCGCTAGAAATGCTTCATATTGGGTTTTGGTGCCTTGCTTTATATTAGTTATTGGAGAGTACAGTCATTTTTAATTAGTATAGTCTGAATTTTTCAGGAGATTGAGTTCTTTTCATTCTCATTGCCAATTTTAATACACTAACAATCACCCAGAGCCTTGGAGCTGGTGGAATGCATGTTTAGGGAATAAATATAAAATGAATAAATTGATGCCTTTCCCCCTTTTCCTTCTTAATCTAATATTGCTTTCCATTCTGCAGTTGTTCTTTTCTCCAGCAATGTGTTGCGTTTCCAGCAGAGTTTGGAGCTCAACGAAGCCTGTTTGTTTGCTTCCTATCTCAAAGACTTCCAAATTCTGGACAACATGAGAGCTTCACCTTCTAAATGACACAACTGTACCCACTGCAATGCAAAACAAACATTTGAAAACAACAACAACTGCAGGAGGAAAACGGGGACTTGACGCGGAGATGCGTGTAGGCGGTATTGTATCTTGGCAATTGTTGCCCAAATATTGAGTAATGCATGGAGGACTTGCTTGCTGAACTATTCCTGGAGAAATTTGGAGAGGCTGTCTCCATTTTCTTTAAAGATTGCAAAGTTGGGTTAGGTTGGTGGGCTTTCTTTTGTGGTGTCCATCAACCCATCAACACATTTCCTTCATGGATCATCTCTATTTAAGTAATCATGGATAACATTAGGAAAACATCCTTCATCCCAGTTTCTCTTGATCTCATTCAAGTCCACACTCACAAATTTCTCAAAGTTCTTCTGAAGAACAGACGGAAAACAGGATGGAAGGGTACAACATACAAAGAAGACAAATCTCATAGAGGAAGAATCACAATGAACTCTGGCTGAAGAACACAAGTTTAGTAAGATCATGTCAATCAGCATGGAATGGAGAGTATCAAATATGACACAGTTGGGTTCTCTTTTATTTAAAAGTTCGAAAATGATTCCCACCATCCATTTGGGGATAAAGAACCCACAGGTTCAAATTTAGTTAAAAAAAAAAACCTAGGAAGTAGACCGAGGTTAGGTGAAAATCAACACCTTTGAGAATCCACCTTTGTTTTCAAGCAGAGAATTTTCCACCTGTCATCATCCTAAACTTTTCAATGCTGGTTAGCAAAGGATTTTTCCTCAGCTCATTGTTATCACAGCAAGAGAAATTAGACTTCACAGCCTTCATGTTTCCAGAAACACATAAATGGGAAGCCCAAAATAAGTTTGAGGCAGGAGGTCAAGATAATTATAATTCACAATTGGGGATTGAATTAACAGGCAAGTTTACAGGAATTTACTTAGGAAAACCCTAGGGCTGGATTGGTTCACTGAGACTTCTTCTCCAGGAAGTCCGTAAAAAAATTGTTGCCTTTGAAATCTTTTAAGGAGAAAGCAAACTTAAGTTTGATCATTCTGGACAAACCATCACTGATGTGCTAGTCCAACATTCTGGCCTTGGCTTGTATCTTCGACAAGCCAGGTTTTCCATGGCAGCCTGTTCTCAGCAGGTTTACACGAACCACCTTGTTTAATGTGGTTTCTCCCAGCAGATTCGTTCACAAAACCAACGTGCAGCCACCAAGAGAAACATTTAGACATCAAATCCAACAGCTGCCAATTCTGTAGCTTGTGCCGCCACCCGGCTGGCATCAGATTGACAGAGAAATGTGTATTTTCCACTGGCCAAATTAGGAACAAATAGGACAATTTCACCCAAAGAAAGAGATTGATGGGGGACAAATTAAAAAGAACCGATTAGGAACCCACGGTTTGAATGCCAATCAAGAGTAATGCTTGCATTTTCTCTATCCATTAATGACTTTTTGTTGCCTTGTGACCAACATACATTCAAATCCCGTTCAAAAAAAAAAATGCTGAGGTTGATAGAGAAATAACAGAAAGGGTGACATTCAGCTTTAGATCAATGGCAGAAGTGAATTCTACATTCAGAACTTCCTGAAAGCTTCTAACCCTGGTTCTCTTTGGCTTCTCTCAACCGACAGAAGGTCGGTTGTGTTGCATGCTTGCGAAGGCCTGGTGTGGGCCAACAAAACCCACAGAAGGACAAGCGTGCCAAGCCAGAAGGAAACACAGTTTGTGAAAGCTGGAACGGGTAAAATATGTCTCCTTATTAACATAAGGGCACATGGCGGCTTCCCCAACAGTCAACAAACATTTTGTGTTTTGCCACTTGGAAACCAAAGAAACACAGAAACACAAAAAGCAAGTCAGAGTTGGGAATTCTTCTCCGGTTCTGAGGTTTAGAGAGTAAAGGAAGTGATCTGCAGGTGCCGTTGACTGGACAAAGCATTTCTCAAGTCCACAAGGTCCAGAGAGCACACGAAAAAGCAGCTCAGGCTAGATCACTTCCTATAATTCCCTAAAACTAAAGAAACGGAGAAGAGTTAGATCCAAAGGTGCTTTTTCCAAAGGGCAATTGGACCTTTTTTGTTTTCTCCTTGAAGCTTCTTCAGTTCTGAGTGAATGGTGGATAATGGAAGGATTTATTCTTCCATTCTCCAGTCAAAATCCTTCCTTCCTTTCTCCCTCCCTCCTTCCCTCTCTTTCCTTCTTCCCATTCTCCTTCTTTCCTCCCTCTCTCCCTCTTTTCTTCTTCTCATTCCCCTTCTTTTCTTCCTTCCTCTCCTCCTTTCCATCTTCTCATTCTCCTTCCTTCCTCCCTCTTCCCCTTTCCTTCTTCTCATTCTCCTTCCTTTCTCCTCCCTCCTTCCCTCTCTTTCCTTCTTCTCATTCTCCTCCCTCCCTCCCTCTCTCCCTCTTTTCTTCTTTTCCCTCCCTTTCCCCCTCTTTTCTTCTTCTCATTCCCCTTCTTTTCTTCCTTCCTCTCCTCCTTTCCATCTTCTCATTCTCCTTCCTTCCTCCCTCTCCCCCTCTTTTCTTCTTCTCCTTCTCCTTCTTTCCTTCCTTCCTCTCCTCTTTTCCTTCTTCTCATTCGCCTCCCTCCCTCCTCCCTCCCTCCCTCTCCCCTTCTTTCCTTCTTCTCATTCCCCTTCTTCCCCCTTCCTCTCCTCCTTTCCATCTTCTCCTTCTCCTTCCTCCCTCCCTCTTCCCCTTTCTTTCTTCTCATTCTCCTTCCTTCCTCCCTCTTCCCTTCCTTCTTCTCATTTTCCTTCCTTCTTCCCTCTCCCCCTCTTTCCTTCTTCTCATTCTCCTTCCTTCCTTCCTCCTCTCCCCCTCTTTCCTTCTTCTCATTCTCCTTCTTTCCTTCCTTCCTCTCCTCCTTTCCTTCTTCTCATTCTCCTTCCTCCTTTCCTTCCTTCCTTCCTAACACCCAATGACACGGGCTATTAAATTATTTGACATCAAATATCGGGGCCTGCCAAACGCAGTCCCAAGGGCCAGCCAGATCAGGTGGCAAGGAGAGAAGTCACCTTGCTAGGAAACTGGGAGACCTAAGAAACCAGGGCTGTTAAGATGGAGACGAGAAGTCTTGGGAATGTGGCTTTATCAGTTTACGGAAGATAACGCTTTCCCCATTTAGAGAAGCTCGGATGCATTCCGAGACCTTCCCGGCACAGGCTATCTGCATGTGTGCGTGTATTGACCAAATATGCGGAGTGTGAACATTTATAGAGCAGATATAAAGTCTGAAGAACACTTCCCGTCTTAGCGCTGCCTCCCAACAGGGTCTCCAGCACGGGGGTGGTGGTGGGTGGCGTTAGGACCCCCATTGTGCCCAGACAAACATAGTTACGGAGGAAGAGAGCTGGAATTTAGCAAGCCTTGGCTTCCGTTTCCAACACAGAGGGTGCGTTCCCACATGCATATTGAAGCATGCTCGCCTGGAGATCAGGCTCCTTATAGTAGGAAGCAGGAAATGTCTTTCTGTTCAGGGTCCACATTGCAACTTGGGCTGAATTGTGAGCAGGGGTCTGATATTCCAATATCTCAGGGGCTGCCCCAAAGAAGAGGGAGTCAAGCTATTCTCCAAAGCACCTTAAAGGCAGGACAAGAAGCGATGGATGGAAACTAACCAAAGAGAGAAGCAACCTAGAACTAAGGAGGAAATTACATACGAAGAGAATTGAACTGGACTATGCTAATATAGTTATGATGGGAGATTTTAATGGAACTGTAGACCCCAAACTGGACTATACAGCACAGGAAACAATAAAGCAAAACAGAAAGACTCTCCCTAAATCTTTTTTTAAAAAATGGTAGATGAACACTGGAGGTTTTTAAGAAGAGACTGGACAGCCACTTGTCTGCAATGGTATAGGGTCTCCTGGTTGAGCAGGGGGGTAGACTAGAAGACCTCCAAGGTCCCTTCCAACTGTTTTTTATTCTGTTATCCGATGGTGCCATTCTCCAAAACTTCTGGACTTTGATTTTACATGTTGGTGGGCCTGGGTGGGTTAAAAGGGACAATATAACCAAGGCTTCTATTTTGCCTGCACGCTCATTAGAAATTTTTTTTAAAAAAACATTATCCTAGACTTGAGAGGGGTACAGTGAAGGCCTTCCACTCCTGAAAATCTTAAATGTTCATTTTTATTCAAAACCTCGCCACCCCTTCAACCCTGACAATTCCCAGCTGACTTTGGCTGGTCTCCAAAACCTAAGCAAGATTTGACCTGGTTAGTAGTTAGATGGGAGGTTGCCAGAAAAACCCCAAACTTCAAAAACACTCTGGAAGAAAGTAACCGAAACGATCTCCTTGCTGTTGCCAAGAAAATCACATCAATGTGTTCCTGAAGTCATCCAGAATCAAATCCCTCAAAGTTGTTAACACCATCAACTACTGAATAAATGCAATTTATCAGTCAAGTCTACTCAAAGTTCCTCCCTTTCTTCTTTTTCTTCCTTCCTTCCTCCCCCTTTGTCCCTTTGCTATCCTTCCTCCCTTCCTTCCTTCTCCTCCCTCTCCTTCCTTTCTCTCCTTCCTTCCCTTCCTTCCTTCCTCCCTCCCTCTCCCTCCCTCCCTCCCTCCTGCCTCCTTTCTTCCTTCCTTCCTCCTTCCTCCCCCTTGTCCCTTTGCTTTCCTCCCTCCCTCCCTCCTGCTTCCCGTCCTTCCCGTCCTTCCTTCCTTCCTTCCTTCCTTCCTTCCTTCCTTCCTTCCCTCCCTCCCTCCCTCCCTTTGCGTCCCTTCCTTCCTTCCTTCCTCCCCCTTGTCCCTTTGCCTTCCTCCTCCTCCATCCCTCCCTCCTCCTTCCTTCCTTCCTGCTTCCCTCCCTCCTCCCTCCCTCCTCCTGTGTCCCCCTTCCTTCCATCTCCTCCCTCTCCTCCCTCTCCTTCCTTCCTTCCTTCCTTCCTTCCTTCCTTCCTTCCTTCCTTCCTTCCTTCCTTCCTTCCTTCCTTCCTTCCTTCCTTCCCCAGCTGGCTTTCATGGCTAAGAAGGTACTTGAAGCCAGAGCCTCCCACTTTCTAGCCTGGTGCTTTAACCCCTAGTCCAAACTACCTTCCCGGCCTCCAGCTTCTGTGGCATTTTGAACGCGACCCTTTCCCCACAGGAAACAACGATCTGAAGCAACTTAGCTGTGTGCGAGAGAAAGCGCACACCCAATCGCTCTATCCCACATGCAAAAACAACAACAACAAAAACCAGAGAGATTAATTTCAATTCAATTTAAACTAAATAAACAATAGATACTTTCCAAAATTCTCCACGGGGACACTCAGTTAATGATAGCAATTCTAACTGCTGGTTTAAAGTGCCAACTTGGGAGACTCCTTAAAAAATAATAATAATCTACTCAGAAAAGTTGCACACACTCCATTCTGGATCACAGGAGCTGGTAGAAGGGAGGGGGCTGGGCTGAAGCAGCCACCCATATTTCAAGCTGACAGGTTTCTTACAATCCTGAGGATGGGGGAGTAAGCCCTCTCATCCGGCCCGTTTTCAGATCCGAACTTGGTTCTGCTGTCTTCTTCTACGTGCCAATTTCAGCACCAAACCCAATCAAGTCCCAGAAAGTCATCATGCTGGTGGAGAAAGACTTATAAGATTGCAGGATCCAATCTGGATTGGTCACTGGGACCAGAAAGTTTAATCCTCTGAACTTTCGGACTCCTGAGCCCATCCTCGGGGAACTTCTCTCCAGCAGAGTATGTGCTTTGGGCTATTCTGTGCATGGTATTTATATGGTACCTGTTGCATGTGACTTTTTAGTTGTTGATGGCTGGCTATGAAGTCATTGGCTGTTGTTTCCTTCTGCTGCGAAGCCCTTTGCCTCCTGACTACATGATAAGCTGGGGTATAAATCAGCATTTCTGTTGACTGATGAGGCACCTGTTTCCCAGGCTGCAATCCCTTCTCTGGCTGTTTTTGTGCCTGCTCGTCTGACCATCTTAATAGCTGCAACATTGAATGTGTGCAGGGGTGGGATTCTCCCAGTTTGCCCCTATTCGCTAGAACCAGTTGTTAACATTCGAAGCAGTTCGGAGAACCGGTTGTTAGAAGAAACTTTTACTGGCCTAATCCTGTAAGGAAGGCAGGAAGGAAACATTCTGGTGTTGCTGACAGAAACTGCCTCTCCGTTAACTCTTATTACATTCTTGGCAGGACTAGACTTCCTGTCTCAGGAACTTCTCTGGAGATTTTTTCCCCTTCTTTGCTGGTACTTTGCTCATGTGGAATGACCATTCAAAGTTACAATGGCACTGAAAAAAGTGACTTATGACCCCTTTTCACACTTACAACTGTTGCAACATCCCCACAGTCATGAGAGGCCAGGCGAGGAGATGCGTGCCTCAATGTGAGTGATGTTGAGTTGGCCACACCCAGCCAATAACATGACCCCCAAGCCATGTCCACCCAGCCAATACCATAACCACCAAGCCACACCCACCACCTAAGCCAGCCCCACAGAACCGGTTGTTAAAAACTTTGAATCCCACCCCTGAATGTGTGTCCTTCTTCCTCACAATGTGGTGCGTGCAACCAGGCACCACATAAATAATACGCATAGAATAGTCCAAAACCTATGTTCTGGTGAGAGGGAGAAATTTCCTGAGGATGGGTTCCTGCATGAATCCAAAAACTCGGAAAACTAAACCTCTGGTCTTGGCGACTGATCCAGATTGGATCCTGCAACGTTATCCTGTGGACGCGGATATTTGCCTTCATTCATGAGACGGATTATTGAGTGTGCCCTCAAGTCATTGCTGATTCTGGATGACCACCTAGGTAGAACTTCTCCATGATGGTCTGTCCACAATCTGCTCTTCAGGACGTCCAACAGTTCTCCATCGTTGCTGTTATGGAGTCCCTGGACACAGGCTGTCCCCTTCTGTTTTTTCCTCTCACCATCCACAACCTTACAACCTTCTCCAGAGAGATGGAACGAGAAGGAGGCAACGTTGACTTGCTTTGCCCAACAGACTCCATTCTAGCGTTGTAGGTGGGGAGCTGGGTAAATCTATGGCAACCCCAAATCGAGAGTCGGGTAGTATCCTTTCCAACGAACCCGTTTTCACAAAGCTTCCTTGAGCTTTTAACACAATTTATTAGTTGAAAAATGTACTAGTAGACTTCGGATTGCGGGCTGTCCTTCCAGTGGGTTATTCCAGAGATTATTCCTAGGCCCTGTCTATGGTTCCTGTTAGGACTGTACACTCTGGGTTGCTTCGAATGTGTCTCAAGGTTGGGTTACACCTTTGATCCTCTTGGCCCATCAAACCTGAGGAGGAAGGTTTTGGAATATTAAGAAGCTTTGTCATTCTCAGTGACTAACTAGAGATTTCCAGGAGGACTTCAAAGGCTTACCGTTAGACAACTAACAATATTCAGAGATTTACTGAATATGCATGAACTTTTCTTTGCTCTCCGGGCTGCTAATAACTGACGGTGATTAATATCCCTTATGAATGTGGCCTTTTGCCTTTTCAATTCTCAGCCAGGAGCTGCAATCGGTCTAGTCTACAGCAAGGAATTCCAGTCGCTAATTCCAGAGGTGCTTTCTGAGTTATGCCATCAACTAAAAGCGTGGGCATTAGTTCACCTGGGCTCCCAAGGTTAGGGAGAAGGAGAAATCTCTCTCTCTCTCTCTCTCTCTCTCTCTCTCTCTTTTCCTTGGAGTTTTTCCAAACTGATGCCATCCTAGGGTTTTTTTTTTTCACCCTAGTCAACTTTGTCATATTTTTATGAATAAAGACCAAATGACAGTGGGAAGGAAGGTAGGAAGGAAGGAAGGAAAGAAAGAGCATCAGGGAGAGAAAGAGGGAGGGAGGAAAAGAAGGATGGAGGGAGAGAGAAGGAAGAAGGGAGGGAGGGAAGGAAGGAAGGAGGGACAGAAAGAGGAAGGGAGGCAGGGAAAGAAGGAAGGAAGGAAGGAAGGAAGGAAGGAAGGAAGGAAGGGGAGAGTGAGGGAGAGAGAGTGAGGAGGGAGGGAAAGAAAGATGGAGAGAAGGAAGAAGGGAGGGAGGGAAGGAAGGAAGGAGGGAGGGACAGAAAGAGGAAGGGAGGCAGGGAAAGAAGGAAGGAAGGAAGGAAGGAAGGAAGGAAGGAAGGAAGGAGGAGGAGGAGGGAGGGAAAGAAAGATGGAGGGAAGGAAGGAGGAGGGAGAGAGGGAACGAAGGAAAGAAGGAGGGAGGGACAGAAAGAGGAAGGGAGGCAGGGAAAGAAGGAAGGAAGGAAGAAAGGAAGGAAGGAAGGAAGGAAGGAAGGAAGGAAGGAAGGAGGGAGGGAGGGAAAGAAAGATGGAGGGAGGGAAGGAAGGAAAGAAGGAAAGAAGGAAAGAAGAGAGGGGAGGGAGGGAGGGAGGGAGGAAGGAGATGGAAGATGGAAGGAAGGAAAGAACCATTTTGTTCACTTCTGATAGAGCAACCCAGAAACAGCAGCCCATTTCCACAGTCGACCTACGACTACTGCAACGTCCAACGTCAGGATTTCTTCAACACTCTGATCCAGAACGAGGTCCAGTAATACGAAAGCTTTCAAGTTTCAAGATTTCGCTGCTGTCTGGGACAGATTTGCATCCAGGAAGGGAGACGAAGGGAATTTTCTCTTTTCTCCTTGAACGGCCGTCTTGTCAACTCAAGCAGGCTGTGGGATGCTTGGTGAGGGATAAAAGGAAGATTAAATGGCATTTTTGTCCCGTGTAATGGGCGTTACGGATCTGCCGAGCAATTAAGGCAGTGATTATCGTTGTTTTGAGGAGCAAGAAAATCTACCTCATCTTCATGGATTTCCCATCTGAAGAAGACAATCCTACCCCAGGCCTAGTTTCCTTGGGACCGAATATTTTTCAGATATGCTGCTTCAGAACATGGAGGCTTTGCTTACCCTATGGTAGCACGTGCCTACTCACACGGCCATCTTCCATTCAGTTTTCCTCTTCTTTCCCAAAACGTCTGAACCCATCCCAGCTGGGAGAAAACTCCAAAAGTGGGATTCTGCCTGACATAAACCAAACTCCTTTGTTTCGACATTTCTCAGTCCTCGGCTTATGACTATAAATGGAGGGAGGGCAGGACCCCCAATCACTAAGCAAAGGGGGTTGAGTGGTGCCTGATTTTAGGACCTTTTCGCTGAGGTTGGTAAGCGAATCACCAAACAGGGGTTGGGATTCAGCCGGTTCGCATCAGTTCAGGGCAAAGCGGTTGTTAACTTTCTGAGCAAACTGGTTGTTGGAATGAATCCTTAAGGGCAGGGAACCGCTTGTTAAATTATTTGAATCCCACCCCTGGTTGTAAGTCAAGGAACACCTGTATGAAAACGAGCAATCGTGGTTGAAAGACGGCAAGCCGCGACGCTGAAGAAATCCACAAAATACTTTCTCGATCACGTGCTTCATTTCTTAAACCTCAAAGGCCCCTCTCCCCTCTTTTAGCCTGCATATTAAAAGCCCCAATCGCTTCCCTCTTTCATTTTGGCACAGTTGTTGTATAAGCCGATTGTAATTAAAATCAACACCATCGGCCTCTTGATTGCATGCTAACTCGTCTCTTATGGCTTGGAAAGTTGGACTGCACAGCATAAGGTTGCTTTGCAACCAGGTAATTATACTTGTTTTAAAAAATGAAACCCCTCCTAGGTTTCCTGGGGTTCAGACAATAAATGGGAAAAAGTGTGTGTGTGTGTGTGGCGGGGCGGGAACACACCACCAAAGTTAATTTGGGCCACTTATTTCCTCTTAGCTTCTCTCCATCCCAGGGAATTAAGGGTCTGTTGAGCAAAAATAAAACCAGATGAAACAGAAGGCTAGCAAGCAAGCAAGAAAAAAATTCCTAAAATAAAATAATTAAAAGCACTTGAAGGCCAGTCGAGGAGTAATGGGTGGAAACTGAACAAGGAGAGATTCAACCTGGAAATATAAGGAGGAATTTTCTGACAGTGAAAGCAATCAATCCATGGAACAGAAGTTGGCTTCGGAAGTTGTGGGAGCTTCATCCCTGGAGGTTTCCAAGAAGAGATTGGACTCCCATCTGTCAGAAATGGTGTAGGGTCTCCTGCTTGGGCAGAGGGTTGGACTAGATGACCTACAAGGCCCTTTCCAACTCTGTTATTCCATATTCAGTGGAATGACTTGCCCTCAGAAGTTGTGGGAGCTTCATCACTGGAGGCTTCCAAGAAGAGATTGGACTCCCATCTGTCAGAAATGATGTAAGGTCTCCTGCTTGGGCAGAGGGTTGGACTAGATGACCTACAAGGTCCCTTCCAACTCTGCTAATCTGTTAATGTTGATGCTTGTCTAAAGAGATGGGCCAGGAATGAATCTTTCTTTGATTTTACAATGCAAATATCCACCCTGGATGAACAAAACCTGCCTTACATAGAGGTAGTCCTGGACTTATGACCCCCATTGAGGTCAGCGCTTCCATTGTTTAAGCACGACAGTGAAGTGAATCTCTCCGAATGCAATGACCATTTTTTGTCACAGTTGTTAAGCAAGTCATGTCCTTGTTAAGCAAATCCGGCAGGAAGGGCTGAATTTTCGAACTTCTTAAGGAACCAAATATATTGGACAAGTGGAAGGAAGGAAGATTCACAGGGTTTTATTGGATGTGGGGGGTTTCAGCTCCCAGAATTCCCCAGCCAGCATGCTGAGGAATTTTCAGGTGTGTGGACTTCAACTCCCAGAGTTCCCCTGATGAATATGGGGCATTTCACCTCCCAGGGATTCTGGGATTTGAAGTCCACCCATCTCAAAGTTGCCAAGATGGAGAAACATTGCTCTACACACAAGCATTGCATAAAACAGTTGGACCCCACAATTGTCCTCATCCCTCTGGTTTATCCCTCTGGCTGTGCTTCTCCTCCTCCTCCCCACAAGGCCCTTCTCCTTGTCCCCCTTCACCCATTTTTTACTAGAGGAAGGCAGAGAAGATTCCGCTGTACCGGATTAAATTCTCCACCGGGATGAAGGAATTTGTTCTGATGGGAGAACCCAATCCAAGTCCCTTTTCCCTGCTCCTTGGGAGTATCCCTCCCTCTCACAGCCCAGCCCACCTTGCAGGGTTGTTAGGAAGATCGAGTTCACCTCCCAGCCTCACTCAGCCACGCACACCCCAAAGTTACAGGTGGAATAAATCCCACCGGATCGAGTCCTATTAAATCTCTCCCCTGGCCATCACTTGAAATCTTGAAGAGACTGGACTGCCATCTGTCAGAAATGGGGTAGGGTCTTACAAGGTCCCTTCCAACTCTGATTATCTGTTATCTGGCCCAAACTCAAGAATCCAACGGCCCCTTTCCCAGCTAATAACTTGAATGAAAAGGGGCTACGCTTTGGACGAGCTTTGAATAAGAAAAAGGGTCCCCTAATTCCTGATTCAACCCCCCACCCTCCTTGGTTCTCCCAGACAGGGTTCAAACTATACCGGGCAAGAAAGTTACAAAGGCATCGAAGTACCAGAGCCCAACACGCCCCGTTTCCCACACCCGACAGCTTCACTCCGGATTCACCCACAAAAAGGTGGTTGAACGGTAGAAATTTTGTTTCAAAGACGAGCCATTTGTTGTGTGAAACGGCGTTAAGAGCTTGGGGGTTGGACTGGAAGACCTCTAAGGTCCTTTCCAACTCTGTTATTCCCCCAAAGCCGTCCAAACGGGTCTGGCCACCTGGTAACCCTGGGCAATTGGGGAGGTGGAGGTGGGATACCTGAAGTCGCTGTAAGGGTGGATGATCCAGAAGCCGGCCGACTTGACCCTCTCTTGTTCTCTCTCCACCGCCTTCTGGCTGCCGAACATCCGCAGGGAGAATTTGTTCACGCCGGGCTGCAGCAGAGCCCCAAACTGACGTTGCATGAAGCCGGCTTGGCCGAACTGGAGCTCGTCGTCCGGGCTGATCTGGTCCCCCGACGCCCCCCCGGCGCCTTCCACCTTCACGAAGGCCGCGTCGGGCGGCGGGTCCTGGCGGGGAGCGCCCACCGGGGTGGAGGAAGACGAAGAGGAGGCGGCGGCGGCGGCGTGGGGGGCTTCCGCCAGGCCCGGGGGGCTCCGCTCGTCGTCCGGGGAGGCGGCTTGGCCTTCGTGGCCGATCAGGCGGCGACCCTCGGCCGAGTCGTGCGGGTGGCGGCCGGCAAGAGACGAGCGGCTGCCCTTCAGACGCCGACAGTCGCCGTTGGTGCTGCTCTTGGCGCTCGGCCGGCCAAGCCCGCCGCCCGCCGCCGCCGCCGCCTCTGCGCCCTCCGCAGGGCCGGCTTCCGAGGCTCGGGAGGCCGGGCCGGGCCTCGACGGGTCCACCGGACCTCCTGCGGCCGTCGGCCCGGGGACAGCGGCGGAGGAGGGCGAGAGCGGGTGCAAGCGGATGCTTTTGCGCCGCGCATCCTTGCAACCGCCGCCACCGCCACCTCCTCCTCCTCCTCCTCCTCCGTCCTCCTCCTCCTCGTCCATCAGCGAAGCTTTGGGCGCGATCTGCTGCGGGAGGCTGTAGAGCCGCTTGCGCATCGACGGCGGCAAGCGATCCATGGCCCGTTCCCGACGAGCGGGCCGTGGGAAGGGAGGCGAGCTCCAGGCAGCTGGAGGGCGGCGGGGACGCCCCCGGCTCTGCCCTCCTCTTTCTCCTTCTCCCCGCCGGGTCCGGCCGGCTCCAGGCTCAGGGGGCGGCAGCCAGCTGCCCGGACGCCGCGCTGGTCATCCTCTCCTTGCCGGCTGGGCTTGGCTGCTTGGAAGCTGGGGGAGGGCAGGGGGGTCTCCCCGCCGGACACGAAGGTCGAGGAGCAGGGCCGGCCGGCCGCGGAAAGAGCGGAGAGCCCTCCAGGGAAGCCGCCCCCTTTCCTCTCTCCCTTCCCAGGTCCCAGGAAGGGGGGGGGCGTCCCCCCCCCACTCTCCCCCCTCCCGGGCTAGCAGCTGGGAGGCTGAGCCGCCGCCTTGACGGGCCCACCGAGCCGCTTCAGGAGGCGAGCGAGCCGGGGGCGCCGCCGGGACATCTCGGCCGGGAGGTTCCCCGAGGACCAGCCCGGAGCCGCGTCTGCTTCTTCCCGAAAGGCGACATCGTCACAAGGAGGAGGAGGAGGAGGAGGAAGAGGAAGGCGGGAGGGCGGCGGTTGCGGGGCGCAACAACCGCACCACGCGGAGGCTCGGAGCCGAAGCGGCGGCGGCGGCGGCGGCGGCGTCAGGGCGCAGCGGGGCCGCTGATCACCAGGACTTGCGCGCCCCGGTTGGGGTTACATCACTGCTGCTGTTGGCTCCCATCTCTCCGGGTTCAGGCAGCAACTCCGAAGCCTGGGAATATTCGGGAAGGCGGAGGATCCGATTGGGTGGCCACTGGAGTCCCCGCGTCCAATCGGCTGGGTCTACCTGAGCCGGCGCCCGGCTTCTTAAAGGGGCGACACCTTGGGAGAGGGCCCTGTTGGAGGAAGGGAAGGAGGGAGGGAGGGAAGGAGGGAAGGAAGGAAGGAAGGAAGGAAGGGGGAGAAAGAGGGAGAGAGAGAGAGATGTGGAAAGAGAGAATGAAAGAGAATGAGAGAGAGAGAGAAAGAATGAGAGAATGAGAGGGAGCGAGAGAAAGGAAGGAAGGAAAAAGGAAAAAGAAGGAGAGAAAGAGAGATGTGGAGAAAGAGAGAGAAAGAGAGAGAGAATGAAAGATTTACAGATGTACAGAGTTGAAAGGGACCTTGTAGGTCATCTAGTCCAACCCCCTTCCCAAGCAGGAGACCCTACACCATTTCTGAGAACAGCTGCCATTCTCAGCTTGTGTCTCTTTTAAACTCTCTTCCCAGCTGCGGCTAATGAAGGGAATCAGGGCCCTTTCCTCCCCCGTAAGCCAGGCAACCCACATTGCTCCCTTCTCCTGTTCCTCCCTGCTTGCCCTAGGATGAAGAGGGGGCGGGCCTGGGTCTTCCTCTGAACTCCCTCTCCCTTGTTCTACCTCTTTCCTGCTCTGCCCAGCTTCCTCCACAGCCAACGGAGCCACACTCCCACTTCCTGTCAGCTGTTCGGCTTCCTCCTCGGATGCAAACTCTGACAGGGGCACGACAGATGTCTTCCTGCAACAGCTCCGAAATAGTGAAGAACCGGCCCACAATGCTTCTGCCAGGGGAAACGGAGCTCTGTTTTGGCTGGCAGGAGCACCATCCTTTGCTATATCAAGGGCGGCCCCACGGCCAGATCTAAGCACCCCATGGGCCAGATCCAGACACCCCCGGGCCTTGAGTTTGACACACCTGCACTAAGAAAACACCTGGAATTGCAGGCGGCTTCCAATATGTTTTTTTTTTTTTTTAAATACACCCAAGTGTGAGCAAACCAGCTTGCGGGCAGGGCTTGGCTTACAGCCACCTGTTTTGTGTCCAAAGTTATAACGGCGACGACGAAAATGACTAACAACCAATCATGGCACTTACAGTTGTAAGCTGCAACGGCATGCCCATGGCTTGGCACTCCGGCGTGTAGGGTTGCGGCAATCCGGGGATCGTGGGATCACCGTTGGTGATTTCTCAGCTGGCTTCGGACAAGCAAACTCCATGGGGGGAAGTTAAGATTTGCTTAATGACTGTGTGATTCACTTAACAATTGCCTTGCTTAGCAATGGAACAAATAACAGATAATGGGAGTTGGACGGGACCTTGGAGGTCATCTAGCGCAACCCCCACCCACCCAAGCAGGAGACCCTACACCATTTCTGAGAGATGGCAGTCCAATCTCTTCTTGAAAGGCTCCAGGGATGAAGCTCCCACAACTTTTGAAGGCAAAGCTGTTCCATTTGAATATAGAATGCCAGAGTTGGAAGGGACCTTGTAGGTCATCTAGTCCAACCCGCCGCCCAAGCAGGAGACCCTACACCATTTCTGACAGATGGCAGTCCAATCTCTTCTTGAAAGCCTCCAGGGATGAAGCTCCCACAACTTTTGTTCCATGGGTTGATTGTTCTGTCAGAAAGTTTCTCCTTGTTTCCAGGTTGAATCTCTCCTTGTTCCGTTTCCATCCATTATTCCTTGTCTGACCTTCAGGTGCCTTGGAGAACAGCTTGACCCCCTCCTCCTCTCTGTGGCAGCCACTCAAATATTTTGAGCCACTCCAAGCTTTGAAAGAGGTAAAATTTTGGACCCATTTCTCCACATGTCTCTCTGGCTCGGGATGCATCATATTTTGCCCCAAATATAGGGCAATTAGTAAAAAAAAGGATAGTGGCCTTTTGGGACATCTCTATTGTAGGTGATTTACAATCTTCCTTTTCCTGATGTTCCAACTGGTGAAAGAAAGCCAACTTGAACAGGATCCCGACAAATGTAATTGATTGCTATATAATCTATATAATCTTACATAATTTATTTGCTATTACTTTAGTACCTGGCATTCGATCCACCTGATAACCTTCCTTCTGAACAAAATCTGGGACCTAGAGGCAATTACCCTCTGAACAACAAGACAGCAATTATATATAAAGTGTCGGAGAGGCTATTTAGCAGCCTTTCGTGCACTCTGCGGCGAACGGTTAGAGAAGAGAAGCCAGGACAGCGATTCCAATGGAAAAAGTAGGAGATTAAAATGCATATATTTCAAAGTCATTTACTTCCCGGTGTCCAGATAAGAAAAAAAAACAAAAAACAAATCGAGCATTTGGCCAAATCATGAATCTACTCTTTGGTGATAACGCTGATGATGCTACCTGGTTGGGTAATGAAATGTCTCCAAGAAAACCCTCCTCCTCCTCTTCCTCCTCCTTCCTCCTCCTCTTCCTCCTCCTCTTCCTCTTCCTCCTCCCATAAGCTCAGAAAGAACCAAACACTTCGCTTATCAAATTGATGTTCAGGACCATGGAGAGCTCAGTATAAGGTTGAGTTGCCAGACCACAAAGGAAGACTATTGAGTTGTTGCTTCCATTCTAGACTGGAGGCTGTCCAAGAAGAGTCAGTAGGTGGTGTGTGTGTGTGTGTGTGTGTGTGTGTGTGATTTCCATGCGGAGATGAAGAGGGATGGTGGCTATTTATTTATTTATTAAACAGATTTTTGCAGCTTCTCAGTTTCTCACCGGATCTGTTTGGCCAGAAGGAGTTTTCTTTTTATTTCTATTTATGAAATGGACTCACTCCCACAGTTGGGTTCAACTCTAGGCGGTTTCACAAGTCTAAAAACACACTGATGACACAAGGAAAGTATAGCACAATAAAAACAAGCCAACAGAACGAAAGTTGGGATTGATGGCTCCGCCATCAGTCGCTAAAGCTATCTCTCCAGAAGAGCTGAATAGAGTTGATCTTTTAACACATCCATTCATAAGAGCCATGGAAGATTATACTGACCAAATCTGTCAGGTGATTATCTTGTGTGATGTGCTTGGGCCATACTTTGCTAAAGTCACTCTCATTAAGAGACAGTTGGCGAGGGTGGGCAAATTCAGGAAGAGATGACAGAAAAATAGCATGGAAATTCTTATTGCGTTGACTCTCTCCTTATAACCCATTTTACAAGAAAATAACATGAACATCAACAGAATGACCATTCTGAGGGGCTGGGAAGCAAATGAGATTCAAAAACCTGATTTTCCTCTGTAGTCTAAAAAAAGAACAGGAGCTCCGTCCATCTGGCAATCTCAAAACAGTTCTGAGCATCTGAGAAATGTTGTGCAAAAATGGTATTTCTTCCCTTCCCAATTTTTTATTTTATTTTAGTTTACACGTCCCTCGATGTTTCCGACGGTGGTTGGGTGAAAGATATCTTGTATCTGAACTCTTTGAGAAGGAGCTAAGAGCATCACAATCTTCGTAAAAACGAAACCTCCTTTGATTTCTTCTATTTTAATTTGGAAATTCTGGCTTCCAAACAGGGTGAAGATCCAAACTGCAGGAGATCAAAACCCATCGTGTATTCCTGGGGTTGAATGATCAGGGATTTTGCCCTGCTCCTAAGAAAAATATTTAGGGTCCCATTTAAAAGGTGAAAAAGAAAATAAGATTATTAACCAGGACATGAATCTAGGGTGCGAGTTCTAGATCTGCCTGAGGTAGAAAGTCCATTGGATGACTAAGGAAATGAGGTTCTATGTACATTGCAGATATTAGCAGATGCTTGGTTCCTTCCAACTCTGTTAATCTCTTTGTGGATCAACAAGGTTTATTTATTTATTTAGTTTGTTTGTCAAATATGTACAAGATAACAAGTATAGGTATGAACATGAACTAGAACCAAGGGACTAAATACAGATAAATGGGAAGAGTAAGACAGGGACGGTAGGCACGCTGATGCGCTTATGCCCGCCCCCTTTAAGGACCTCTTAGGAATGGGGTAGTGTTCATGGTAGACAGTTTGAAGTTGAAGCTATGAGGGTTTGAGGCTGTAACAACCGAGTCAGGTAGTGTGTTCCAGGCATTGACCACTCTGTGACTGAAGTCGTATTTTCTGTCATCGAGTTTGGAGCGGTTTACCTTGAGTTTGTATCGATCGTTTGCCTGGGCATTATTGTGGTTGAAACTGAAGAAGTCATCGACAAGCAAGACTTCGTAGCAGATGATTTTGTGTACTATGTTTAGATCGGATCGCAGGCGGTGCAGTTCCAGATTGTCCAGGCCCAAAATATTGAGTCTGGAGGCAGAGGGAATTCTATTGTGTGAGCGAAGGAGAAATACTTCTGAACCCTCTCGATTGTGTTAATGTCCAATATACAGTGTGGGTCCCAGTGTGGCGGACAAGCTGTATTTAAGAATTGGTCTGGCGAAGGTTTTGTATGCCCTAGTTAGCAATTCAATGTTGCCGGAGAAAAGGCTTAGTCATCGGGTGACTAGCAGACTGCAGGATTCAAGACCGTTGGCTGAGCAACCATAGCCAGCAGCTTCAAGACTATGGGAAGAAAAGTTGAAAAGACTAATGGAAGAAAATTCTCACATTTGCTAACCGGTGTTGTAACCAACAACACCTAGTAGTCAAACACAAGCATCTCTCCATCTGACCAGAAAGGAAACAGCTGAGTAAGCCTCCATGACCTTGGCTCATCTTGGAAAAAATCAAAGGAGGTGTTTTTTTCCCCCAGGATGGGACACCACTTGGTAATCTCCAGGGGGTGTAGGCAGATGGGGTAGTTGGGAAGAAGGCAAGAGATGATCATTTCCATGAAATTCCATGCTGCCATGAATATTCTGACCAAGGCTTCCTAGATCGTAATTACGTACACACTTATTTTAAAAACAAGTCTTATTTTATTGCAACGCTTGGAATTGTTTTCATTCCCAGCTGGTAATGAATTCTCACACAGTCCCTCGAGATGAGCACCCACCTTTCTTTCCTGAGAAGTGCTGCCAATAACAGAAGTGTCCAATGAACTAGAAAGAAAACCAACCAAAGTACAAAGAGTTTCAAGAATGAGCCTGAACCGAACAAATGACTTTGCTTCCTGCAAAGGTTTCATCACCTTTGCCTGTCTTTTATCCCTTATGGGAGGGGCAATCACCTCCCAGCCTTACTCCCGAATCGCCCCTTTTGTTTCAGCTGCTCTCGCCTTCTAGCAGCTCTGCGCATGCGCATACTGGGAACAGGCTCCCCTGGGTCCTCTGCCTCACTGCTGCCAGATTCTGAAGGCTCCTGAGGCAGCACCCCACTCCCAGATGGTCCTGGTCCCATCCCTGCATCGGATGCAGGACCCTCGTCTGAGTCCTCTCCAGACTCCCGGACTTCCTTCCTTCCTTCCTTCCTTCCTTCGGCAGTGATGCAATGGTTAGACTGCAGCATTGCAGGCTGACTCTGCCCACTGCCAGCAGTTCAATCCTGACCGGCTCAAGGTTGATTCAGCCTTCCATCCTTTCGAGGTGGGTAAAATGAGGACCCAGATGGCTGGGGGGCAAGAGGCTGACTCTGTAAACCATTTAGAGAGGGCTGTGAAGCACTATAAAGGGGTATATAAGTCTGAGTGTTATTGCTATTGCTATTTACACACACACACACACACACACACACACACACACACACACACACACGTACACTGGTGGGGGAGGAAGAGACCAGGGACTTTCAGTGTGGTACAGTCCTCACCTAGTGATCTTAATAAGTCAGGGCATGCCCATTGTCTAAGCTCTCTTCCCTGATCTCACTAACTCCTAGCTCTTCAGCGAGACCAGAAGAGAACACAACTCTGGGGTGGGATGTCTTCAAACCAAGGCCTCACATGGCCAAGCAGCCAGAAAAGCAGGAGCCAAGGAGAGACCTGCAAAAAAAAAAAAAAGACACTCCAAAATAAAATGCAAAAATAAAAGAAGAATTAAAAAAAACAAAAAACAAAATAAAATGTAAAAATCCTGTGTCATTTATCGTTATTAGCAAAAATCATCTGAATTGGAAACGTAGTTTTCTTTTTCCCTTCCGCATTTATTTTAGTGCTAAAAGTTGCCTGTAGAAATAAAAGTCTGGGGGAATATATATACAATCTATCTATCTATCTATCTATCTATCTATCTATCTATCTATCTATCTATCTATCATCTCTATCTCTCTATCTATCTATCTATCTATCTATCTATCTATCTATCTATCTATCTATCTATCTATCTATCTATCTATCTATCTATCTATCTATCTATCTATCTATCTATCTATCTATCTATCTATCTATCTATCTATCTATCTACAGTATGTGAGAATTTTCATAGCCTTCTCTCACATTTTCCTGGGAGATGCGACAGCGCCACCTAGTGGGGAAGGCTGGTTCTGTCCTCCTGATCATCCCAGGCAAAACCGGGGCAAATTTGTCAAATTTGTGTCTTTCAGTACCACAAGAAGCTTTTGTGACGTGTGTCAATCAAACGAAACAAAGAAAGGGGCCTCGTGGTTGTGGGCTGCTGTCGTTCATTCTGCCTTTGACTCAGTTGAACTGCGGTGCTGAAGAAATCTGTGTACAGATAGTCCCCGACTTACAATACTTCGTTTAGTAACCGTTCAAAATTACAACAGCAGTGAAAAATGTGACTTAGGACCAGTGGTGGGATTCAAATTTTTTTTACTGCCGGTTCTGTGGGTTGTCTCCCAGGAATAGTCTTTAAGTGGAGGAAATTCAGTCCGAAAATAAAGTATATACAAACTGTAAATAAAAATCCACACAAACCACCCTGCAGCAATTAACTGGACAGGGTAGAAGAAGGAATTGCAGACAGAATTGCAGACAGGCTCGATGTTGATGCAAGAGTGATTTTGTGTGAACTGGAATTTTTTAAAAAAGCACAATTTGATCCCTCATAAACGTTTCTTATTCACAAGTCATCTTTTATTTTTTTTACTCCCATCTTTTAAATGTAGATTCCACTCATCTCTCTCTCTTTTTGTATTAGAGGGAAGGAAAGAAGGAAAAAAGGAAAAGGAGGAGAGGGAGAAAGGGAGACAGAATGAGGAAGATAAAGGGATAACGGTGGAAGGAAGGGAAGGGAAGGAGGGAGGGAGGAACGGAGGGAGAGGGAGGAAAGGGGAAGGAAAAAAGGAAGGAAAAGGAGGAGAGGGAGGAAGAGGGAGTGAGGAAGGTAAAGGGGAAAGTAAAAATAAGGAAATAAAATGGAAGGGAAGGAGGAAAAAAAGGAGAGAGGGAGAGAAAGGGAGAGGAAGGAAGGAAAAAGGAAGGAAGGAAAGGAGGAGGGAGAGGGAGAGGAGGAAGGAAGGAGAGAGGGAGGAGGAAGGAAGGAAGGGAAGGAAGGAAGAAGGAAGGGAGGGGAGAGAGAGAGAAGGAAGGAAGGAAAAGAGGGAGGGAGAGAGAGAGAAGGAAGGAAGGAAAAAGGGACAAAGAGGGAAGGGAGGAAGGAAGGAAGGAAGGAAGGAAGGAAGGAAGGAAGGAAGGAAGGAAGGAAGGAAGGAAGGGAACCTTAAGACATGCAGCGAAGAATGTTCTACTGTGGTCTATTTTACAAGTTATCTCAGCCTTGGCTTTTCAAATGTTCCAGACTGGATGTTTTATCTTAATGCATGCTGAGCATATTCAGAAAGATGAGAAGTGAAATGTCACTTCCCGCGAAGGCCGAGGGAAGGTTTTTCAATGCAGCTCGCAAGAGGCTGCTCAACATGGCCCCGGGGATTCTGCAGCAGCTGGGTGGAAGGAGGAACAGGAGCCGAGAAATGTGACAAAGTCACAGCGGGGGATGACAAAACACGCCAAGCAAAGGGCAAGGCAAGGTCTGGCATGGAAAAATAGCAAGGTGCAGCCGCCGGAAGGTAGAAGTGGACAAGGAAGATACAATTTTAATGAGGGTCTATTGGACAATAAAGCCGTCTTAGATGAGATTGGAAAAGTCGGGGGGGGGGGACGGGGAGAGGGAGAGAAATAGAATATAATAAATGTACACTCCTTTTAGTTTTGATTTTTCCTTTACCCGGCCTTTATTAAATTTATTTGCTGCCCACCTCTCTGAAAAGTGACGTTAAAAGTGTAAGACCATCACTTTAGAAACAGCTCAAGTTGGAGAAGGTTATGTCATACTCCAAGCTCTTTCTATTTTCCCCGCAACAATCCTGCGAGGTAGGTTGGGGGGCTTGAGAGCAAGAGACGGGTCCAAAATATACCCAGTGGATTTTGCCAGAGGTGGAACGAGGAGTCTCCAACTACTGGCTTCTAGGCACACACTTTCACCACTACGTCGAAACGGGCTTGTGTATAATTTTTTTAAAAAAATTATACGGTTGCCCATATTGCAATCATAAATCCTGGATGGCAGCCAAGCCGATTAAAAAAAAAAACTAAAAATCCTCACCCAAACTATCGGAATAAAGAATCAAGAAATGGTGTTTTAGGGGCCAACCTGTCAAGGTTGAGCCGCTTTGCTTCTTTCAAACTTTGACGCTGAACCGGAGGAAGGGAAGGGGAAAGCAGAACGCTGAGGATGTGTGGGTGTGTGGATCGCGAGAGCCTGTGCAACCACCAAGGTCGCCACTGCAGGTGCTGGAGAAAGAAACGGACAGGTCCCATAGCAAACGGATGTCTCATAATTGGACAGTGGGATCAGCCAGGGGTGGGGAGAAAGGGAAAACATTGGTTTCGCTAAGCAAGTCTTTGCGCGGGAAAAGCAGAGCTGGTTTGGGTTCTTCAGTACCAAAATGGTGTGTATCCAAGGAAGTTTTGACTTTTTGGAATTCAAAGCTCCCGAGCCTGTTTCCATATTTTGTGGTTCCCTAGTTGGACAGTTGACACCACCTCTCCCACACTTCCTTGGGCCATCTACTGGGCTCCGGTCTCATCCTAGCCCAACCCTTTTGGGGGGAAAGAGCCAGCCAGGCAAGGAAGTTGTGGGCCTCCTTGGACCTCTGGGAGAAGGATGCTCCACAGGGCAGGGGCAGTTAGAAAATGGTGGACTTCCAGGTTCTACTAGATGGCACCACTTAAGGGACCAGGAGTGCGTCCTCCATACCTGACCTGGTGGGATGGGCCAGTAGCCTCCAGATCCTCACCAGATCCCAGAACCAAAGTTGATCACGACGTGTTGCTTCCCTTCTTTGGAAAAACTGACTTGACCATTTGACGATGTCTGGAAGGTTTATCAAGACCTGGCTCCTCAAGGTAGACATAGAGGGACGCAGGGACTTTGATCTCAATAGAAGACAAAATATGCATGGACTGTAATAATTTTGCCTTTCAATGCTGCATTTTGCTCTGTTTTAAGAGGATGGATATAGCTATAGAAGGTGTCCTACTTGACCAGCGGAGAATGGCTTGGGCACTTATGCTCTGATTAATTCCTGAGCCTCGAGCCAAGTTTCAAAAGAAATCCAGTTATTTATTAGGAGCAGCATGTCAGCATTTTTCCCAAGTACAGTAGGCTCTGCCCTACGTAATTTACTATCCACCCGTGACCCTGTTTCTCCTGTCCAGGGTGTGTCATAAATCACATTTTCCAACAAAGCACTGGGAAAAACAAGCTCTGGTAACTTGAGACACAATCTAAAGAAAGGTAGACGTGGAATGTGCTTCTGATCATAGCAACTGAACTACTCCATCAGCTCTTCACTCCCTTCTTCTTAGGGCAACTCGGGAGCAAGCCAGCAATGCTTTATCATTGACACTTGTATAACAGAGGTCTTAACTGAGGCTTATGAGAGTTGTAGTCCAAGTCCATCAAGCGGGGAAGATCAACTTCCTCCTGTATTTTGAATGAACACGTTTCAAGCTTCAAGTCCTGTCGGTCTTAATCAACATGGGTAACAATCCAGGATGAGGGAAGACACCCCAAAATATTTGAGGCTCCACACGTTGATTTAGACCGCGTCTCTTTCGGGAAGATCTTCCTTCCATTTATAGACAAAGTGGAGAAACGGATGAAACACTACCAGGTTTTTGAGAACAGCCGAGTGTCCCCCGTATAACCTTGAGAAACAGGATGTCATAAAGCTGTTTGAAGAGACTGTGTAAAGGACTAAGAATGACACAAAGCCACCTCAATTTAATCAGGAACATTCCAATTTAAAAATGGTCCCACAGCTAGGATTTTATTTAAGTTTTATTTTTAAAAACAGTGGAATCCCTTTTATACATTATCGTTGCACTTCAACAATTTTACACACCACAAGTTTCATGCATCTACAAGTACGCCCATAGTCTAAGAACCCAGAAAATGTCTGTGATTCTACAGTCATCCTAAAATCAACATGAATTAATGTCAAAACTGAAACAAACCAGTTGCATAGAATATCACCATGCCGTGATGCTGTTTCAACAGCATTAACACAAACGAACAAAAGAGAGAAGAAATTATAAAATTCGGCCTGAATTGAATATACAAGACTGTGAACCCATCAGTGCAAAAAAAAAGAGATGAGAAATATACATGATTTAAGGAAAAAACAAAATTAAAGCCATTATAATATGTATATAAACGAATGTGTCTCACTGTATTCCATCATCGTCTTCTGGACTACCCCAAATCCCACATTCCATAATTATAGGATTATCTCATTCTTTCTGTACAGATTGAGCCCTTAGGTCAAATGTCAATTTACATTATATTCCTCCTCCATACTTGGACATAAATCTCTCAGACATACAATATAAGGAATGAATTCAGCAGCTTAAAAATCAAATACTCACTGTAGTTTGGTTTTCCCACCCTCCAAATATAAATATATACTGTATATATTTTAGGTTTTGCTGTACTTTACAAAAGGTTTTCACTAGATGGCAGCAGGTGCATTTCAGAGCTAATTTTTAACAGCTACGTTAAGTAAAAAATAAATAAATTGCCGCATGCATGATTGGACTTCTTACTTGTAATACTTAAGTGTTCTCAAAGGGAGGAAAAAAAAGCAACATTCCCACAGCACATCAAGCCCAGAATAGTTTACATCCTGTATTCTGAAGCGTTAGTAAAAGTTTCAGCTAAATAAGGCATGCTTGAGACAGTCACCGTTGCTCACTTCAAAGACAAGCATCAGAGAAAAATGGAGTCTGTAAATCAACCCTCGGAGATTCAGTTTTGACAGGTGGCATTTCTATCAATCTCTCAAACCTAAAGCTCTGAAAAAAACAAATAACGATTAGCGATGACTGAAATTTCTAATTGCAAGAAGCTAGGACAAAATTGTAGGCCCACCCACTTTCTCAGGAATCAGCAAAAAGGAGTTTTAAGGGGGTTTGATTCTGAACACAAATATAGAGAATGGAAGAATATAAAAACCACCTTTTGTTACAAAGTTGTTTAGGGTCAGGAAAGCTGTGTTACGTGTTTGTAAAATGTATAAACTTTGGGTTTTGTTTATATGAAAAAAGATGGAATTTTTTTTTTAAAGGCTCACCAATATTTTTTAAAGAGGCATGCCACGTTGGATATTATAAACCTGTATAGATGTGGTTGATTTATGTGTGACGTGCATCCAATTTTTATTGTCCTAATAGCCAAAAATGTGTGAAAAAAAAATATTCAGGAGTAGGGCTGGCTCCATTCAGCGTTAGTGCCGCTTAACTTGCAAATAATTTCTGATTATTCTGACAACTCAGTCTTACATAATTATATTTAGCCCCTTTGCGTTTTCAAAAACCCAGGGGTGGGTAAGTAAATAAATAAGTAAGTAAATAAATAAATATGAAAAGACAGTTTTGAGAAACGTTTTATACAAACTTACATAAGCACTGCTTTTAATTTGTGTTTCTCTGGCGTAGATTTTTATCTTTATGGTTGTTTGTGGAATTAGTTTTCCTACAAAAGAAAAATGACATCCAAATTAAGTTTTGGGAGTTAAAGCCCATACATTTTCAACATGCTGAGGTTGACAAGCACTGGTATAAAACCTTGTAAAACTTTGTGGGTGGAACAGTACAATCATTTTAGTGGCATCACTTACATTCACTTGTGTACAATGCACCGGTTTCTGGTTTCTGTCCCAGTTATTTGTTAATACTTCTATTTCAAACGCACCGCTCTCTCGGGGGAAGGATTTGTTCTATGTAATTTCTCCCCCCCCCAAATAACTGTTCAAGATGGCAATCCCCACTGACATCCCCCCACTTCAATCGCTCCTCCCTTTTCTGACAGTTAATTACATGCAAAAACATCCCGACTGATCTACAGTGAGATTTAAAAGGCCAGACTAAACAAACAAAGAAACAAAAAAATCAACGTGACAGTTTCTTGATTGTCACCCTTCTGGGGAATTCTGGGAAAGTCCACATATCTTAAAATTGTTAAAATTGAGAAGCACTGCTTCGTTATATGCCAACCCTGGAAAGAACAATCTTTCATTGCCTTATAATATTTTGCTTTCCCTTCATATATATATATATATATATATATATGTATGTATGTATGTATGTATGTATGTGTGTGTGTGTGTGTGTGTGTATGTATATATATATATGGATCTTTGGTTGTTCGGGTTTTCTCCCGCGTAAGATTCGAAGTATCTAGGCAACGTTTCGATGAAGTCTCATTCATCATCTTCAGGCTTCTGTCTTCGGCTCTGTGCTTCTCAGAGTGAATCTTACGCGGGAGAAAACCTGAACAACCAAAGATCCACATACAAATACCCGCGAGAACCTCAGAAAACAAATATACACACACACACACACACACACACACACACATACTTGCCTGGAAGATGGAACGTTCAGAGCATAAAAAACGGACTGAGATAGGAAGATCAGGTCCATGAAATACTTACATTGGTCCAGCTGGTTCATCATCTGCAAGATGGGTGGGTGGTGATCCAACGAAGGAAAGAGAGAAAGGCAAAAAAGTCATTAGGTTCTGCGGTAAAATTCCGTGGGAGGGTACAAAATTATTGTCTACCAATCAACCGCTTTATCTGAAAAGCCGTTCCATTCGAAATTGCAAAGATTTCATGAAGGGATTATTTTTCTCTCTCCTGGATTTGAGTTTAGATGACAAAGTAGGTGGTTCAAAATCATTTCAATCAACGCTATTTTGAAGAATGCTTGTTGTGAAAATGCAACTGTTCAGTGGACAGATTCTTGCAAATATTGCACATACTCATCCTGACCCCAAATTCCAGTGGTTCAATCTTACAAGAGAGATGAGAAGACAAACCAACATTTCAGTTGTAAAATCCTGCTGTTTGTTTCTAAAATCAATGCTTTTATTTTCCCCCATCTTCCTCTCCCCAGAAACACGTGGCACATGATTTCTTGAGTATTCCTGTCTTTTTCAGACTCTGCTCCAAGTTCTGAATAAAATATTTCAGAAGGGGGTAGAGGCAATTTTGACTGGTGCAAAGCAGCCCCTCCAAAAGCAGAAAGCTTTTTGTGGTGGTTACATTACACAAATGATATTACCCAGTTATTACACGTCACAGACACTTCTGCTGGAGGGCCAGAAATTTGCCCCTTTATAATTTTTTAGAAGATTAGGGGAAAAAAAATATTATAATAATAATCAACTTGTCCCTTTTCATGTAGGCTTCTTCATGATCAAGTCGACTTTTCATTTGTACTTTACCTTACACGGAGTAAAAAGAGAGGCACATTTTAAGCAATAAAAAAAAACCCCAATCCATAAGAACACCTTCAGTTGGCAACCTGTTCTGCATTACATCGCTAGTTTGTTTGTTGATAAGATAGTTGGCAGGCTAAAAAAAGAAGAAGTTTTCTTATAAATTTGTGGGTTTGGGTACAAAGTCAGCAGGATTCCACAAGGGGACTTGAGGCACACCAAGCATTTATGGAAACTACAGTCTTTAAACAATGTAAGCAACTGCAAGAGCACACACTAGGAGTAATGTTGGCCCAAGCTGGACATTACTCCATCAGTACCTTTAAGGCAATGGAGTGGCTCAGCCACCACCAGCACAGTTACCAGAACGAGAAGAAGAAGAAGAAGAAAAAAAAAGGAAGGACAAAAGAGGAAAAAAAAGAAAGAAAGCTAACCACAAACTTAACAGCTGGACAGCCAAAATAACACACCAGTGTCCACAGAAGTCTGCTACTCACAGCAAACTATCAGAACAAGGTACAGAGAACTAGGACTAGTAACTAGGACAATCAGACATCAATGTGCTGTATATACAGTGGAGATATACAGAGACACATCCGGTTTGGAAACATGAAAGCACATTACGATAAAAAGTAAGCTGCCCCTCTTCCAACAAACATCTTTCAACCTCCTTCCCTTCCCAACGAAGATCTCACAGGCAGCCTAAGCTAGAGACGGTCTAACATAGAAGCTTTGCTTTTCGAAGAACGTCCTTAAGTTTTCCTTTCCCAGGAATTAGCGGGGTTAGGGTTAGTGCCGCGTTCAAAAACCATCATTCTGCCATTCGAAACCTCGCTTCGATCCCAGCAGCCTGAAACAAGGGTGGTTGTTTCTTTTATTTTTTCTTTTTTCTTTTCTTTTCTTTTTTTTCTCGGGGAGCGTTTGGCTAATGGATTCTGAACGAAGCTCCAACTTATGCCACCTGAGACAGACCGGTGGTCAAACACGGAGGTGGAACAAGAATGAGCTTACAAATGGAACGAGGCTGGCTTCGGACTTGACATGAGCAAGCAAGGATGGATGCTCTAACGTGAATGCGTTGAGGTTGGCAGAGCTCGTGGAGTGGGGTGGGTGGGCGTTTGACATGCAACTCTTTTATCGTGGGTTGGCGAGGTGGCCATTTCTCCTTTCTATGCCCAGTCCAGTCAAGTGTGGCTGTTATAGAAAGCCTTTCTCGGTCAATAGCTCCTGGGCCAGCCATGGCACCTTTGCAAAAAAATTAAAAATAAAAAATCCATCCCACCCTATACAGGACGTGACAAGACAAAAAAAAAAAAAAAAAAGGACCAGAGCCCTTAAGAGAGGTTGACCAGAAAAGGGGAGAAACAGAAATGTTGGAAGCCAGGGGGGGATGAGGGGAAGGAGAGAAAAAAAGAATGGAACAAATTAGAGAAAATAATAATAATAATAATAATGGAGGTTTGATAGCAAACTGAAGCCCAAATTAGTGGATGTGGGTGGGAATGAAGAAAAAGTAAGGAGGAGGAGGAAGGTTAACGTCATGAACTGTGCGTCGTATAGACTGAAGCGGAGAATAAACAAACTCCAAAGCATGCAAAGCTCTCACTTACCACCATTTTTAAAGGAATGATGCAATTGAAAGGGGGAAAAAAAAAAGAAGTCATAGTAACTGACAAATAACAATATTACTCTCTCATTTCTAGATCTAGTCATTCTCTAGTTTGCTAGGAGTTGTGCCAGAGGCTGGGTCCCTATGCTCTTCCACCTGGCTACGTTTTTTTTTTTCAGACTAGTGGCCTTTCCCCCCTCACCCACCACCCACCACCCCAATTCATTCCACTGACGTCATCGAGTTAAAAGACTCCCAACTTCTCATTTTACACATCGGCTCTAGGATACGGAAAGAAATTAGTCCACCACCGAAACGCAGGACCTCTGAAGGGTTACGTGCATGTTATAAAAAAAAGCAAGCGTCCAAGCAGCCGTCTCGGGTTTTGTTTTCACATCGCAAGATGAATTTTTTACAATCCCTTTCCAAAATGGTCAAGCGGGAAATCCTGTACGCTCTGTATTTAAAAAAAAAAAGGGGGGGGACATTCCGTTCTTTTTTTAAAAAATAAAATAAAATGAGGTTCAGGAACTTCGCTCAGGCGCAGGGGGAAGAGATTGACGAACAGGCTAAAATTGGTGACTTTGTTTGACTTGTTTTGCTCTGCCAAAGGAACAGGAGGCCTTATAAAAGTGGGAATCTGTGATCAGGAGCCGGCAGGAGAGAAATGTCCTCTGTTCTTCCCTAGCACTGAGGCATTGCGCACACGTATAGATGCTCTCAAGAGACCGAGATCGGGCAATCTCCCTCACACCCCTCTTCAGTCTAGACCTAGGTCTCTTATTTCTGACCGGCCACAACCTGACGAGGGAAGAACAAAATAAAAATTAGAAATTGCGGGGTTGGGGCGAAGGCGTGAAAAGAGAAGGAAGCCAATGCGCATTTCTTGCCCTCTAACCTGGATTAGCGCAAGGAATAGAGGCCGCGTTGCTAAGCGGATCTTCTCGCAGAGGCCCGTAAATCAATGCCAACTAGGATCTTAAATAGTAGGACAGGCAGTGCTTGTTTAGCGGCTGCCTCAGTTAGCAACAGTTCAAAAGTTACGACAGCGAGGAGAAAGTAATTTTAGGACCAATCTTTACGTTTATAGCCTTTGCAGGTATATATATATATATATGGCGAAAGTCAGATTGTAAGCTGAGTTATGGTTTCACTTAGTGAACGCTGTACTTAACAACGAAGTTTCTGATAGCAAATGTGGTCGCTAAATGAGGACTATGTATAAGAACTAACCTACAGAAAATTATGCTATCACATTAAATTGGATACTATTGTTTAGAAGAAGCCTGGACAAAAGGCCAAAATACATAGATATTCTCTTGTAAAAGCCAAGGGAATTTGAAACTAGTATGAATAATTTGATTAACATTTCAATAGCCCCAAATGCACAGAATAAACATACTTTTAAAAAAAATGGAGGGGACATTTCCCATAAATAGCCCAATTATATGCTACAGTGCAACGTATTAAAATCTTTGAAGAACTGTTTTTTTCCAACTTTAAAAAAAGCATACTAGCTACGTACATATATGTGCAAATTTTTTTCTTATATATCTATGATAAACACATGCAAAGTACAAAGCTATGCAAAATCTAATATGCACATTTTTGTATTTCCGGAGCCTGGAATCTATGAAAGTTTATTTTTAACAAGGAAAAAAAAAATCACTTTAATGCAAAAGAAAGATCTGAAAAAATTAAGTAGTCTGAATTGATTTATATAACGAGCAAAACAGTATTCCAGGTAACATCAAATAGACAAAATTGACTTCCAAGCACCAGCTTATAGCAACTACAACACTGGAAATTAAGCTTGTATGTTTTTAAGATACTCTAAAAAGATCAGTTCTAAATCAGATATCAGGACTGAAAACAAAAGTTTGGACGTGACCTTTGATAAACAGTGTTTATGCTCAGCATATTGAATCAA
The DNA here is from genome assembly GCF_049901715.1 of Pseudonaja textilis. Taxonomy (NCBI): domain Eukaryota; kingdom Metazoa; phylum Chordata; class Lepidosauria; order Squamata; family Elapidae; genus Pseudonaja; species Pseudonaja textilis. Next base: position 17,029,862 of record NC_142002.1, read on the forward strand.
TAGAATGAAATTCGTGGAATACATAAATAGTATTTTTATGAAGATAGCCGGGTTTGAATTCATACAATTAATTCTGAAAAAGCATTAAGGGGCAAGGCCTGATGGAAATTCTCTAAATTTTATAGTGTGGTTCAGGTTTTATGGTGTATTTTACTTTGTAAGTATTTCAGCAATACAATTATAAGAAGCACAATTTGTTAATGTTTATGCTTGCTGCACTCAAGTAAGCTAACAAGGTATGGGGTAATATAAGCACGGCATATTTGGTAATTGTACTTATGTAGCCAAAATTAAAACTAAACACAAGAGAACAAAAAGAAATCCTAACTTGGGAGGGTTGATAGAACAAACCTGAATCCAAGAAAAAATAAATAAATGAAAGGATTTGGCTTTTAGGTGAAAGTTATAGCAGATTTAATAGTGTAACAATTCTAGTAAGTCAGCAGTTGGGGTGTGTACTCATTTGAGTCTTCTACCTTGGCAACTTGGTTTCCAATTTCTCAGAATAAAGTAAGGCTCAGGTAGGATAAGGCACAAAATATTTAAAAAAATGTGCTTTTAAAATGGAATTTCATTTAGAATTATCTGGCCCAACATCACCATAAAAGATTAACCTAGCCAGGAACTTCCTCCTGCTTGAATGCTGTTGACAAAAGATTAAAAGGAAAGAGTTAACGAAACGGCCTGAGCTGCAGACTTTAATATACCAGAAAAGATCTTTTGAGAACTAGCCAACCCTTCAGGTCTCATAGATGCACTGATGGGGGAGTAAGGATTAGCACCCAGATAGGTTCCTGCAGGTAAGTAATTTCTGCTAAAAGGTAACAACTAACCAATGCAAGAAGATGCTTGTAGCTCAGGGTTGAACTCTTGGGAGTCCTTGGCGCTCTCTGAGCTTGGTTGTTTTCCTGCAGACGTTTCCTTACCCAACCGGATAACATCTTCAGTGCACCTAGCTGGGTAATGAAAGAAAACAAGCAACCGCGGAGAGCACCAAGGACTCCACAGATAACAATTGAGCTGGACAAGAATGCAGAATCTTTAGAAAAGGTGTTAAGAAAAGGATTTCCTTGGGAGGGTCATCCAGGCCAGTGAGTTCCTCGTTTTCTGGAGAGCAGCAAATCCTTTTCACATAGCATACCGTAACAAAAAAAGTCAAAATAAATGTTAAATTAACTACTAAGACCGTATTACGATTCTTCTTCTCATCCTCACTAGTACCTATCTCTTCCCACTTATGGCTATATCCGTGTTGCTTGTATCTCTACGACTTATATTGTTTCCTAGTATGATTCGATTGCTTATTAGTATCCTATGACCATCATTAAGTGTTGTACCTGATGATTCTTGACGAATATATTTTATTTTTTTCTTTATGTACGCTGAGAGCATATGCACCAAAGACAAATTCCTTGTGTGCACAATCACACTTGGTCAATAAAGAATTCTATTCTATTCTATTCTATTCTATTCTATTCTATTCTATTCTATTCTATTCTATTCTATTCTACTCTGCTCCATTCCATTCCGCAGGGGGTTGGACTAGAAGACCTCCAAGGTCCCTTCCAACTCTTATTCTATTCTATTCTATTCTATTCCATTCCATTCCATTTCACAGGGGTTGGACTAGAAGACCTCCAAGGTCCATTCCATTCCTTCTGTTCTGGGGTTCTATTCTATTCTATTCTATTCTATTCTATTCTATTCTATTCTATTCTATTCTATTCTATTCTATTCTATTCTATTCTATTCTATTCTATTCTATTCTCCTTTGGGTTAGGAGGCCTCCTCCATAGAAACCTGCCTATGGGGGCATCGGAGACATCACTGGTGTTTAACAATAGCATCAACTGGCCAAGATCATTCCAAGTGGCTGGAAAGAGCATCTATAAAAATTAACACCTGGGATAAAGGACAAGAGCTGCTCATTTATCTTGGCTTTTTGTGCCTTCTGCGTACAAGAAAACCTCAGTGGCAGGCAACCATTCCGGGCGAGCAAAGCGCAAAACATAACCAAATTTTTTGCTAAGGAGATTAGATGAGTGCCGAAGTGACAAGAAGAAAGGAAGGGAAAGAGGACTGTGTTTTAAATTGCTTTCTTCACACTCTTTTATTTATAACCAGGATCAAGCCAATAAAAATAAGCATTGGAACAAAATGCGATAAAAGTGGAACAGCTGCCCTGCCAAGGAAAGAAAACCGGGCATTCTTTATTTTATTCCAAACTGCAAAAAAAATTCAAACGGGAAAACAACATGCTAGTTTGGCTTAGGCTAAAATTAACACAGAGAGGAGCTGGAAGAAAACCAGCGGAAGTTCTTACTTTCTTCTTACTTCAAAACACACGCAGTCTAGAAAAGCACGTGTTTGTTGATTTATTGCTAATCCAATAGAAAGATTTTTATTTCCCACTTGAAGCCATGGTACATACACTAGACTTGATACCATGAAATAATAATTGTTTTGGAGGAAGAAAAGAACAGGACCAGAGGGAGGGAAAGTAACCGCTTGACTGTAACACAAAAACACGTCCCTGTTTGTGTAACGAAAGCTACAGCCCAGTTGAGTTGTTGAATAGTATCATAAAGACCTGCTCTGCCTCACTCATAAGCAATGACTGCAGAAAGGCATCTCTGCTTTTGAAAACTTCAGCCTAACATAGCAAAGCACCCAGTGCTTATGTGTTGTTAGATACACCAAAACTTGATGGCTGTTGACTTGCCCATAAGATAAGCCAAGAAGGAAATTCCTTGGGGTAGCTCCAAGGAACAGCAACATCTGGAGCGCTGGAAAGTCAAGGTTAAAAATGATCAGCTGTTTTTAGGTAGGGAACATCGACTACACTGAGAATACCCAGGTTAATAATAGGATGTCTCAGGTACACCTGGACCGCAAGTCAGTCTGCCTTGTCATTGGGAGAACGAAAGGGATCTACTGGTGCCAGCCTGACTCACAAAACCCTCAGGACTGAGTTAAATCGAAGAGCGCTTTCCTGTCTATCTCACACGAGAGAAAGGAGGCATAAATATGTCAACAATGAAGTGAAACTCCTTTGGAATAAAGCAACCTTAAGATTTTTATGCCGATTTGCTGATTCGTTGTAGTAGAAGATGGGGGGGGTTTCTTTGGAGTGCTGCCTTGAGCTCAAAATAAAGAGTTACAGTCACTGATTTATACATGGAAATTACGAATTTTTTTCAGCAGGCTGGCTGGGAATTTCGCAGTTCCAACAAAACAGAAGCCTGCCGAGGGGACGTAGATTGATTGCACGAAGAGACTAACCTCGCACCCTTGGAATCGCTAATATATCACGGGGGCCTCTATAGTAAATTATCTGTTTAATTGCACCGTCGAATCCAGGAAGTCCTTGGCGTAAGGCCACAATTGACCCTAAAATTTCTGCTGGGAAGTGAAACATTTGTTAAGTGAGCTCGTCCCATTTTAAGACCTTCCTTGCCACAGACACGGTTGTTAAGTGAATCTGGCTTCCCCACTGACTTGGCTTGACAGGGGGGTCACAAAAGGGGAACACACATGGCCCCTGGGACAAGGCAACCATCATAAATATGAGTCAGTGGCCAGGGGCCCGAATTCTGATCACGTGACTTACGGGGATGCTGCAATGGTTGTAAGGATATAAACTGGTCGTAAGTCACTTTGTTCAGTGCCGTTAAATGAACTGTTGGAAGTCGAGGACTACCCGTAGGTGGCTCCTAGCTTTCCTAGTCTTGGTTTTGGTGCTCAAAATGGGATCCTGCAGGCAACGAGGACGGCAGGCCTGGACCTGTTCTTAACTGCTCGTTGTGACAACGTAAAACACTGAATGAGCTGCTATGCACAACTGTTATTCATGAACAATCTCTGTTAATCATGTGCCTCCATCTATGCAGGGGGTGCCCACAAGTGAGTTCAAACTTCATGTCATGCCCCTGTCGGAGTCTGACTCAGAGGAGCTGCTCCGTTGGCTGTGGAGGAGGCTGGGGAAGGGCAAAGTCTAAATGGGCAGAGCAAGGGAGAGACAGAACAAGGGAGAGGAAGACCCAGGCCCACCCCTTCTTCATCCTAGGGCATGCAGGGAGGAACGGAAAAGGAGCAACGTGGGTTGCATGGCTTACGGGGGAGAAAAGGGCCCTGATTCCCTTCATTAGCTGCAGCCGGGAACAGGGTGTATAAAAAAGGCAAGCTGCGTGCAGTAGGCTGTTGGGAGCAAATATGAATTTATCTTGTATCGTCATGGCTTATCTGTGTCCCTGGCGTCTTCCCAACTGTGTGAATTTTGCTGTGCTTTCAAGTCTGAAATTCCTTCTCCTGCCCTGTCAAGCTAATTACTTCAGTTTGGTTTGTTTGGATTTTAAGTTACAGTTTGTGTGCGCCTTGTTTTGGACCGAATTTTCTCCAGTCAAAGGGAGAGTTTTTCTCCAGCTGAAGGTAATCTGGACATTGGGGGCAAAATTGGAAGTACTAAAGGGGTTTTTCTTGCTTATTTGACTGTGTTGCCTTTGTGCCACACCCTGGGTCATCACACCCCAAGGATGCATTGTGGCCCTAAACCTGAAGAAGCACACTCACTGACAAAGCAGTGAGGGCTCTAGGCTTTAAGCTCTCCTTCAACGTTTCCTGGCTTTAACCATGGCTAGGAGTACTGACCCACCGGCTTCTTCAGAGTATATTCTGCGTGAGTCCCCTCTTCGACACGTAGTGCAAAAAGCTGAAATGGCCAAAAGGAAATAGCCATTCCTTCCTGAGAGATAGGAAGGCTTGAAATGAAGTTCTTCAGAAACTCAATAATGAAGTTCCCCTAAGTTCCGAGGTTTAGAAGGAAGCTTCAATGGCAAAGGCGAGGAAATACACTCTTAAAGGCTATCCTCATTGTCCCAACACCAGACCGCCCCCCATCACAGTCAGGAAGCAAACTCTCCAAGCAATTGAGAAGCCCAAGGGATTCTTCTCAAGAATGTCTACACACATTCCTGGCACATGCATCTGTCTAGCAATGTGTTCAAAGGAAGACCAGTCCAGTGTCAGCAAATGCTTAATCCAGCTGTCAAACCAAACAAAACCATCTCTTCAAAAGAAGACCATGCGCAACGGGTCTCATGCCGAATTGAAAGCTGGCGCCAACTCAATTCTCTTTGCATCTTGTTAGAAAGGAAGAGCTTAGCAAAAACCCAGCCCCCCTCCCCACCCAGTTCTTATCAAGGAGCTGTTTGCCCAGGAAGCTGTAGCAGAAACAGACAATCTTTTCTGCCTCTTTTGGCTGAATGGAAAGAACTTGCATTGGTTCATGGCAATGACAAACATACAAGCAAGCCATCTTCCTTGAGACACTGTATAAGCTGTTCTGGTTAGCACGGTTAATGCTACTGCTGGATGGATCCTAGAGAAGTGGACTGATCAAATAGAAAGGGCCTTTTTTTAAAAAGGGGGGAATTGGGAACCGTTTAAAAGATTGACTGGTATATTTCTGGATATAGACTGTATTCCAGCTGATTAAACTAAAATTAATATCCAAGCCGGAATAGGTTTTTGAAAACTGGAAGAACAAAAACTGCCACTATCGGAGGTGGGAGTTATTGTTTTTATTTTATTTTCTCTGCTATGTTTTTATTGCTTGTAAAACTCCTAGAGTCACTGCAAGCAAATAGGCAGCTATGTAAGTTTCCTAAATAAATTAATTATTGGATTTTAGGCATATAATAAAAATGCGGGCCCATTTTTACACAAATGTACCAAAGCTGACCTGCTCAGGTTTCTGAGTACAATGACAATAAATTTATCTTATCTTATCTCATTTGAAAAAGCTGAACATTTTGTCAAGGCAGCTATGGAAAAACAGGACCGTCAAATGGAATCTATTTTTTTTTCCAAAATAAAAAGATGGAATCCATTATGACACCTTCAGCATCTGTTATTGGCAGGACCATGATTTTAAAAAATTTATCTTATCTTACATGGCTAGTCCAGAATTATTGCACCGTTTAGGAAGTGTTTGTTTCTGTATAATTGCAATTTAGTGTGCTGTATTGTCTACATGACACAGTCCTTATCCCATGAACACAGTATCTTATTCAAGAGGTTAGATGGGAATTAACAACAATTTATTTCTAAAACAACTTCCCCATTTAAAAGGAAGATGCCATTTATTTTGGGGTCATATTTCTGGTTTTTGTATTTTTTCTCATAAAGTAATATTTACACACAGACAACCCTCAATTGTCAATGGACATAGCCATGCCCTCTATGGTCTGTCATAAACAGGTTCACATAGGAAGCTAGTTATTAGCTTGGAGTGCTTCTGTGCCTTAGTGACTGTAAGATGGAGGGACTTCAACTCCAAAGCTGGCTGGAAAATTCTGAGAGTTGAAGTCCACCTATCTTATTGTTGCTAAGACCCCTATTTTCTCACTACTACTACTACTACTACTAATAATAATAATAGGAAAGAAATAGCCATACCAAGAAGAAAGTTCAGATTAAAGCTTCACTACCTCAAAGGAGTCTCAAGCAGAAGATTCGGGATGGTTATGGGATGTCTGCGGGATTCAGTGGACAAATTTCAAAAGGCTACTGATCTCTACCATTTAAAATGCAAGTATGAGCAAAAACTTTCCATTACAATGTGTTTTAGTCGCTTAAAGCATTAGATCTTATTCATGCAAAGGCAGGTTGCAAGTATCTGCAGTCAAGAGGTCTTTAAAAAGTTTTAGCAATTAACTTGAAAAATCCTTCTTTGTTTTCCTCCAGCAAGACCTAGTACCGTATGTATTGAACCGAAGCTGCATTTAGGCACAGCGAATTTAGTAACAAGCAACGTTGTGTTTTAAAATGTCTCGCATGCTAGGAAGAAGTCTGTAGGACAAGACCAGGCTGAGCCTGAGAGAGGGAGGGGTCAAATGCATCATCAGTCTTGAGTCCCTTCGCGCCCACAAGAGATCTAAGTCCAGCCCACCTAGAATTCCTTCTATTCTTCATTCCTGCTAATTTCCCTTGGCCGTTAGTAATTCAGATTCTTGTCGAGATCATAAGCTCACAACAAACCTTTATATTCATTTGAACTGCCTGGACTTCCTGATTTTTCCCTCATTTGACAAGAGTCTTTTTAAAGATACAAATATTTCAGTATCTTCTCTGTCAAGGCCTCTCAAACGCAAGGACCGAGAGACAAGGATTTCCCGGCAGCCTTCAGCAACCCGAAATTGGAAAGTATCGGTTGATAACGCCAACTTTTTTAAAAAGGATGGCTCCCCAAGGGAAAAAAAACCCAAGGGCCTGGTTCCCAGCAAACCCAGCGGTGTGGAAGAAAACTTACCATCTGGAACCTCATCTGGCCGCTTCCTTTTCTCATAAACCACTATGATAACCACAAGAATGATGATCTCTGCCAGAATTCCCAGGAAGGGCCAGAGAGGAGCCAAATGGCTGCGTACGCGCAGGATGGTGGTTTCAGCGGCCGTGTTCACGGAGTTGGTGGCATTGCAGACGTAACTCCCAGGATCTTCGTTGATCTGCAGGTTTGTAATACGGAGTTCGGTGTAATTGTCTTTGTTGTTAATGAAGAAGCGACCGGAAGAGTTATCGATACTCTAATGAGAAAAGGGTAGAGCAACATTACCAAGCATTCCAGTTAGGGTGTTATATGCCCACATCCCATCTCCTGAACGAACTTAATATTCTTCATTAGGAGAATTTGGTAAGCTGGGCACGAGAGAAGTTCATTCACCTACTCGTTCCACTTGCTGAAGGTTCTCCTGCCTTTTAAAACCTCCTGAAGTTCACTTGTGATGGAAGACGACAGGTATACTGGCATGTCCTCGGCTTACGACCACAACTGAGCCCCCAAGTTTGTGTGGGCTAAGCAAGTTGCTTCAGTGAGTCACCGCAGTTGTTAAATAACACGGCTTTTCTGCTTGTCAGAAGATCGCAAAAGGACCCCAGCACACGGCAACCATCATAAATATGACTCAGCTGCCAAGCTTCTGAATTTCGAACAGTGGTAAGTGTGAGGAATGGGTCGTAAGTCATATTTTTTTTTGCATCGTTATAATTTCGAATAGTCACTAAATGGACTGCCGTAAGTCGAGGACTGCCTGTATTTCAGATAGCCACGGAGGAACAATTCTGAGGAGCAAGCAAAGTTAGTCAGAAAAGGATGCAGGAAGCTCGAAGGGAAGCTATATGCAACTGGATGTTTGGGTTCTGGTTCTGCGTTAGAAAGCAGGGTCGCCTGCAAGAGGTTTCCTGCCCAGAAGTTACATTATTTTTAACAATCTGTTGCAGGGACCATACCTGGTTTTGCTCTTAAGACGTCTCCGGTTTTGATCTTCATACTTCAAGTTTAACAAACACATAGAAAGCCCTCCTCACCCCCCGCCCCCCCAACAAAAGCCATTTGCAGAACAAGAGAGAATGATCTGCCGTTAGAGGAGGCAAAAATACTGGAATAGTTTCATTCCTTTGGCCTCGTGTTGCAAATGTCAGCCAGCAGCTGAGTTTACCTAGTGGGAGTTTGGTCTTCTACTCACCAGAAGCATTCCGTTGACTTTTTTGTACCACGTCCACTCTGGATGTGGGTAGCCAACAGACTTGCAGTACATCATTGCCTCCTGCCCTTCGTTCTTGTTCTCACTTCGCTTATGCCCAGTAATGTCAGGAGAAGCTAACAGGCACAAAAAAAAGGGGGGGGGGGAAGAGGTGGGGAGGAGAGAAAAAGAGCAGTGTATAATTCAGCCTTGTTTCCTCTATAGAACGGTCACAACCCTATATAATGGAATTCAAAACCGTCACCCACTGTTCAAAACTCCAGGAAGCACAGTGGTGGGCCGTTCAGTGGCTTAATATATTCAGTTTTGCCACTGTTTATTTATTTAGAGCTTCCTTCCATTTTGTATTGAACTATTTATTGTGTAATCTCCTGTCATGGGAGAGTCGGCAGAGCGTTCGTGCCCAATTCTGGTTTCTGTTTTTAGCCTCACTGAGTAACCCAACAGTATCTAGAAAGTCTGGGGAAACGCCTTCAGATATGTACTGAACAGTACAACAGCACGGAGCAATAAACTAAAGCCAGAAAAGCGCTCTTAATTCTTAAAAGATAATTCTACATCTTCTCCTGAACAATTTAGGACTAGGCTGGAAGACCTATAGCATTTATTCCTACAGGAAAACGCAGAAAGCTGCAGCTGGGATACTATTTTTAGCAGCTTCCAAAGACCTGTTAGAACATGGCCAAGTAGCTTATTAAGCAAAATAAGAAGAAGGCACAGCACTGACATATCTAGAATTATTTTGCATTTTCTAGGTTTGGTTTTGGCATTCGGGAGATTAAAAGCAATTTCTTAGAGGCTCCAATTTATGAGGATGAGCGCTCATCACCTGTGACCTGGAAACCCTCAATAAAGTGTTCCATGGGGCATTGCAAGAAAGAGAATTTTAGAAGCTAAGCTAAAGAGGAAGACAAAAGGAAATGAATTCAAAATTATGGGTACCTTTCACTTCTATTGTAGCATTTGCTGCCGGGGAGGCAGCAAATAAAAATACGCACCAATATTCCCCTGAATCATCAGCTCTGGGCTTTGTTATTCTGCAAAGAAAAAAAGAAACAGGGATCAGAATAGCAGGTGACTAAACCTTCCCCTGGTTTCAAAAGCCATATAGCCTCACTTGTTTCTAGCTGATACAAAGCAGTCCTAAATATTCGAGGCCTTGTTTTTCCAGCTTCTTTGCTGGAAAACTGAAACACCTACGTAAGAAACCCTGAACAGAGCGCGTTTCCATCATATTTTACAGAGCCAGTTGGGATCTTCCCTTTTTGAAACGGACGTTCTGAATTATTTTAAAACTTGTTGTTGTTGTTTTTTAAAAAAAACTGTGTTAAGATGGATCGAATTATCACATATAGACTTTAAAGCAAGTGTATCCATAATGTAGAGGGAGTCCTCGACTTACAACGGCACGGAAAAAAAGACCATTTTTCACACTGTGTCCCAAGGACACGTGATCACCTTTTGCGACCTCCCGACAAGCAAAGTCAATGGGGAAACCGGATTTGCTTCATAATCATTACCGACTTATTAGCTGCAAGGATTCGGTTAACAACCAAAGCAAGGTAGGTCGTAAAATGGGGCAAAACCTCACTTAACAACAGAAACCTTGGGTTCAGTTGTGGTCACAAGTCAAGGACCACCTGTATTCTGCTTGCTAATGGCCAAAAAACTCCCAAATAATGCATGGTGTCAACCCCACTTCATGAAGTTTTGAATATTATTTCTTAAAGTCATCCTATCAAAGACTTGAGGATTCGATGTGAACAAGCATCTAAATCTCCTTAGCTAAAATCACTAGTTTTGTTCAGCTTTAGTTAAGTTTTAAGGTTAAGAGCTGTTCGGCTACTACATTTTGTAGCGGAAGCGTCACTGAGTTTTCAGAGATGAAAATTACTTTTCAGACTTACTTGTATTCCGTCGTGTTTGTGCTTTTTATGGTGCTTGGCAGCTCTTCTCCATTTTTCACCCAGTAGCTGTGAACGAGGGGACTAGGGCTGGTCGTGAGGTTGCACTGTAGTATGACAGGAACTTGAGGGGAGGTAATGGTCACCTCACCACTGGAATTGATCCTGGGCTCTGGAGGAAAAGAGACACGTTAAAAGAGCCGTCAGTTTTAACCCGGCTCAAACGTCCTACGTGGCACAATTAAATGGCAGGAGTTGGGAGAGGAAAAGAACTACACGTGGAAAACAACTTTACTAGCTCAGATGGCATCAAGGCGTACAATGAACAGCTGACCAGCAGAGGAAGAAATAAAAAAAACACAACAAGGACTAGTCTACTGATACAGAAGGGCAAAAAAAAAAGAAAGAAAGAAAGAAAAGGAAGGAAGGAAGGAATATATTTTGGTATTCTTTTGTTTTTTTTTAGCCTAACCAAGGGGAAATTAAAAATAAATAGGACAAGAACATATAGCAAGCATTCAGTCTAATCCGTTTTAAAAAATAAAATCTTTGGATGCTTTCACATATCGTTCTAGATTGAAGGATTTTGCTGCAAAGAAGCACATCTGATAGAATGCAATATTGTATGTGCAATTTCTGCCCCCCCCAAACAGGTATTAGCAGGGCCTCTTCTAGGAAGCTAGCAAAGAAAATCGCGCCATTACACCTTTCAGTGCCTCAATAATGGAAGACAATTTCAAATCATCAATTGTGTAACACAGATTTTGAGCTATGATGAAACAGACAAGAAACAAAAGTTTATTTAGCTAGTACTCCGAAGTAGAGGAATCAGCAGAAATAATTAAGTCTTGTAGCAAATCTATTCTTCCCGTTTTTCTATGGTACACAGGACACCTATGTAAGGTGCCTTGCCCCTAACAGCATTAACTTCTTAGACACCTGTTGTGTTCCCTGGGATCCTTTTTTTACCAACCCCTTTACCTAAAAAAGAGAAGTTGAAACCCTTCCCCCAATTAACATGTTGGATTTCCCCGTGATCTATATTCAGATTACGTAAAGTATTTGAAAAAGGAAGTGCACAGGGAAGCAAACCAAATTTACATGTTCTAAGTCCTTAAAGCAGCAAGGCCTTTTGCAAGGCTTGGACAGAGATTTCTGGCTTTTTACATGGGGAATAATAATAATAATAAATAAATAAATAATAATAATAATAATAATAATAATAATAATAATAATAATAGATTAACAGAGTTGGAAGGGATCTTATAGGTCATCTAGTCCAACCCCCCCCATCCCGCCCCACCCAACTAGGAAACTCTGCAGCATTTCTGACGGGAGACTGTCCAGTCTCTTCTTGAAATCTTCCAATGATGAAACACCCCAAATTTCTGAAGCTGTTCCACTGGTTGATTGTTCTAACTGTGAGCAAATTTCTCTTTATTTCTAGGTTGAATCTCCCCCTTGATCAGTTTCTATCCATTATTCCTTGTCTGGCCTTTGGGTGCTTTGGAAAATATACATAGCCATTTTGCCTTACTGGATAGAAAGCGGTCACATTCTTAATGTATTGCTATCCCAACCTGAACTCCCATTTCTTTCGACTAAGGAACGTGCGTTAACTTGACACGCAATCCCACACGAATCTCTCTGAAGCAAGAACATTTCACCGTACAGGTCAAAATGTACTTCATGAATATCAGGCTATGCAGCCTTTCATCCTTCCTTTATATTTATGCTGGGTTTTATATTTTAGACCCTTGGAATCCATCCAATCCAACAGTATAATCTTTGTTCTGAAATTACATGTGTTCAGGCACAGACTGTGGGATTAAACCAAGTACTGGTAGAGGAAAAATATATGAACATACTTTTTTTTTAAAAGACCCATTCGAAGCATTTATTTCATGCCAGCATCTCAAAAGACATAGTACAAAGCCATGCCACTCTAGTTAAAAATAATTGTGTAAAGGAATAGCGTAAAAATTTGAAAGACTTGTCATGATTTACTTCTGGCATGGAATGTTTTTTGCAAATACATTTCATTTTATGGGTGATCTCGACATATACACATTATCTTCAGGAAGAGAAAATAGTGGCAGGATAAACATGCTGGTGACTGTAATAGAGAACAGGAAAGATTTAGACACGTGTTTGTTAGTAGCATATGATTGTACCTATATTACCAAATCCATGAAAATTTTCACCTAGTAATACTCTCAACTGAGAATTATCCTCCACAGAAGTACGTTATATTCAGGTTTAACAGGGCTTTATTCTAGACTGAAAAATCAGCAAATTTAATTAAATCATAAAACGTTCAACTGCAGCTCTCCAATTAGTCCAGTAAAGGGAAACTTGGTTTTCAAATTCCCCATATGGAACACTTCCATGTATTTGCTCTCACTGCAGCCTGAACACGAGGAAATCTCATGCCCAGTGGAAAACATTACTATCTAGAGTTCCTCTCAAATTTATTTGGAAAGTTCCATGACTTTACCATTAATGAGTTAAATATTTCCTCATAAACTCACCCTACGGATTAAACAAAATTAAGTAAGTACACAAGGTAGACAGAGGCACCTGATGAACAACATCTACGTGCAAAATGAAATGCTGTGCTAATAATATTTGTCAAGAACATAAACAACTGCACCCAACATAGAGATTTATAAATCAGCTTTACAATCTCTAATCTGATGCCAAGAGCCATGTTGGCTAGAAATTCTAAGGATTATAGTCCAAATATATCTGAAGGACATCAGGCTAGGAAAGACTGATATTATATTTTCCTACTAATTGTTAAATGAATTAGAAACAAGGCAAAAGGAAGTAAATGGGAGTATACGACACAAGACTTGGGGAGCAGAGAATATTTATCGCCTAGAAATGGGCAATACAAGCAGTTGTATTTTCGAGAATACTGGGTTTCAAAAATTTATTCTGCTGTGTTATAAAAAAATTGCTTTCAAAATACGAGTTTTTAGATTGCATCCCGTTTGATGCATTTTAGCAAAATGGTAATACAAAACTGATAGTGAGACAAGCATGCAACTACTACTGGAAAAATCACACTGACCATCCAGTATTTCTCTTAGTTGTTAAAAACTGTATGATAATGCTTGTGTATAATGTATATGTCAGCATTACACAATACTGATTCTTGGTTTTTCATAAAATAATCCTCTACTGTTAGCTGTTCTTACTGCCAATTTCTAACTTGAGAAGCATTTGCCTCATTAAAAAAAAAAGACTTCCACGTTTTCCCTATCAGTTGTAGTCATATAGTGCAGGAAATTCTTTAAGTCTTCTAACAAAGCATCTGATAGGCTTTTTTTTTCTATATCCCAATAAATGAACTGTTCCGTTTACACAAAAAACATTTATGGTGCAGCTTTATGATTAGAAATGCAGATTAAGTTATCAGATTTATTTTCACTGCATGGCCCAGAAGGCGGCTATAAGCCACAACAAATAAGAAAGAAAATTGATTTCCAACTTATTACTGAGTATTTCACATTTACATGATTCCTCATATACTTTGTGGGCAATTTTTTTCTCACTGATTCCTTCTTAACACTTCATTTTGATATACATATATTCTACTCAAGGTAACTATTTTTTTATGAGCATACCACTGTAGAAGGTAAATTGCAGAAAGTAATCTTTCTAAAAGCTTCTAAAAGTTAAGTAATGCCTTCCTTCTGAGATTATGCTTTTGATATGAGTGCTGACATTACAGACCAGAGTTTATGATTAGATTGGTTTAGCCAAGGTGCGGCTCTGATGGAGCTGCAGTTTAGAAAAATATATGTTTTTAAATAAAATCTGCTTGCTGGAAAAGGTGCTGCCAGACTCCTCCCAACCTTTTAAACCGATTAATAGTATTATAGTAAAAGAAAGCAGAGAATTCATACCACTGAGAGGTCCCAAAAAAGTTACTTCCCATATATTCTTGCCTGCTTTTTAAGATCAATGTAGAATTTCTCTTGCAAGTTTTGTTTTCAATTGAGATTGGCCTGGCATGAAAAGCGGGGGAGAGAGAGAGACAGAGAGAAAGAAAGACCCATTTCCGTATTAAAAACCATGTTGTAAAATGTCCTACAAGCCTCATTCCCTAATGAGTTCTGCTGTCTTGCAGATCCTGGACTCTGAAAAGAACTTTTAAAAATCTCAAAAAGGCAGATGCAGATTCATTATGTATGCCTCGGAACTAGAAACTGCCAGATTTACCAGCATAAGTGACAGGACAGAAGGGTTTCTAACAACAGCTCTAGGGAACAAAATGAGGTTGGAAATAATTTATACAATGGCACAAAATAAATCTGCAGTGCACCAAAGATATTTGGGAAGTTAACAGGCCTCAACCAGAGGAAATAGTTCTTCCATTGTTGGTTTCCCAGGATCTAATATTTAGGATAAATTTCCTACGAATCAGGAGTGAAACTTAATGTGTGCCGAATATTCATTTTTTATTTTAAGAATTTATATGCCACCTCTCAAAATAAAAATCCTCCTGCGATGGTACGTATTAACTATTGCCACTTGCTTCACAATGCAGTGCAATTCATTGGCCTGTTCCTCTGTGCGACGGGGCTTTTCAGGAACCACTTCAGGCAACATTTTAGAACGTCATCGTGATTTCTAGGCCTTTCAATAATAAATAAAGTCGGTTACAAGATCGCCCCATGCAATTTAGCTTTGTATGTGAGGACATATAACTTGAGTGTTAACAGGAAGAAGATGAGAAAGAAAACCGCCTCTTTTGTATCTGTAAATAACCAGGAGGCTTCAGATACACCAAGGAAAAGTACTATAAGCAGAGACTCAGCATCTGGGAAGTTTCGGTATGTATGTGATTTATAAAAAGCAACTTCTGACTAGCCTTAAAGGGAAAACCCAACATTTGTCAGGCCATAAAGGTTGTAGATGAGGGTCTACGGACTTAAAACCACGAGGAGAAGGAAGGCAAATTCCACGATATCCCAATAAACAAAATAACAATAATAAAAAAAGAAATTGTTAGGTTCACAGTTAACGCAAAATAGAAAAGGCACTCATGGAGAAACTAGGAGAGCACAAAGCCTACTATATTAAAAAGTAAATAAAAAGGAATAAAAGCAAAAGGAAACAAACATTCCAATACCAGCTTGTTTTTCAGAGGAACTAGAAGACAGTTTTCAAAGATTCTCCTCAACACTTGTGATCCTAGGAAGGAGGAGACACATTAAGAAGGTGGCAAAGACACACTTTGACACGTCCACAAATGAAAAAAAAAAAATCAACGCACCTTCCCCCCCACCAACACGCACACGCACACACACACACGCACGCAACGAAGACAATCGGTGGGTGATACTAAGGGTCACAAGAGAGGTGGGGGTGGGTGGAATGAGGATCTCTGGGAGTGCCTCTAGGGACTACAGCACGACTCCTCTGAGGAACTGGACTCACTCTGAAGGACGCTTATAGTAGCCTGGGCTCGTATCCACGTTATGGCAGGATTTTGCCTCAAGTCATTCCTCCTGGGGTCGTTGCTCGCCCTGCACTCATACGTCCCAGAGTCTTCCAAGGCAAGACGAGTGATTCTCAGCACGCTCACGCCATTCACCCCGTAGGCAGTGTTAATGGTGACACGGCGCTTTCGAGCACCGTCCCACAGCTGTTTGAAAGATTCAGCCCGGTTGACTTCAGCGTACCACCACTGGATCTCTGGGGTGGGGCTCCCAACCACGTCACAATACAGTTCAAAGGCGTCCCCTGTGAGCTTAGTCTCTGACATAGGCGACTTGACAAACCCAGCTAGAGAGGAAAAGGGGCAGCAGCAGAAATGCCATGACGGATGAACAGGAGGGGGGGAAGGGGGGGAAAAAAAAACAGATCTTATAAAGAAAGCAAATGAAATAGCAGAAAACACAAAAACAAAACAAAAACAAAAAGAGAGACATGCCCATCTACAACAGTGGCTATAGTGTGAATTCAAAAGAAGGAAAGTTGAGGTCGGCAAGAAAAAAGGGCCAGGCTCAAGGGAAACAAGCCATCAGATTTTACAGATTCATAGTCTGTGACAGAAAAAGAGTGCGTCTATTTTTGCCTCTTCCTTTCATCTAATAATCATAGATCCAAGGGAGGAGGTTAAAAACTGGGTTGACATCTTGAGTCTTATCAGGAATTCCCTTTGTTTAAACTTCAATAATTCTCTTTTATTATCTCCTTTGGATTTAACGCTGGGATTAGAAAAAAGCTCTCTTCTTATTTCAAGCCCAGAGGGATGTATGATAGTCAGATAAATGGTCCTAAACATCTTATAGCAGCCAACAGTTAAAGAACTCTTGTGTTGCAATAATCACTGTATTACCATAAACTTATGCTGATTAAAAACAAATGGACCACAAAGGTGTAAAAGTTAGGCAAACAACCATGCTACTGTTATAGTCACACACCAAATAACTATCCCATGCCATGTAGATCTCTTATTCCACCCCCCTCTCCCCCCCAAGCAAATCCTCAGAACTGAATCAAAATTTTCAATCCTTTTAAATTGGTATCTTTCAAGCTCTGGAGTCAAAATAGTACAAGGGGAATATGTGTTTTTCTGGTAATGACTAAGAATTCATTTGTTCTCAAATCCCATGCCCAAGTATAGGTGAGCTAGCTTTGTGCCCAAGGCAGGATCAGAACTCACGGATTACTGGTTTCTAGCCTAATGCCTTAACCGCTACACTCAAACTAGTTCCCACTTCATCTAATTAGCTAGATTACACCTAGATTACCAATTACTTAAAATTATAAGATTACTTTCCTGTTAATCAAACAACACCTAAACTAGATTGCAAAATATTTCAAAATAACGTAGGTGGTTACCTGCTTGTTTATACTCTGAGTCACCCTGGAAAGTTACAATCATTTTCTTCATATGCCAATATGCACTCAATCATAAAGTAAGCCAACCATTGTTGGAAATCAACATAGTATGTATCAGCCAAAAACTAACTCAGTTTCACAACGCGCCACCCTATGAGATCAGGAATCATTCCTGTCACACTTCCCAGTTTCAAATTTGGTGCTAAGGTAGGTATAAAGTATTTGCTGATTTAACTCCACACTGCTCATTGTTTCTTAATAATGTAGCTGCTGAAAAGTTTCTGGCCTTCTAACCAGTGAAGGAAGGATGAGACACTATAGTCTTTAAAAATTACAGTAAAACTTTAGAACTATATTTTCAATCCTAATTTGGTGAAAACTCAATCAGTACAGCTACACACATATGTATTGTTCCGTAACATTCAATATCCACCACATTTTTGCTTTCACAGTTCTGCAACCCCACCTAGATATGATAGTTTTATTCTCTTTTGATAAAAAGAAATTCTGTCCAATACAATTGAACAGAAGGTCTGCAAATCTAGTTAAGGTAAACGTTTCTGACTATTGCTATAATCTTGACTAGCGCTATACCTATTTAATACTTTTGAATACACTGGATATTTTGTACTATCAGCTTCAATTCGTTTCTTCAAGATGGTGACAAATACTTTCTACAGGCAGAAAAGCATTCTAAAAAAAAAAAAAGCCTCTAACCAAAATACAAATCCAAACATTATGTATCTTAATGTAGTTTTGCCTGCAGGTTCTATACAGCAAGTCACACTTATACTAAATTATTAATGCGACCAAAAGGCATCATTTCACTAAAAGCTATGCTGCATAATGTTAATGTTGCAGAATCATAATACCAGGCCTGTGTGTAGCTATGCTACCCTGCTGAGCCACTCCCCCTCTGTTTTGACCCTGCTGCTAAAATATACATAGCCTTAATAAAAATGCAAACACAACCTGTCCTTTTGCTTTGTGCATCCTACACCGGTTAGCAGGAAGTTGAGCTGTTCAAAATGAGTTCTGCTGGAGTGATCTTTGTATTTTCAAGCTTGGAAGCTAATCCTTTAATATGGTTTCGCAGGGAAGCCAAGAGCAATAGATACATTTAGTGCTTATGAACAGGCACAACTGAAATAAAAGTCATAGAACAAATAGAATTTATATTTAAGCACTTCTATCAAGAAACTTTTGTGAAAGGTGCATGATAAATTTACATTACTTAGCAAATCTCCTAATTTAAATCTTTCTTTGACCCAGACCATGGCAACGCTTAAAGCAACTACACTCAAGACAATACAGATTTTAATAGCAATCCCCTGTAGTACAATGACTAAAACGGAAATCTTTATTCTTTTCAATTTAGTACTATCCACACTAATAATATTTTCAAGGTCAAATGAATGCATGGAAAGAAAGGCCTTCAACCATGTCTCTCTTTTATGATGTAAATCAGTTATTATTCTGAAGATACCTGCTTATTATTATTAGCTTTTGCACTAAAGCAGTCTGTTTTGTCCTATCAAAGCCAGTTATTGTCATATGTTACTAAAGAGTTGAAGTCTGAATATTTCTACTATGAACGATTTGAAACATTCCTTGTTTACATCACCAAATTTAGGCAAACTAGACAAGCCCTCTTCTTGCATTGATCTGCCAGCAAATTGGAATATATCCAAAGCTTGTAAGTGATCACTCACATAAAGTTGTTCAATTAATTTCTAGACCCCAATTTTAAGACTTAACCATTTACTCTACAGTTCTGTTACTGTACTAATTCTGCTTTTATTTAATTCAGATTTGGCATGATAGCATACGATATAAATAGTCCAAACTGGTTCTTTGCAAGTACTGCAGGTTTTCCCTTATTTGTAATTTCTTATTTTCTAGTCAACTTGACCTAAAGCAGTTCAAATTCTGATATAATTTTACAAATGACTAAGAGCACAGTAAAAAAACGAAAGCCATACACAACTCTCCTTTCAATTTCTTGTTTGAAATTAAGCATTCAGGAATTGATGTTCTATAATTTTCGGAACTGCCTTTTTGAAAATACTGGTCATGCTGGGAAGAAAATGAAGGGATTTTTTTTTAATTTTTGACAATTTTTGTATCAAAATAACAAACCAATTTTCTACTACAGCTTTCAGTTAAAGCAGGGGTTCCCAACCTGGGGTGCGAGACGATATTCCAGGGGGTGCGAGAAAAGTCCAGGTAAATAATAGGATATTGGCTATATGTTGGCATTTTTATTTTCTTTTGCAATGGATTAACTTAACTGAGCAAAATATAAATTTCAGGGGGTGCGAGGTTCGAGTGAAATTTCTTTAGGGGTGCAGGGCAAAAAAAAAGAGGTTGGGAACCACTGAATTAAAGTATTGCTCCTATATGCTCATCTTTTGGGGGTTATTTACCTCAAAAATGCTTCCTGAGTCTTCTCTGGACATGCTGAGCTTTCCTGTGTTCATTTTATACTCTCTCTACTGACAAGCGTCACTCACTGGGATGCAAACTCATGTTTCTCACAGTTCTCTGGAGCAGAAAAAAACTTTCCACGATAGACCTATCAGAAGAACTCTCTTGTGTTGTGAAGGAGCACGAAGCATACGGATGTCCCATCTTATCAAACAGAATGCACCCCCTATTCAAAAGAGCAGTGTCATAGACTTCTTTAGGAATCCCGCTAACACCAGTAACAAAGCAGGCTTTTTTTTGTCTTACAACACAGGTGTCTCTAAACATTTTCATTACCGTGTTTCCTTACTTTATACTTAAGCTATTCTTAGGGATTTTGGGGGTGGGGAAAGCTTGGGAATGAACAGAAAGGCTGCAGAAAAACTATAACGTGTTCATTAAAATGGACTAACGTCCTTCTTGTTAAACTACTGAAGATAGAAGGACCGATTTTTCTGTCTGGAAAGGGACATAGGAGAATACATTTTTTCCTTCTTGGTAGATCGTTTTTAAACCTTTTGGTCCTCCAGAAACAGCAGGATTTCCTCCCAAATGTTCAGCTGATAACTATATATTTTGTGTGTTCTAGATTCTTGACCCTCTACTTCTGCTCTGTCTTTTCCTTGCTGCCACCTACCTGTATTATTAAACCTCTTGCCAATATAATCTTATCCTTATTGTCCTAACTCAGCTCCTGATATTGCCAGATTTGTATCTATCTTTGATTGCTTGCTTTCTATCAGCTTCTAGGAACATTCTAAGCTAGATCAGCCATCTTAAGGTTAATAAGTCAGCTTTATGGCGATGCAGAGATCTGGACCTGGCCTGCAGAGTTAACAGCCAATTTTGGGCCATGCTGGGAGTTTGAGGAACTGCAATTCCAAGCACATCTACAACACACCAAAATTGTTCTATGCATTGCCCCGTAGCAATTTAGCAAGTATATCCAATTTCCACATCTTTCCTGCCTTTCAGGTCAAACCTTTTTGACCATTTCTATAGACAATTCAAGTAATTTTGTATTTTTACACTAAAGAGCTTACATGCCGCATGCATAAATAGGAGCCGGTTTTCAATCACATTTGAGACTATCCCTAAAAACAATACGGGTAGTCCTTGACTTACAACAATTCATTTAATGACCATTCAAACTTACAACAGCACTGAAAAAAAGTGACTTGTGGCCGTTTTTCATAGTTACGACCATTGCAGCATTCCCACGAGATCAAAATTCAGATGTTGGGCAACGGGCTCTGATTTATGACCTTTGCTGTGTCCCAGGGTCACGTGATCCCCTTTTGCGACCTTCTCAATGGGGAAGGCAGGTTCACTTAACCACCAGGTGACTAACTTGTCAATGGCAGTGATTCTTAACTTAACCACGGTGGCGAGAAAAGTCATGAAATGGGGGCAAAACTCACTTAGTGAACGTCTCACCCAACAACAGAAATGCTGGGCTCAATTGTGGTCGTAAGTCAAGGACTACCTGTATAGCAATATTGTTTCCTAATAATCCCTATAGCAATAATTGGATTTTTGGTGGTCAGGCTTATTGCCAATGATCCAAGGACCCTAATAGAGCCCACTTACATCCTCTTCGTCTTCCTCGCCTCCGTCCTCCTCATCCCTTGAATCTTCTCCCAGCTAACAAGCAACCCACGAAGGGAAGCACCCTCAAGGCAATTTACCCTGGCATCCAATGGCTCTAGCCCGCCCCCCCACCCCCAAAATCCTACACCAACCTCCTCCCAACTATTTTATGCGGGCATTGCAGTCACTACAATCCCCCCAATGCTAAGCACGTTAGCTGTGCTGCATGGAGATTGTAGTGCCGGCACATCAAGGAGGGCAGATATGATGCACGCCTCTGAGGACGTCCACAAACCTGGCTGCGCTTCAAGGGCTTTACCCTTCCCCTCCTGCAAACCCGGGTGGATTCCTCCAGATACAGAACAGCTGCTCCCTGCCTCAGAGAACCCTGTGGTGGATTCCTCCAGAAACCCTGTGTGATTCTCAGAACCCTGTGGGTGGTTCTCCGACCCTCTCCAGGTGGGTTCCTCCAGAAACCCTCAGAAACCCGTGGTGGGTTCTCAGAAACCCTGGGTGGTTCTCAGAAACCCGTGGATTCCTCCAGAAACCCTGTGGGTGGATTCCTCCAGAAACCCAGAAACCCTGTGGGTGGATCCATCCAGATCCTTCCTCGCCTTTGGCTGCAACAGACCCGCTCTCAGGCATGCCCGAGGGAGGGAAAAGGGGCGAACTACCTTCCCTGCACCTTTTCCCTGCCATTACCTCCTTTTCCCTTTCCCACGACAGGCTTGGGATCTCCTGGTGGTCCCCCATCCCAGCCCCCAACCAGATTCGGGCTTTGCTTCGCCTTCCAGGAGGAGGCAAGACTTCATCCGGCCTTCCTCGGCCCCGCCCACCCGAGGAAGCCCCGCCCCCTTGTCAATCACCGCCTCAGATCGGCTCCTCGTCTTCCCCACCCCCACCCCACTCCCTCCCTCCCTCCCTCACCCCCGGGCCGCCTTCCCTCACCGTTCTGCGCGCCGACCGGCGTCGGCCAGAGGCTCCCCGCCGTGGCCAGGAGGAGCGAGAGGGCCGCGGGTAGAGAGGCCGGGCCCCGCAGCATCGTCCCTGCGGCGGGTCCGCGAGCGGAGGAGGAGGAGGAAGGTCGGGCAGGGGGCGCGGGGGCGGCGGCCGGTGAGGGAGGAGAAGGGAAGGGGAGACGAGAGGAAGGAGGGAAAGAGGAGGACGAGGAGGACGAGGCGGGCGATACAAGCCCCGGCGCCCTTCGGCGTCGCCTTCGCCTGCCTTTTTTCTTTTTCCCCCTCAGCGGCGGAGCGAGCTCGTTCTGCGGCAGCGCCGGACTCTCGCGAGAACTCGGCTCTCCCTTCTCGCGAGAGCCAGCCCACCGGAGGCGGCCGCCGAACGCGCAGAAAGGCGAGGACGACGACGAAGAGGAGGAGGAGGAGCCAAGCAAGCGCCGCCCATGCGCCCGGCTCTCGCGCCGCAACGTCACGAGGGAGGCGTGTCTTCCTCCCGCGCGGCAACGTCACGGGGAAGGGCGTGTCTTCCTCCCGCGCGGCAACGTCACGGGGAGGGGCGTGGCCTCAATCTCCTCCTCCTCCTCCTCCCTCTTGTCCCGCTGTTCCCGCGAAGGGACCGCCTCCCTGCGGCTTTCCCAGGGGGAGGCTTGGTGGGTCGTGAGAATGCAGGGAGCCACGCGGCTTGCGTGCACCGGGGTTGCGTGGTTAAGGAAGGAGGTGCGGGAAGGCAGTCCTCGTGTGGTACGTGGCGGGGGCGGGGGGAAGGGAGGAGCTCAGCCTTGTGCTGGGAAGGGCTAGGGTTTCTCAGCCGTGGTTTGCTGGTCTTGTGAACGCGCCCAGTTGCGAGTTAACCATGGAGAGCTCCTAAGTCTGTAAGAGATTCGCTGGTTGTCCCCAAAAGTGCTTTTTCAGGGAGGCAACTGGACTTCCTTGTTCGTTTGTTTTTTCTTTTGGGGATGCAAAGGACCAGCTGTCTGCAAGGAATATAAATCCTTCCCTTCATCACCATCCATGTCAGAGCTGAAGAACCTTCTTGGAGGAGAAGCAAATGTCTTCAAAAGGAAATAAAAACCAAAAAGTCCAGTTGCCTGTTGGAAAAAAAAACATTTTTGAGACAACCAAATGACCTGCAGGGCTGAGAATCTCTATGGACTTTTAGCTATGCAATTTGGGATGAACACCCTTTGAATGGTGTGGGACGATGAACGGATTTCCAGAAATTTTTTTTTGCAGACTTAGCATTATTCAGGTGATTCTGAGGATATAGATAAACCTCCAAGTGGCCTCAACGACCCCTTAAAAGGAAGCAAATGACCAGCTGTCTGCAAGGAGTATAAATCCTTCCATTCCCCACCATCCATGTCAGAGCTGAGGAAGCTTCTTGGATGAGAAGTGAAGCGTCTTCAAAGAAAAAACAGAAAGTCCAGTTATCTCCTGAAAAAAAAGCACTTTTGGAACAACCAAATGACTTGGATGACAGACTTTTAGCTATGCAATTTGGAATGAAGACCCTTCAAATGGTGTGGGACGATGAACGGATTTCCAGGAAAAAGTGGCAGATGACAGGAACCACTAGCATTATTCAAGTGACCCTGAGGACACAGATAAACCTCCAAGTAGCCTCAACGACCCTCTAAAAGGAAGCAAATGACCAGCCGTCTGCAAGGAGTATAAATCCTTCCATTCCCTACCATCCATGTCAGAGCTGAAGAAGCTTCTTGGATGAGAAGCGAAGCGTCTTCAAAAGGAAAAAAAAATAAGAAAGTCCAGTTACCTGATGAAAAATGCACCTTTGGGACATGGAGAGCTCTGGACAGCGGAAGCCCCGAAACAGGAGGAAAATAAAGAAGTACTTGGTAGCTTTGATGTTTAGAAGAAAAAAAAAAGAAATAAAATAAATAGAATAATAGGAAAAAAGTGACTACAGAGTAAGAGATGACTCTCTAATTATACCGGGAGTTCTTGACTTACACCTGTAATTGAGCCCCCAATGTATGTTGCTAAGTGAGACATTTGTTAAGCGAGCTGTGCCCCGTTTTATGACTTTTCTTGCCACATATATATATTATAAATTATATATACACTGCTCAAAAAAATAAAAGGAATACAAAAATAAGACATCCTAGATCTGAATGAATGAAATATTCTCATTAAATACTTTGTTCATTACATAGTTGAATGTGCTGATAAGAAAACCAAAAATTATCAATGGAAATCAAATTTAGCAACCCATGGAGGTCTGGATTTGGAGTTACACTCAAAGTGGAAAAAAACACGACAGGCTGATCCAACTTTGATGTAATGTCCTTAAAACAAGTCAAAATGAGGCTCAGTAGTGTGTGTGGCCTCCATGTGCCTGTATGACCTCCCTACAATGCCTGGGCATGCTCCTGATGAGGTGGCGGATGGTCTCCTGAGGGATCTCCTCCCACACCTGGACTAAAGCACCCCCCAACTCCTGGACAGTCTGTGGTGCAATGTGGCGTCGGTGGATGGAGCGAGACATGATGTCCCAGATGTGCTCAATTGGATTCAGGTCTGGGGAACGGGCGGGCCAGTCCATAACATCAAGGCCTTCCTCTTGCAGGAACTGCTGACACACTCCAGCCACATGAGGTCTAGCATTGTCTTGCATTAGGAGTTACATTGTAACTTGGAGTTACATTGTGTTGTTTAAGGGTTCCCTTTATTTTTTTGAGCAGTGTATATATTAAAAGGGGGGGGGGAAAGGTACGAAAAGCAAAAACTATATAGAAGAGACCTTAAGAGAATGGTATGTAGATATGTAAACTAGATAGAGTGTAGTAATAAGTATAAATAATGAAAGTAGTTATTAGTTATTATATATATATATATATATATATATATATGGATCTTTGGTTGTTCGGGTTTTCTCCCGCGTAAGATTCGAAGTATCTAGGGGCAACGTTTCGATGAAGTCTCATTCATCATCTTCAGGCTTCTGTCTCCGGCTCTGTGCTTCTCAGACTGATGTGAGATTGCAGCTGCTTCTTCCTTTTAACTGCCAGTGGGGGTGGGACTTGATTGGGTGGAGGCTTGGCTGTGTTCTGATTGGGTGGGGGTGTGTTCTCATTGGTAGGGGGTTTGGCTGTGTTCTGATTGGTTGGGGGGTTAGCCGTGTTCTGATTGGTTGGAGGCGTGTTCTGTTCATCATTTTTTATTTATTTATCATATATATATTTATTTTCTTAAGTTTTCGCGGGTACTTACATGTATGGTATTCAGCTTTGTTCAGGTATTTTCCCACGTCATTGTAGTTGTGCTTTTAAAGTTATAGCAACGTTTCGGCAGAATCTCATCTGCCATCATCAGGCTTCTGTATTGTGTTCAGCCGTTTCAACGTTGCTACAACTTTAAAAGCACAACTATAACGACGTGGGAAAATACCCAAACAAAGCTGAATACCAAAAACATATGTGTGTGTGTGTGTGTGTGTGTGAGAGAGAGAGAGAGAATTGATGGTAGAAGACACAAAATAACACTGTCAATGTCAAATGCTGTTAAAAATGTAAAGATGACTTGTACTGGTGGAAAAACAATAAAAAGCATTGTTAAAAAAATAAAAAGGGGGAAAGGAAATTATAAAAACCTCTCATCTTAAGAACAGGCTAAAATCAGCTTTAGGAGGAGGAGAAATACTCCTTCTGGGCCAGGCCTAGTTGGTTTGACTGGGATTTAGCCACTCGTGAATTGTCAAAGAAAGTAAATAAATGCAACTCAAAAGAGGAGACAGATTTGCATAAACTCTGCATGTATTAATTAACGAGCACAGGTGCTTGTTTAGAAATACCGATTAGGTTTTCCATACAGTCTCACTAGAGGTTGTGACTGGGGGATTCCCATGGAATAATCTAAACAATCCATTAAATGTTTGTTTGTTTTAAATATTTACACATTGCCCTTCAGAATGCGTGCCAAAATAGCTGTCAACTATTAAAAAGCCAACATCCAATTAAAAATGCATTACTGACAAGTGGGAGGTTTTTTTTTAAAAAAAAAATGGAATAAACAGTATTTAAAATGGGGGAGTGAAATGTTGTAACTCCCAGTGCTTATTAAGATGGATTGTCTCATTAGAAGTTCATTAAAAGCCAGTTTAAAACAAAACAAAACAAATACAATGAAATTGGGAGGTTAAATGAGAGGAGCTGGGGGTGTTTATTGGAATCATCCAATTACCTCCGGTTTGATCAAAACATAAGCCACATTATATACATTAACTGGAGAAGGAGCAATAACTGCTTTTAGAAGTCTGGAAACCATTAACTTTTTGCTGAAAATGGATAAAAATGAATTTGGTGATCTCCGGCTGTAAGTTTTAGGACTCTGTAATACACACAGTATTGTTGGAAATAACAAAAAGCTCCATGTTAAATCAAAGCCCAGCAAAACCTCAGCTACGCTCTGGAATCCAAGATAAAATGTTGCTTATTTATCAGCCGGGTTCCATAACCCCGTGTTGTCCCCAGCGTGCCTCTCTTTGCTCAGAAGTCAATCAGCCTATGACTCAGACAAGGTCTTCCACAGGAAATACAATTTCTCTCCAGTGCTGCTAAATTTAGTTTATAGTTCAGTCCCAGACAGCAATAATACCCAGTAGGCACCCTATGGTCATGCGGTTGGCACAAAGGAGTTATTGGATTGGGGCCAGCGTTACATCAAATTTTTCCATTCGTGCTATCCCTTTCTTCCTTCTTTCTTTGTCTGCTAAACCATCAGGGTACGGAGAAGATGAAAGGTGTCTAACCACTGGGACTGCAATACATTGTTTACACTGGAGGAAATTTCATGGCGGGGCATGCAATATATATACTGTCTATAATATGCTCAGGGGTGGGATTCAATTTTTTTTAACAATCGGTTCTGTGAGCGTGGCTAA
This sequence comes from Pseudonaja textilis, assembly GCF_049901715.1. NCBI lineage: Eukaryota > Metazoa > Chordata > Lepidosauria > Squamata > Elapidae > Pseudonaja > Pseudonaja textilis. The sequence continues at coordinate 17,057,082 of NC_142002.1, forward strand.
GTTGGTCATGTTATTGGCTGGGCGTGGCCAACTCAATATCACTCACATCGAGGCACGCATCTCCTCGCCTGGCCTCTCATGACTGTGGGGATGCAACAGTCATAAGTGTGCAACAGTCATAAGTGTGCAAAACGGTCATGTCACTTTTTTCAGTGCCAGTGTAACTTTGAATGGTCACTCCACACAAGCAAAGTACCAGCAAAGGAGGGGGAAAAAAACTCCAGAGATGCTCCTGAGACAGGAAATCTAGTCCTGCCAAGAATGCAGTAAAGGTTAACGGAGAGGCAGTTTCTGTAAGCAACACCAGAATGTTTCCTTCCTGCCTTCCTTACAGGATTAGGCCAGTAATTTCTTCTAACAACCCAGTTCCCCTAACTGCTTAGAATGTTAACAACTGGTTCTATCGAATATGTGCAAACTGGTAGAATCTCACCCCTGTATATGCGCTATGTATGTATGTATGTATGTATGTACGTATCAGCTTTGTTCGGGTATTTTCCCATGTCATTGTAGGTTGGTTCACATCATTGTAGTTGTGCTCTTAGAGTTGTAGCAACGTTTCGGCAGAATCTCATCTGCCATCATCAGGCTTCTGTATTGTGTTTGTCTGGAACACAATACAGAATACAGAACACAATACAGACGAACACAATACAGAAGCCTGATGATGGCAGATGAGATTCTGCCAAAACGTTACTACAACTTTAAAAGCACAACTACAATGACGTGGGAAAATACCCGAACAAAGCTGAATACCATATATATATTATAAAAAATGCAATATATCAGGGGTCTTCAAACTTGACAGCTTGAAGACTTGTGGACTTCAACTCCCAGATTTCCTCCTCCAGTCATGTTAGTTCAGGAATTCTGGGAGTTGAAGTCCACAAGTCTTAAACTTGCAAAGTTTGAAGACCCTTGCAATATATTATACATATACATACACACACATATATCTCCGCCATGCAATTTCCTCCTATGTAAACAATGTATTGCAGTCCCAGTTGCAAAGATGCAGAGAAGAACATATCAGTTTGCAAGATGGCCTCTAGATCGGCTTCCCAGCCTGCAGTCCAAGCTGGCTGGACTTCAGCTCCCAGAATCCTTAGCAATGCCCATATGTTGCCTGGGGAATCCTGGGAGTTGAAGTCCACATCTCTGAAATCGGCCGAAGGATTGAGAGACCCGTCTGATGATGGGTTCTGCAGCTCGGGCGAGTCCATGTCTCCACGTTTTTGCACGGCAAAACCTGTCTAAGCGGGCGGGCTCAGTGCAACATGTGGATGCGGACCCAGGTCGGGCTTTGCCTGCACGAGCCTCTTCATTCCCCAGTGGGGAGCCTTGAAAGAGTTGGGGTCAGCTGCAAGAGTTCCTGTTTGGCCGTCGGAGGAGTGGCGAGGTTTTACCCGGCCACGGACTAGCTGTCCGTTCTGAATCGAAGCCGAAAATAAGCAGCCTTAAGGGGCCAGGAGTCACGTCGCCCAGCTTGGCAAGCTCGATTCCTTTCGATCAGAATAGAGCTGGAAGGGACCTTAGAGGTCTTCTAGTCCAGCCCCTTGCACATGCAGTAAACCCTATCCCATTTCAGACAGGTGGCTGTCCAGTGTCTCTTTTAAAAACCGCACCAAACTTGATCGCAGGAAATACGACTTCAGCAACAGAGTGGTCCATGTCTGGAATACTCTACCTGACTCTGTGGTTTCTTCCCCAAACCCCAAAAACTTTAACCTTAGACTGTCTACTATTGACCTCACCCCTTTCCTAAGAGGTCTGTAGGGAGCGTGCATAAGCGCACCAACGTGCCTACCATCCCTGTCCTCTTGTTTCTTTTATATATATATTTTATTTTTCTTATATGTATCCATGCATTCATAACTATGTTTTTACTTATACCTATTATCTTGTAAGCAATTGACAAATAAAATAAATAAATAAACAGAATGCTCAGTGTCTGGAATACTCTACCTGACTCTGTGGTTTCTTCCCCAAACCCCCAAAACTTTAACCTTAGACTGTCTACTGTTGACCTCACCCCTTTCCCAAAAGGTCCGTAGGGGGCGTGCATAAGCGCACCAACGTGCCTACTGTCCCTGTCCTATTGTTTCTTTTATATATTTTTTATTTTTCTTATATATATATATATATCCATGTATTCATAACTATATTTTTACTTATACCTATTATCTTGCAAGCAATTGAATAAATAAATAGAATAAACAAATAAAATAAATAAATAAATAAACAGAATGCTCAATGTCTGGAATACTCTACCTGGCTCTGTGGCTTCTTCCCCAAACCCCCAAAACTTTAAGCTTAGACTGTCTACTATTGACCTCACCCCTTTCCTAAGAGGTCCGTAGGGGGCCTGCATAAGCGCACCAACGCGCCCACCGTCCCGGTCCGATTGTTTCTTTTATATTTTTCTTACATGTATTCATTTCATGTATCCCCAACTACGTTCATGCTTACCCCTGTTATCTTATCATTGCTTGACACAATGAAATGAATACATAAAATAAAACAAAAACCTCCAGTGATGGAGCGCCCACCCCTTCTGGTGGCAAGCCGTTCCAACGACCAATTGTCCTCCCAAGTTCAAGGACGTTTCTCCTTCCTTCTCTCCTTGAGGGGTTGCCCTCCGTGGCTCCTCGCCTGGTGCTTCGGACCCCTCTGTTCCTTGTGGCAGCCCCTCCAAACCCAGGAGCACCGCCATCACGCCACCCCTGAGTCCTCCTCTCCTTTTCCCCTCCTCCCTCTTGGCCCCCCCCCTCCACCTTCCCGCCCTCCCCCCTTCTCCCCTTCCCCAAGCGCCCAGATCCCCCGCTCTCCCCTCCCCGGAAGCCAGGGGGGCTGGGATCGCCTTCCTTTTCAACGCCGCTCGGCTCCCTCCGGCTCTCGCCCCCGAGGGCGCAGGGAGGAGGTCGCCAGGCGAGCTGGGATCTGCACGGCCGGAGGGTACGCAAAAAAACGGGTGGAGAGACCCGCCCTTGTCTGGAAAGGAAGGGAGGCGGGAGGAAGAGGAGGAGGAGGAGGAAGGAGGAGGACGGTCGGGTAAGGCTGCTGCAGCCCAGGTCTTGCAAGGCGGGCCGGCGCAACTTGGACGGGACTTTGGTTGCGGGGCAGGGTAAAAAGCCCGACGGTGTGGGGAAGGGGCGCAGGGAAAGGAGGGAAGCCGGAGGGAAGGAAGCCGACCTAGTCTTAACCCAGCCTCTCCCTCCCTGCCTCCCTCCCTCCGGGTCTGGAAGGGGCTTTTCCGGGCCCACCCCCCTCCCCGTCGCCGCGCCTTGTTTGCAAAAAACAAAAACCAAAAGCCCTTTGAACGGAGGGGGGAGTCCCGGTTTCGTGGTAATCTTTCTCGGCATCGGAGCCTCCCTCCCGCGGGGCTGGGTTTCGCTCCCTCGGCTTCGGACTCCCCTTCTCGGCCGGGCCACGTAAGTCTCGACGGAAAAGTTCGCGAACCTCCGCTTCCCACCCACCCACCCCGGGCGGGGGTCGGGGGGTGTCACCTGAACGAGCGCCAGCCCGCCTGCCTCTCTCCGGTGGTCGGGAAAAGGGTCCTTTGGAAAACGGGCCAGGGGTCTGGGAGGCCGAAAGGGGAAGCGGGGGGGGGGGGTGGCGGGGGTGTGTGTGTGTGTCTTCATTCCGAATTGCGATCCGGGTCGCGCGGCGGAGTGGGGTGGGGGTGGTGGCGAATGCGGCTCGCAAGCCATATGTGGGGATTCGGCAGAAAAAGTCCCACAAACTTTGATCCTTTGCCCCTCAGAGAATGTGGGAATGGGACCTAAGCTGTACTTTAGACTGGAGTCTCTGTTTGTACATGTCTGTTTGGGTGTCTCCTCTCCTCTCCTCGCCTCTTCCCTTTCCCTCCCCTCCCTCTTTTTCCCTTCCTTTCCCTTTCCTTTCCTTTCCCTTCCCCTCCCCTCCCTTTGCCTTCCTTCTCTTCCCCTCCCCTCCTTTCCTTTCCCTTCCCCTCCCCTCCCTTTCCCTCCATTCTCTTCCCTTCCCCTCCTTTCGCTTCCCTTCCCCTTTCCTCCCTTCCCCTCCCTTCCCTTTGCTTCCCTTCCCCTTCCCTCCCTCCCCTTCTCTTCTTTTCCCCTTCTCTTCCCTTCCCCTTCCTCTTCCCCCCTCCCCTCCTTTCCTTCCCCTTCCTTTCCCCTTCCCTTTCCCTCCATTCTCTTCCCCTCCCCTCCTTTCGCTTCCCTTCCTCCCTTCCCTTTCCCCTCCCCTCCACTCCCTTCCCCTTCCCTCCCTTCCCTTCTCTTCTTCTTCCCTTCTCTTCCCTTCCCCTTCCTCTTTCCTTCCCCTCCTTTCCCTTCCCCTCCACTCCCTTACCCTCCCTTCGCTTCCCCTCCCCTCCTTTCCTTTCCCTTCCTTTCCCCTTCCCTTCTCTTCCCTTCCCCTGTTCTAGTTCTGTTCTGATTATTTTCTGTTCCGTTCTCCTTGATTCTAGTCTATCCCCCCGCCCCCCACCCGCCTCTTACTTATCTCGTCTTCCCATTTGCCCAACCCTCTGAGAAAGCCGGACCTCCAGAGTCTAATGTTAATTCAGAAGACTGAAATGGTGGCCCACACCAAGGGAACTTCCATGCGGCCCAGCTGGGCTCGGAGCCAGACAAACAACCCCCTCGGGTGGATGTGGTGAAGTTGGCCAAGCAAAGCAGATTGTGGTCTCTCCCGGCCAGTTGCTCGTCAGGTCTGGTTGCGCAAGAATGGAAGAAAAAGAAAAACACTGTCTTGGCCTCCATTTGAGAATTAACCCCACTCTTAACTCTGAGCCGTGTTGTGTGGACAAAAGCGCTTCCCAGCCTCTGGTGGGAAGGCCAGTTTTCAAAGGGTGTCTTGTCTCTTTGTGTGTGTGTGTGTGTGTGTGTGTGTGTGTCATTCAAACGATGCATCCTCCCTTCCTGAAATCTCCCCTTTGGGTAGGGCGCCACTGTTGTAGCACAGCTGGCCAGCTGTTTCCTTTGGTGGGATGACTTCATGGTGGAAGACTGGCTAGATGACTCTTTTCGCCATCCCCTCTCTCCAGAGACCAAGAAGTCATTAGGTCCAGGGAAACAAACGAGCAGGAACTAAGGGGAACCATTCTTTTCTCTGGTTGAACAGGGACGGCCGGTTTCCTTAGCCCTACTGGTTAGTTAGTGTCATTGAACAGAATATCAGAGATGGAAGGGGCCTTGGAGGTCTTCTAGTCCAACCCCCTGCTCAAGCAGGAGACCCTATACCAGTTCAGACCAATTAGCCATCCAAATTCTTCTTCAACAGTTCTGGTGTTGGAGTATCCACAACTTCTGGTGGCAAGCCGTTCCCCAGGTTAATTGTTCTCACTGTTAGAAAGCTTCTCCTTCATCCCAGGTTGCTTCTCTCCTTGATGCGTTTCCATCCGTTGCTTCTTGGCCTGCCTTCAGGTGCTTTGGAGCAGTGGTCCACAACCTTTTTTGTACCAGGGACCAGTTTCATGATTATTCATTCTTTGCGGCCCGGTACAAAATGATCCACGGACCGGTACCGGCATCAGCACGCACAACCAAGGCAAGGCGAGCCAAACGACCGGCCAGCCAGCCGTCCCCCGCTTCTCCCCGCCACCTTCAACTCCTCCTTTCTTCTCGCGTTCGATGGGCTTTTCGGGCTCTTTCTTAATCTCCTCCTGAGTAACGCGAGACTCCACCGCCATCGGGACGGCTCTTCGTTTGAAGCCACCACCCCCTTCGACAAAACTAAGGCGCGAGGATTCCTTCCGCACCCAAACACCTCTTTCCAACTGACAAGCTCACCCGGAAGCACTTTCTCAAGCGCCGTCGAAACAAGATGGCGGCGCCCAAGCAAAGTAGGCCCTACTTTCATTCTTTGCAGCCCGGTACAAAATGATCCACGGACCGGTACCGGTCTGGGGCCCGGTGGTTGGGGACCCCTGCTTTGGAGAATAGCTTGATTCCCTTTTCTTTGTGTGGCGGCTCCTGAGATATTGGAAGACTCCTCTCAAGTCACCCTTGGTCCTTCTTTTCATTCAACTAGACATTCCCAATTCTTGCAACGGTCTAGCCTTCAGTCCCTTAACCCTTTACACTTTTGAGAAGGAGCTTCCAACGATGGATTCAATGGGAGCACCTAGACCAACATAACCTTCTCCAGATTTGGGGGGGTTTATACCTTCCAACATTTTCAGCCCTCATTGCTGGCCAATGATCCCAAAGACCATCATTCCAACTCACTTCTGTTGAGAAAGATCAGTGCACAAATTCCCCTTTTCTAAAAACTGAAATCATCCCCCTGATGTTCTTTTTGAAGCCAAGGAAACTGACGGCGGATTGACTGAGCTTTGTAAATTTCACTTCTGCAAAGATAGGGCCTGACTAATAGTCCTGAGACCAGGCTGTTCCTTTTCAATGACTCTTCCGAATGTTTTGAGGGCTGCATAAGACAGCTGGACTTGCCAAGGCTAGCCCAAAGATAGACTGTTTGCACAATCACACAGGAAACGTGAATCGAGGGATGGAAGCAAACATTTCAAAATCCAGTTGATACAAAATTGTGTTGTGTTGTTTAATTGGGGCGTTAGACTTTTAAGATGATTGTCCAAGCGCAATTCCAGAGGGGGGAAGAATATTATGTCATTCTAAGCTTGCCTTTTAGGAGAGTTTGGCATTGTGTGTTTGTTATCTTGCACACTTGAATTTTCTGCCATGTAATACAGCTGGCTCACTTCGCTGGCAGGAAAACAAAAATCGCCTTGACAATTACAGGGTTCTGTTGGTAGGGAAAGAGAAAGCAGAAGAATCCTGGTAGAAGGAGGCTAAAAATATAAACCCAGAAGACCTTATAAATAGTTCCTGTTGATGTCAAATAAATATGCTTGTCACAATCATAATTAGACAGCCAAGAATGGGTGGGGAAGAGACAGCAGAAGAAAGAAGCTGATATAACGTCCTGGATTTTGCAGAACATCTGATGGATCTTTTTGGGGAGAAGTGAATTTCAGTTAGAAGATTAAAACACACCTTAGTGGTGTGCTGGATAGTAATTTCTCTAAAAAAAAAAAAGCTTTAATTTGTCTATCTTATTCTTCAGAGGTTGGTGAGAATTTATTTGGAATTGGTTGTGAGAATGTTCTTGAGCTGACTTGATGTTGAAGATAGCACTGAAATTGTTGGTTTTGACTTGATGTTGAAGATAGCACTGAAATTGTTGGTTTTCTGGCTGGTTCTTCTGGCCTTCCAACTCTCTCTGATCTCACAGATGGATGCATCCTCAAGGAAGGAGTTTCTTCCCAAATGTAGAAGAAGGATTGTGGTTGGAGTCAAAACTAGAATCAGCCTAGAATCTCTATGTAGCCACAAACAGACTAAGTCCAACCCCTCTTGAATTCAGTTGACTCTTAATTAATGTCATGATAATGCTAAGTATTAGCTGAGTAGACTTTTGTGCAGAGGCATGATTCGTAATAAATCAATTTAATTGGAATTTCACGTACTCCTGATCTGTTGTATCTGACATTAAGCTACTCAACTAAAGGTTGACAGTATTTTAGCTTTGGATTAAGGGTCAACAAAATTCAAAACAGACTGGACTTAGTGTGTTTGTGACTACTTAGAGACTCTAGGCTGATTCCTCTTTTGACTCTACCGCGGGGTCTGCCAGTCCTTCCCCTACACTAAAGTAATGGAAGCCAAGAGCGTTAGAGACAAGAAGGAGGCTTACATAGATGGGGATGATCTGCATCGTTTGGCCAAACTGGGAAGTCAAGGCAGAACATCTCATGCCATATCTTAAGAATTTTATTGAAGGTATCTTATCCCCCCGAATCCTGCTATAAATCAAGGACAGCTTCTGGTTCCTATGTGGACGTTTTATGGAAGAATTGCGTCCGCTTTAGAAGTTTGGAGCTGAGGTTTTCTGGAACGCTGATAGATTGTTGAAGTGGTTTGCCATTCTCTTTCCCGGGGCCTTTCTTTTCTAGCCTACAACCCTAGACTATCCTGGTAGCAACCCATCAATGTGCTTGGATTGTTCACAAGTTGTCTACCTAACACGGAGAGTAAACCTGGTGTTTTTCAACGTCTTACCCTGTTTGGTTTTCCTTAGGAAGAGCACCGCTGCTTTCTCTTGACCATGTGCTCCAACACTTGTGGGCCTCCTGGCTCCCAGGACCCTTCCTCTGCACGGAAGCTGTGCGTCCAGCTGCTGCTTCTGGGTTTTCTCTTCCCCGCTTGGCTAGGTAAGTAAGAGGAGCATCATGGATTCACCTTCTTAACTTCTGCCTTCCCAGTTCCGAGTTTGATTTGGTTAAGGATTGACATAGAGGGGGCTCCGCGGTTCAGTGGTGAAGATGCCGAGCTTGTCAGCCAGAAAGGTCGGCGGTTCGAATCTCTAGCACCACGTAATGGAGTGATCTCCCATTCCTTATCCCAGCTTCTGCCAACCTAGCAGTTCAAAAGCACGTTAAAAATGCAAGTAGAAAAATAGGGGCCACTTTGGCGGGAAGGTCACAGCGTTCTGTGCGCCTTCGGCAGTTTAGCCATGCCAGCCACGTGACCACGGAGACGTCTTCAGACAGGGAAGACGTCCTTTAATGCCTCCAACTTGGCCCCGCTGTTCAATAATTCTCAGTGGAAGATAAAACTTGCTTCAAAAATAGTCTTCAAAAGAAAGCAATACAGTCCGAATTTAATGAGCAGATAGAGGTGAAATAAAAAAAAAACCCAAACAAACTACGGTGATGAAATTTCCACAACGGAGCAGGAGTATTTACCAAATTCAAGGAGATAACAAGGCACAGTCTGTTGGAAGGACGACAACTAAGATAACTTCGGACCAAAATAAAACACGCTTTGTTTCCAGCGTTTGCCAGTATGCAGGTCCAAACTCTTATGCAGTTCTCACACCTGCAGCCCATGAAGAGGATTAAGGCCTTCTCCTCCTGAGTAGACCACGTCTCTCCCTTATCCTCTCCTCCTTGCGTGCCCTAAGATGGAGAGAGGATGGGCCTGGGTCCTCCTCTGACTGCTCAGCCGGCCTCTCCCCCTCCTCAGCCTCCTCCACAACCTCCAGAGCCACACTTCCACTCCCTGTCGGCTGTTCCTCCTCTCCCTCAGAGTCAGTCTCCACCAAGGGCATGACAGTAGTGTTCTGATGCACTGATTATGTTACCTAGTTGGGTCATGAAACATCTGCAAGAAAACCACCAAGCTCAGAGAGCACCAAGGACCCCTCATTTCAACCCCGAGCTGCAAATATTCTTCTTTATGGCTATTATCTAACAAATCCAGAAATATAAGGAGATATATGTCACCCTTAATTTTAACCTCGTTAAAATGCAGCGATCTGCGGGAATGATCTGAAAAGAGAAGAAGTTGAGATCTTACAAGCTGTGTGTTAAAGGTCTCTCTACTCACAGAAGGTGGGAGGACGTGGGAAATGCTTCAGAAAGGACCCCAACCCAGTTTTCTAAAGAGTAGTAGGACTCGGATAAGCAACTGCCGTGGCAGCCGTAGCAAAAATTGAGGGCAACTTAATGACTTCCTTGCTTAGCAATGGAAATTCTGGCCCCAATTGTGGTTGTAAGCCGAGGACTACCTATAGGAGTGAACTCATTTCTTCTCCCTTCCCAGCAGCGTCAAAAGTTTTTCTAATCTTCTTGGAGGCTTCACCTATCCCAGGGGAAGTCCCATATCAAACATCTGACTGGTTCTTTGTTCTCAGCCAGAGCACATCTGTGCACGAATGAAAGGTTGCAGTGTCTTTTAGTTCTCTGGAGTGTGGACACTTGGAGTTAACAGGTCTCCCTCCCTCAAAATGCAATCAGGGCTACTAAGAGGCATAAAGACGATGTGATGAAGCTAGACTGACATCTAGAGGTGAACATACGAGCTTCTGGATTGTTGTGTGATATTATTATTATTTTTTTAGATCATCCTTTGCTATTTGGCTACTGGATGTTGTTCAGATACGGGCACATTTCCTTCAGATTTCAAGCTATCCCACAGTGGGGATTTTGGTGTCCAAAGTTGGGTGTGAACAGAACCAGGGTCTTTCCGGAAGAGGTTCTGCACTTCAGGGCTGGATACCAAAAAAAAAGCAGAAAGTCAAGTGTGAATTAAAACACGCTTTGTTGAGCAAGACACAAGGGGTTGGGTTTTTCTGGAACACTGAATGGTCAACAAGGGTTCACAAACCACAGGGCCTGGCTTGGCCTGAGCTGTAAATGACACGAAACAGGGCAGTGGTGGGATTCAATTTTTTTTTTACTACCAGTTCTGTGGGTGTGGCTTGGTGGGCATGGCAGGGGAAGGACACTGGAAAATCTCCATTCCCTCCCCACCCCACTAACCTGCTTTCCAGCTCCGGTCTCCTGTGCAGGGCAACCAAAGGAGACCCAGCCGATCATCTGGGACTCAATGGGAGGCGGAGAATAAATGGGGTTGGCGGGGCCAGTCAGAGGCGTTAGTGGCCGGGTTTTCTGAATTACTCAAACTTTTCGCTACCACTTCTCCAGAACTGATCAGAACCGGCTGAATACCACCTCTGAAATAGGGGCATTTGGAATAAACCAGCCAACCTGAGCTGAGCAAGAGCTCCAATGGTGGAGTCTTGGTTTGTGGTGCACCGTGGGTGATGGGACATCCCTGGCTTGCGTCAACGGAGACTGCAATTGGCAAAGGGAAGGTTGGCGTACAAGGCTTTGTCCCCAAAGCTTTTGCAAGGGGTTGAGCAGGGAAGTCTTAAGTGTTGTGTTGTGTCGTCCTCTTCCCCATCAGGAGCTGTGGAGATCAAGGTCTCCGAAGAGCCCGTGGTGGCCCTCGTTGGCCACGATGCCGTTCTCCACTGTTCCTTCTCACCGGAGGCCAATTTCAGTCTGGACGAGCTCAGCCTCTTCTGGCAGGTGACCGACACCAACCAGCTGGTGCACAGCTTCACGGGAGGCCGGGACCAGCTGGCCTATCAGGGCAGCACTTACGCCAACCGCACTGCCCTCTTCTATGACCAGCTGGCCCATGGCAACATGTCGCTGCTGCTACGCCGAGTGCAGATTTCCGACGAAGGGAGTTTCACCTGCTTTGTCAAAGTGCGGGACTTCAGCAGGGCGGCTGTTACTCTTCAAATGGCAGGTGAGCTTCAAGGAAGGAGGCGGGCAAGATTGGTTTCTGAACCACAGGGAGATGTTCTGACCCAGTTTCCCAAACACGACAAACCCTCTGACGTGAACGCAAAAGATTCCTTTATTAGGAGGCCCGGCAGCTCTGGCAAAAGAGTTTCTGTCTCACCGCAGGCTAACAAGTCTGTCCGGCAAGCAGATGAATAGTTGTCTGCCACATCTATTCATCTCTGCCCCCTGCCTTGTTTCCCCAAAGCTAGGGTGGGACTTCGCTAAGCAGCAGTGGCTTTTCCGTCCAAGGACCAGCCCATAGATTTCCATCGCTCTCCTCTCCTCTGCCTTCTGTGCATCTGCAAGTCAGACACTGGACCCGGCTGTTTCTCCTCTTCCTCATCAGCCACCTCCAGACTTGGCTCTTCCATCCCAAGGACCAGCCCATAGATTTCCACCGCTCTCCTCTCCTCTGCCTTCCGTGCATCTGCAAGTCAGACACTGGACCCGGCTGTTTCTCCTCTTCCTCATCAGCCACCTCCAGACTTGGCTTCTCCATCCCAAGGACCAGCCCATAGATTTCCACTGCTCTCCTCTCCTCTGCCTTCTGCACATCCGCTTGTCAGGCACTGGACCCAGCTGTTTCTCCTCTTCCTCATCAGCCATCTCTAGACCTGGGGGCTGTTGATTCTCCATCTGAAGGCTGACGGATGGCGCAGGCTCTGTCTCTTTCTCTCTCTCTCTCTCTCTCTCTGACAGCTCCATTTCCTCTCCCCCCTCAGAGCTCTCAGGTTGCCCTGAGGCTGACCTTGACTCCCACGCCTCCCCCTCCTCTGATTTGGCTGCTGGAGGGGCCAGCGGCCGACAGGCCACAATAGGAGTGCTTGACTTAACAATGGTTGGTTTAGTGACCGTTCAAAGTTACAACAGGACTGGAAAAAGGGACCTACAGCCATTGTTCAACCTTACGACTATCTAAGTATTATTGCTATTGCCGTGGGTTTGGTCCTGAATCCTTTCTCATCCATTCTTCTCCGTTTTTTTAGCTACCTACTCCAAGCCAAATGTGAATTTGGAACCCAGCAAGAACCTGAAGCCAGGTGACCTGGTCAAAGTGAGATGCCACAGCTTTTCAGGGTACCCTGAAGCTGTTGTGCTCTGGCAAGATGGCCAGGGGAACAACATCACTGACAATATCACCACCTCCCAGGTGGCCAACGAGCAGGGACTCTTTGACGTCCAGAGTATCCTGCAGGTGGTGCTTGAGCCTAACAGCACCTACAGTTGCCTGATCAAGAATCCTTTGCTTCAAGAGGTGACCCAGGCTTCCGTCTCCATCACAGGTTTGTGCCTTTTGGGGAGAGGGTGAAACCTTGGGTAGTCGGTGAGGAGGGGGGGTCTACATTGGCTCTTCTGGGATGGAGGTTGGACTTAGCTGGGACTGCCGACCTCTGTGGAGAAGACTCGATGCTGCCGTAACGGTCACCAAGTGGTTGTAAGTCGAGGTCTACTTGTACTTAATATCTCTGTAAAAATTAATTATTTAGTGTACGGCACGTTTTAGCCAGAGGTCACTGAGGTGGCTGGCTGCCTCTGTGAAAGGATTTTTGGGGGGGCGGTGTTACCTTACAGCGGAACGTCTGAATTCCAGGAGCCAATCAGGAGAGGGTCCTTTTGTTGTCCCTTCCACGGCTTATTCGCTCACGGGAATCGAACCGTGCACCTCCATGATGGGCGGGCCCTGCATCTTACCCAGGGGTGGGCTTTGAAAATATTAGCAAGGAGTTCTCTGCCTGGTTGCTGAATGGGCATGGCCATGGTGGGTGTGGCTTAGTCAGCCTCCTGCACCGTGGCAGGGGGGCATTTTGTCCTCCCCGGGCTCCGGAGGCTCTTTGGAAGAGGGAAATGGGACGATTTATGGCCTTCGCGAACTTCCGGGAGGCCCGTTTTTCGCCCTCCCTGACCTTCCGCGCATGCCCTGCACTTACCTGCATCCAAAACGGGCCGTGGGGGAGTGACTCCTGGGAGGGGCAGGGTGAGGCGGGGCCAGCCAGGAGTGGGATTTGGGGCTTCTCTGAACGGCACAGAATCTGGTCTTACCACGTGAGCCACTGCAGCCCCTCTGTAAAACCAAGACATTTTTACAAACGGAGGCCAATATACGTGTCCTAGGACAACGTTGCAGGATCCAATCTGGGTCAGCAAATTGTAGGATTGCAGCAGCGGTGGTATTGGACTGGTTCGGCCCGGTTCTGGCGAGCCGGAAGTGGTGATGAGCAGCGGAGACCCAACTGGTTCTCTCCACCGCTCTGCCGTTGGGCTCACCCGCCCGCCTGGGTTCCCATATTCACTTTTATCTGCTGAATTTGAAATGCAGCTGCTTTCAGGGGTGGGATTCAAATTTTTTAACAACCGGTTCTGTGGGTGTGGCTTAGTTGGTGGGTGTGGCTTGGTGGTTGTGTTATTGTCTGGGCATGGCCAACTCAATATCACTCACACTGAGGCACGCTTCTCCTCGCCTGGCCTCTCATGACTGTGGGGATGCTGCAACAGTTGTAAGTGTGAAAATGGGTCATAAGTCACTTTTTTCAGTGCCATTTTAACTTTGAATGGTCACTCCACACAAGCAAAGTACCAGCAAAGGAGGGGGAAAAAAACTCTGGAGACGTTCCAGAGACAGGAAGTCTAGTCCTGCCAAGAATGTAATAAGGGTTAACGGAGAGGCAGTTTCTGTCAGCAACACCAGAATATTTCCTTCCTGCCTTCCTTACAGGATTAGGCCAGTAATTTCTTCTAACAACCGGTTCTCCGAACTGCTTAGAATGTTAACAACCGTTTCTAGCGAATAGGTGCGAACCGGTAGAATCCCACCCCTGGCTGCTTTGCGCGGCGCAGAAGAGTGCTATGTGGCAGCTGCTGAAGTGACCGGGATTGTGCAGGCTTGCAGGAGGCAAGTTAGAACACCTTTGCAGCTGCACAAATGCCTCTGCGCCTGCGCAAAGTGCACATTTAGTGCGTGGGCACACACAAACTATCTGCATGCGTGCAAAGCATGTCCACCAAGCCATGCCCACCAAACCGGTGGCAACAATATTTGAATCCCACCACTGGATTACAGCCTTCAAAAGGATCGGCTTTCGGGGATGCCTGACCTTTTCCCTCCGCACGTTCTGACAGCACTTGCCTTGCCAAGTTATCTTTGCTGGCTTTCCAGGTGTCTTCGAGTCATTCCAGTTTTTTTTTATAGACTCCCCCAAGTTCTCGCTAACCTTCTCCATTTGATGGTAACATTAATTAGGGTTTAATTGTCCTTGGCACGGCAATCGCTGCTTTGTGAGAGAAGATCCCTTTGGGAGCGTAAACGTTTTGGTTAAACACACAATGCCACTCGACGGAGCCCAGTAAGGTTGGACACAAGCTGCAAGCGTCTTCTTGAGGGCAGCAAAGGAAACGCAAATCGAACCTATGTCTTTTCTTGTAACCCAGAGTTCCCCAACCCCTCATAGCCGTGATCCAATACTGGCCCCTGGTCCATTGGGAATTGGGCTCTGTAAGTGACGGGTGTTCTGACCCAGCTCCCAAACATGACAAACCCTCTGAAGTGAACCCAAAGATTCCTTTATTAGGAGCGCCAGCAATCCTGGCGAACAGTTTCTCTCTCATTGCAGGCTAATAAGTCCATCCAGCAGAGTCTGTCACATCTATTCATCTCTGCCCGCTGCCTTTTATCCTGAGAGCTGCTGGCAGCGGTGGCTCTTCCATCCCAAGGACCTGCCCATAGATTTCCACTGCTCTCCTCTCCTCTGCTTTCTGCGCATCCGTGCGTCAGGCACTGGACCCGGCTGTTCCTCCTCTTCCTCATCAGCCACCTCCAGACTTGGCTCTTCCATCCCAAGGACCAGCCCATAGATTTCCACTGCTCTCCTCTCCTCTGCTTTCTGCGCATCCGTGCGTCAGGCACTGGACCCAGCTGTTCCTCCTCTTCCTCATCAGCCACTTCCAGACTTGGCTTTTCCATCCCAAGGACCTGCCCATAGATTTCCACTGCTCTCCTCTCCTCTGCTTTCTGTGCATCCGTGCGTCAGGCACTGGATCCAGCTGTTCCTCCTCTTCCTCATCAGCCACCTCCAGACTTGGCTCTTCCATCCCAAGGACCAGCCCATAGATTTCCACTGCTCTCCTCTCCTCTGCCTTCTGCACATCCGCACGTCAGACACTGGACCCAGCTGTTCCTCCTCTTCCTCATCAGCCACCTCCAGACCTGGGGACTATTGACTTTCCATCTGAGGGCTGATGGACAGCCCAGGCTCCGCCTTCATCTCTATCTCTGACAGCGCCATTCCCTCTTCCCCCTCAGAGTTCCCAGGTTGCCTTGATGCTGACCCTGACTCCCATGCCTCCTCCTCCTCCTCCTCCTCATCTGATTGGCTGACAGATGAACGTGTGAAATCCATTTACACAAGTGGTGGGGGCTTGCATTCATACGCGAAGCTCCATTTGTTCAACACTTGCCATGGTAACTCCGAGCAGTCATTAAATGAAACATTTAAGTCGAGAGGTACCTGTAGGTGGTTGTGACAAGGAATTTCCCAGAATTTGGCATTAAAACCAACCTCCTTCAGCATTCCGTCACCCGGGATTGAAATTTCCTTGAATGGGAGCAAATCTTTGGCCAGATCAGCCGTGTTAACAACCGTTCTCCTTCACTAATGCAAAGAAAATGTACCTGCCAAACAGACATCTCCATTGTGATCAAACGTCCTCGCTTCCATCTTTGGAGCCTTGTCTTAAAACTTGGAACAAAAGAGGAGAAATTGAACAGATTTCATCTTCTTAAAAAGCAGCAGCGGCTTGGCAACACGTCAGAAATAATCAAGCTCTTTTTCATTTGAGGAATTTCAACAAAGACCCGACAGCTGTGGTGAGATTCAGCCAGTTCGCACCTGTTCGGGAAAACCGGCTGTTAACTTTCTAGAGTAGTTTGGTGAACTGGTTGTTGGAAGAAATCATTAGGGCAGAGAACCAGTCGTTAAATTATTTGAAGCCCACCACTGCCTGACAGCACAGGGTGGCCAATTTTCAATGTGCCCACTTTTTTATTTTTTTAAATCCCTCGCTAGTTTAACTTAGATGATTTCCCAGGTCCGTCTCGTCCTTGTAAATCAGATATTTTAGTCGCATGCATCACATTTACGCCCTGCAAAGTTTGGGTTTCGGTGAGCCTGGACTTCTGAATCTTGTTTTGAGTGCTTTTTTGTTTTTGTTTGGAGATTTGAAAAGAAAAGTGAGGGGAATTATTTTACTTCACCATTGAAGGAAAATGTTACTCAGTGTTTACTTCATCTTAATGGACATTCTGAACTGAAGATTCTGCACCAGGCAGGGGGCTTGTGATCAAATAATCCTGAAGTCGTTTAGAAATGCTAGACAGTTAGTAAGTTTTTTGCGGGGGAGTGCATGCAAATAGATTATGAATCCCCCTTTGGAAAACTGCCAGCCGGAATGGAAGGAGGAGTCAAGTAGGGAATTAGCCTTGAGTCTTTGTGTAGCCACAAGAGACATAAACCTGATACACTTCCTCCCCGAGATCCACGTAACTTTATTTGCTTGTTCCGAAGAGAAGGCAAGCAGTCTGGGAAGATTCTTATAATATAGATGGAAATCAATAAAGTTGGTGACTTAGGCTATACACGTATGGCTCGGTTTGTGTGTGCCCGACACCCCCAATGTTTAAGTCTGCATAAAAGAGACTTAAATCTGCCTAAAAGAGACCCTCACCCATAACAAAGAGGATGCTATTTACCCAGCAACCCATCTGAGGATACAACCCTTTGTCAAGTCTGAATTTGGTTAGATTGTGGGTTTGGTTGTATCCTGGGTTATTCATTAGGCTTTCAGCTGTAAAACGTTGGCAGACATGAAGTCGCCTTGCCAGCATCCAAAATCTCCCGTCGATGGAAAGCCACATAAGGAATCCACTAGGCTGATGCCTCCTTGCTCAGCTTCTCCTCCTTCTCCGAGCAAAGGGTGATAGATCAGCATTTATTTGAATTTATTAGCATAATTATTTAAAGGTTAATGAAGTGTTTTATAGGGTAATTCAACCTGCCTTTTCCTGGGAAGTCTTGGGAAACGGCAGCAGTTGAAGCATTTAGCTGCATCCTTAGGGGGCTTTGGGCCCTGAGTAAATTCTTGGCAGCCAACAGCTCTTTGCGGTGTGTGGTGTGACATCAGACCCACATGGTGGAGAGTTTTCCTTGGGTCATCCCAGTCCAGGGCATTGGCAATCACAATCTCTGTCTCCTTCCAGGACAACACCTTCTGTTTCCAGCAGTAGCTCTTTGGGTCACAGTGGGGTTGTCGATTTGTCTTGTCATCCTTCTGATCGTCCTGGCGTACGTGTGCCAGAAGAAAATCCGTCAAAGTTGCAAAGAGGAGAAAGCGAAAGCCGGTAAGAGTTACCTGCGCGTTGGCTTGCTCTGTCTTGATGCATGTGCACTTGTTTCAAACCTCTCCCGATATCTCTAGGGCTATGCACTGCTCGGAGTTTGAAGACAACACAATGCTTCGTAGGGCCGGGAAGCTGGCACCTGTCTGCAACTCTTGAAAGCAGCTGTGTCTTTTTGGTGTGTGCATTTGTGGCTGTCTTTCACAATTGCATAGATTTAAAAAAAATTAAAAAGAGGACCCATTGGAAATTGGTGACTTTCCTCCTCCTTCTCTCCCTCCCCCCTCCTCCTCCTCACGGTTACCTAGTTCGGTAATGAAACATTTTCAAGAAAACAACCAAGTCCAGAGAGCACCTAGGACCCCTAAGCCATTGTTGTCCTCCCCCTCCTCCTCCCCTCCACAACCTTCCTCTCACTTGTCCCCCTCCGTCCCCAACCCTCCTCCTCTTCCTCCTGCTCCTCCTTCCTCCTCCTCATCTTCCTCCTCCTCCTCGTCTTCCTCCTCGTCTTCCTCCTCATCATCATCTTCCTCCTCATCTTCCTCATCTTCCTCCTTCTCCTCCTCCTCTTTCTCCTCCTCTTCCTCCTCCTCCTCGCTCCTCCTCCTCTCTTCCTCCTCCTTCCTCCTCCTCCTCATCTTCCTCTCCTCCTCCTCCTCCTCCTCCTTCCTCCTCCTCCTCCTCCTCCTCCTCCTCCTCCTCCCTCCTCCTCCTCCTCCTCCTCCTCCTCCTCCTCCTCCTCCTCCTCCTCACAGTTACCTAGTTTGGTAATAAAACATTTGCAAGAAAACAAGTCCAGAGAGCAACTAGGACCCCCTAAGCCATCATTGTCCTCCTCGTTCCCTCCCCAACTTCCCTCCCTCCCCACCTCCTCCTCCTCCTCTTCCCTGAAAACTCCACACCTTCCTACTACAGATGGTATTACCTCGTTTGGATAATGAAACTCCCACAAGAAAACCACCAAGCTCGGAGAGCAACGAGGAGACCCCCTCATTCCCACCCTCAGCTACATCTATTCTCCTTTATGGAAACCAAAAGGGACGAGAATTATTGATTCTGATAAAGGCGTGAGACTTCCTTGGCGTTCTGCCGGTATACCAAAGGTAGACGGTTGCGTGTTTTACAACGTGCAGCAGGGGGCGGTGCAGGACTTCCTTTTGTACATTCGGGTAAAAGTTGAACATTGGTCTAACAGAAACCTAACACCAACCCTTTGCTTTGAAATACCGGTAGAGAGAGAGATGTTCAGATTCTCTACGATTCACGCTATTGTTTTCACTCTGTTTGGCACCCTCCACTGGGACTCAATCCACTGACACCTTCTTCTTTCTTTTTCCGTAGCACGGACAGCCTTGCAACCGCTGAAAAACATGGATGTCAAAGAAGGTAAGGGCGGTTGCGCTTTGCAGCAAATATAGGCGCAGCGTCGTAGCTTTCGGTCCTTTCAAACCAAGGGGGCGGGGCCATAACTCCGTGGCACGTTTCTTCTACGTACAGAGCAGAGCGGTGGTATTTTACCAGTTTGGCCCGGTTCGGCCGAGCCGGTAGCACCGATCCAGCAGCGGAGACTGAATCGGTTCTCTCCTCCGCTCTGCTGTTGGGCCCACCTGCCTGCCCGGGTTCCCACACTCACCTTTAACCCCTGGTTTTGAAGCACAGCTGCTTTGCGTGGCACAGAAGAGCGTTGCGTGGCAGCTGCGGAAACAACCGGGAGAGTGCAGGCTTGCAGGAAGCGAATTGGAACGCCTCGGCGCATGCGGAAGTCCGCTTTGGTGCACACGCACGCTGAAGGTGCGCATGCGCACAAAAACGCGCCCACCAAGCCACGCCTACTGAACCGGTGGTAGAGAGTTTTGAAACACACCACTGAGACAGAACGATCTGGATGAAATCGGTGGCTCCCACTTTCGTCTCCTCTGCAACAAATGGCGATGGCCAAACTTGGCATTTCTGTGACATGTTCCTCTCGGCTTTGATTTTTATTTTTATTTTTTTTGAAACAGAAGTAAGGATAAAGCGCTTTGCCTCGGTCAGATTAGGTTTCATCCTTCGACCTTCATCTAAAAGCTAAATCTGAATGAGAGAGAGACCGAGATGAGGAGGGAGGGAGGGAGGGAGGAGAGAGAGAGAGAGAGAGAGAGGAAGGAGGGAGAGAGGAGAGACTAGTAATCACTGAAAACCACATGAGCCTCTGTGGCGCAGTGGTTAGAGTGCAGTATTGCAAGCTACTTCTGTAGCCAGCTGCCTACAATTTGGCAGTTCAAATCCCACCAGGCTCAAGGTTGACTCAGCCTAACACCAACCCTTTGCTTTGAAATACCGGTAGAGAGAGAGAGATGTTCAGATTCCCTACGATTCACGCTATTGTTTTCACTCTGTTTGGCACCCTCCACTGGGACTCAATCCACTGACACCTTCTTCTTTCTTTTTCCGTAGCACAGACAGCCTTGCAACCGCTGAAAAACATGGATTTCGAAGAAGGTAAGGGCGGTTTGCGCTTTGCAGCAAATATAGGCGCAGCGTCGTAGCTTTCGGTCCTTTCAAACCAAGGGGGCGGGGCCATAACTCCGTGGCACGTTTCTTCTACGTACAGAGCAGAGCGGTGGTATTTTACCAGTTTGGCCCGGTTCGGCCGAGCCGGTAGCGCCGATCCAGCAGCGGAGACTGAATCGGTTCTCTCCTCCGCTCTGCTGTTGGGCCCACCTACCTGCCCGGGTTCCCACACTCACCTTTAACCCCTGGTTTTGAAGCACAGCTGCTTTGCGTGGCACAGAAGAGCGTTGCGTGGCAGCTGCGGAAACAACCGGGAGAGTGCAGGCTTGCAGGAAGCGAATTGGAACGCCTCGGCGCATGCGGGAAGTCCGCGTTTGGTGCACACGTGCACGCGAAGGGTGCGCATGCGCACAAAAACGCGCCCACCAAGCCACGCCTACTGAACCGGTGGTAGAGAGTTTTGAAACACACCACTGAGACAGAACGATCTGGATGAAATCGGTGGCTCCCACTTTCGTCTCCTCTTGCAACAAATGGCGATGGCCAAACTTGGCATTTCTGTGACATGTTCCTCTCGGCTTTGATTTTTATTTTTATTTTTTTTGAAACAGAAGTAAGGATAAAGCGCTTTGCCTCGGTCAGATTAGGTTTCATCCTTCGACCTTCATCTAAAAGCTAAATCTGAATGAGAGAGAGACCGAGATGAGGGGAGGGAGGGAGGGAGGGAGAGAGGAGAGAGAGAGAGAGAGAGAGGAGAGGGAGAGAGAGAGAGAGAGAGAGAGAGAGAGGAGAGAGACTAGTAATCACTGAAAACCACATGAGCCTCTGTGGCGCAGTGGTTAGAGTGCAGTATTGCAAGCTACTTCTGTAGCCAGCTGCCTACAATTTGGCAGTTCAAATCCCACCAGGCTCAAGGTTGACTCAGCCTAACACCAACCCTTTGCTTTGAAATACCGGTAGAGAGAGAGATGTTCAGATTCCCTACGATTCACGCTATTGTTTTCACTCTGTTTGGCACCCTCCACTGGGACTCAATCCACTGACACCTTCTTCTTTCTTTTTCCGTAGCACGGACAGCCTTGCAACCGCTGAAAATCATGGATTTCGAAGAAGGTAAGGGCGGTTTGCGCTTTGCAGCAAATATAGGTGCAGCGTCGTAGCTTTCGGTCCTTTCAAACCAAGGGGGCGGGGCCATAACTCCGTGGCACGTTTCTTCTACGTACAGAGCAGAGCGGTGGTATTTTACCAGTTTGGCCCGGTTCGGCCGAGCCGGTAGCGCCGATCCAGCAGCGGAGACTGAATCGGTTCTCTCCTCCGCTCTGCTGTTGGGCCCACCTGCCTGCCCGGGTTCCCACACTCACCTTTAACCCCTGGTTTTGAAGCACAGCTGCTTTGCGTGGCACAGAAGAGCGTTGCGTGGCAGCTGCGGAAACAACCGGGAGAGTGCAGGCTTGCAGGAAGCGAATTGGAACGCCTCGGCGCATGCGGGAAGTCCGCGTTTGGTGCACACGTGCACGCGAAGGGTGCGCATGCGCACAAAAACGCGCCCACCAAGCCACGCCTACTGAACCGGTGGTAGAGAGTTTTGAAACACACCACTGAGACAGAACGATCTGGATGAAATCGGTGGCTCCCACTTTCGTCTCCTCTTGCAACAAATGGCGATGGCCAAACTTGGCATTTCTGTGACATGTTCCTCTCGGCTTTTATTTTTATTTTTATTTTTTTTGAAACAGAAGTAAGGATAAAGCGCTTTGCCTCGGTCATATTAGGTTTCATCCTTCGACCTTCATCTAAAAGCTAAATCTGAATGAGAGAGAGACCGAGATGAGGGAGGGAGGGAGGGAGGGAGGGAGGAGAGAGAGAGAGAGAGAGAGAGAGAGAGAGAGAGAGAGAGAGAGAGAGAGACTAGTAATCACTGAAAACCACATGAGCCTCTGTGGCGCAGTGGTTAGAGTGCAGTATTGCAAGCTACTTCTGTAGCCAGCTGCCTACAATTTGGCAGTTCAAATCCCACCAGGCTCAAGGTTGACTCAGCTTTCCATCCTTCCAAGGTGGGTAAAATGAGGACCCAGATTGTTGGGGGCAACAGGCTGACTCTGTAAACCGCTTAGAGAGGGCTGGAAAGCAATATGACGCGGTCTATAAGTCTAAGTGCTATTGCTATTTCATGAGGACCTAACCCTACTCACTTAAGATTAGGGTTAGGTCCCCATGAATTCAGACAACAAAGTGAACATCACCAACTGGTTTATAGTATATTGCTATGTTTAGGAGGGCTCTGACTTTTCTAGCCAGTCCTATCTATGTTTCCTGGTATAATACATGAGGAAATCCCATAGCGGGCAAACCCACTTAGGGTGAGGCCCCCATGAATTCAGATTGCAAAATGGACGCCGCCAATGGATTCGCAGCTCATTGGTATGCTAAGGAGGCCCCTGACTTTTCCAGCCCATCCTTTCTACGGGATGGGTAGACTCATTTCTCCCTATTCTGCGACACAAAAGGGATTGGTTTCCTTTTTTACGATCTGTGGGCTTCAACTCCCAGAACTCCCCAGCCAGCCAGCCAGCCAGAAGTCCACTCATGTTGAAGTTGCCAAGGCTGAGAAACATTGGGAATGGAATGAGGAGGGGGACTCTTGATAGCCTATCCTTTGAGGTGCCCCCATCCCAATCCTTTTGACCTACTTGTAAGACTGCCGCGTCCCAATTTTGAAAAGTTATTGTTCCTTTCTTTCTAGATACGGCTGAAGAAATCGATTGACGATAATGGAGTTGTGCTAAGGCACCTCTCAAGGCTGAAGTTGGCAAGCCAACCTCTTGAGAACTTTCTCCAGCATAGATCATAGAAGAGGCAAGAGTGAATTGCCCGGTGTTCTTCCTTGAAGCCTACAACTCAAAGCTTCTTACAGACTCTTGCCTTCTCCACAGACCTGGCCCTCCCACCGTGGACTGAGAAAGAGGCTGGAACTCAACTTAGTCCTTGCCGGCTCTATCCTTGCCCCAAGCTTGAGATAGCCAAGGTCCTTCTTCATCCAATGTATCCAAGGCTACTTATTCTTCTCCCTGTTGACCTTACAGGGCAAAAACTGATCTCTATCCTCCCAGGGATCATAATTTAGATCCACACAAAGATCCCACAGTCAGGCTAGACAACATGATCCAGCTCAGAACTTCAAGTTTGACTGTAGTTCTTCTCTTCTACCTGCAATCTCCCCTTCCCCCATGGGAATTTGCCCGCTGGGTTTTAAGCCGCTGCCTCTGGGAACAGTTTTCTTCTCTCGCTGCACCCAAGAAGCAAAATTAGTCTGGGATTTGGCCAAGAGACTATCTTAGTATCTCTGGCATCCTGGCAAAGTTTATGTCACATGCATCACGGCCAATTTGCCACTACCAACTCCCCGCAAGACAACTCTCTGCAGGACAAGAGTTATACTCATATCAAAGAAATGGTGGAATAGAATAATTAAAGAACGGGGGCAAAAGGAGACGCAAAATGAAATGCGAATGATAAAAAGTAAAGTGATTTTTTAAAATTTATTTTAAATAATTAAATTGAATTGTTCAATAGTCCTGCAGTGAGTTGTCCCACAGCAAGTTGGCCATGGCAGCAAATTTTTTTTCGAGTTGTCCATTTCTGGTGTCAGACTGCCCCGATGCGATCCTTTAGGGAAGTAAAACCCTCGACTCCATTTGGTTGAAGTGAAAAGAACTTTTAATAAAAGGCTTTTACAGTTCGCCATTCCTTCCCCTCAAGTCCAGTTCATCGTTGACCAATCCGGTATTGCCACAATGTTTTGAGAAAGGCTGGGGTGTTTTGGGGACCCTGGAATTTCACCCCGTCCCCCCCAGGACAAAAGGCCTTGAAGATCCCAGGCACAACCAACCTGAACTACTGTGCTCTTCTTCACCTGTCATTCCCCGCTCCCTAATTTCCACCGTTGATGTGTACAGGTGTTCATTACCCAATTGGTTCCTCCTTCCTTTCTCCTCCCTTCCCTTTTTAATGGCAGGACGCCAGCGAGGTGCCAAGCCGAAGTGTGCCTCAAAACTTTTTTTCTGCTGGGAACTTTCAAAAACTGGGGTGCATCAAAGATAGCACAAGGGAAACAGATGCTTGACCTGAGGGCACACATCTTCTTTTATAGCCATCAGTAAACACTGTCAACATTAGGAGTAAGGTTCCTTTTTAAACACAATAACTTAGAAGAAAAATAACAAAAGTGCCTTGAGGAGCACTGGATGTCTGCCTTTCGGCAAGAGACACTTGTGATGCACAAAGAAACCTCGCGGGGAATTGAACGGACTTCTTTCTGCAAGCTTTCTTTCGAAATAAAAATTAAAACGTCAACAACGACCAATGGAGATGAAAAAAAAAACAAACATCTGCCTTCGGTAGACTTTGCAGATACGTTCATGTGTGCCTTGAAATCAATCCCACTTCATGGAGTGGGGCTTACTTTTAAGTGTGCCTAAGATTAAAGCCGAAATACTTGGTCAGAGGTCTCTGGGTTTTTTTCCCCCAAGTGTCATGCCCCTGGTGTGGAGACTGACTCTGAGGGAGAGGAGGAACAGCCGACAGGGAGTGTAAGTGTAGCTCTGGAGGTTGTGGAGGAGTTTGAGGAAGGGCAGAGGCCAGCTGGGCAATCCAAGGTGGACCCAGGCCCATCCCCTATCCATCCTAGGGCACGCAGGGAGGAGGAGAAGGGAGAGACATGGTCTACTGAGGAGGAGAGGGCCTTGATCCTCTTCATGGGCTGCAGCTGTGACAACTGGATAAGAGGACGGACATGCATACAGGCGAGTGCTGGAAACAAAGCATGGAAATATCTCTAGTTTATGGTTCCTCTCTTGAGTTTGGTGTCCTTCCCAGTGTGTGTTCTGTTATCCGTGGACGTCCTCCATCCCTTATCTTGCCTGGTTTGTGTTGTTTTGTACTCTTTATAATTTAAACAGCATTTTCCCCTTTCTGGTAACTGCTCGTGTGGGAGTTTTTTTGTCTCCAGTCAAGGATATTCGGAGCTTGGAAGCAAAGCGAAGGAATAAAAGGGGCTTCACCTGTTTTTTGTGACTGTGTTTATTTTGTATCCCACCCTGGGTCATCACACCAAGCCTCAAAAATGTCAGTCTTTGATTCTGAGCACTGTAGAAGTTTATGCTCTTTTTGTTTATGTCTTCTGTGGCTCTAAAGAGTATCTGGAGGAATACTAACAGGGAATTCCAATCATGTTGTTTGACATGGTAAGGGGGCAAATCTGGAACCACCAGGAAAACAATTCAAGGAAAGATAAAATTAAATTAGAACGGAGACTACGGGAGGATGCATAGAAGGAGAATGAAAATCTTACAGGCCCTCCACTTCCTTCACATTAGAATTCCTAAGACCATCAACCGGAGCCAGGTAGAAAAACTACAGCTTTCAGAATGCATATTTTCAGTGTGCAGGAATTTTATCTCAAGTTCCTGAGGTCACCAAGTAGAACTAGTGCTATGAATGTTAATACAGCCAAGAAACAGAGTCTTTAGCATCCACAAGATGGAGGCATGAAAAGGATTAAATTCCCAACACTTCCCCAGATTGGCTGAGCTCCTCTCCTCTTGTAAAGTTTCCCTTGTCCAGCCACATCCAGCTCTAAGGCATGGTGCTCATCTCCAATTTTTGGGCAAAGGAGCCAATGTCGGCCATTTTCCATGGTCATGTGGCCAGCATGACTATTATATATGCCAAAGGCACACAGAACACTCTTACCCTCCCAGCGAAGTGGTACCTATTTATCTACTCCCGTTTGCATGTTTTCAAACTGCTAGGATGCCAGGAGCTGGGGCAAGAACAGGCGTTCACTCCATCCTGTTGGTGCTTGGATCTCGAACCTGGGCTATCAGAAGCTCAGCATCTTTAACTGCTGAGCGATCGCACCCTCTTCTCTATTTCCTTGTCCACTCACATGGCCAATTCAACATGAGAGAGCAGCCAACTGATTCTCCCTTGATGGACCCTCTTACAAATATTGGAGAAGAGGAAATCCCAAAGTCCTTCCTCAAAAAAAGGCATCGAGGCAACAAGAATCTTAACGAAGCTTCCATGGAGTGGGGAATATCAGAAACGCAGAGCAATTACGCCTATTTCAGTTTTGACAATTATCTAATGCATAATAAGTAACATGTTGAGGAAGATGTTGAAAAATGCTACACGTGGAGTGTGAAAGCAAGAGGGGAAAAAAAATTGGGTCCACCCTGTAAACCAGGGATCTCCAACCTTGGCAACTTTAAGACTTGTGGACTTCATTTCCCAGAACTCCTCAGGCAGTCATGATGACTGGGGAATTCTGGGAGTTGAATTCCACAAATCTTAAAACCACCCAAATTGGAACTCCCTGCTGTAAATGGAATGAGAGTGTAGAGCATGAATCTAATAGCTATGCTGATTTTTTTTTTAAAAAAAAAAAAATCCAATTATTACTACTTAACAGGACTTTTTACTCTTGGGGAAAGAGGAGACTAGCTTATGAAGTTGCACATCAGGGCTATGTTTGCACTTCAAACCACATTTTTTTAGAATCAGACGGATAGCCCTAGGCTACAGTGGTCTAATTTAGGCTAGAGGTGAATGTTTGTCCAACAAATTTTACTTCCAACTTTCCCGAAACTGTCAAAAGATGTTCTGGATTTGTTCCTTTTTAAATGAGAGGTCCAGTCCTTAAAATCTAGCATAAAATAGCCACCAGTTTTCATGCTTTTCTAACCCATTAATCAGGAATGTCAAATTGTGGATTTTAAAAAAACAACAACCTTGAAATTATCTCCATGTTGAATACATGCCCATTAAATATGGTGAGATTGTTCACTTTTGTGTCATGAGTGGCGTGATTGCCTAAAGAGTGATGTGACCACATCACTTACCAGTTGGAAGGTTGAGAGTTCAATCCTAGGCAGCGGCAGATGGCTATCAGAGCGGAAAGAGAAAATTTCTGCTGTGAACTCCGCATAGGCGTCAGGAAGGGAATCCAGCCAGTAAATGCTCAGCTCCACTCAGTCGCTCCGACCCCACCCTGAAGCAAGGGATTATACAGGTTTGTAAAAAGAAGAAGAAAAAATTATTTTGGGGGTCACAGAATAGGGAGAAATCCATTCCACCCACCTCCTTCCTATGACTCCTGCCAAGAAAGCTTTTCCAGGTGTCAACATTTGTTGCACCTGTACTGTCCTTTGCAAATTCAGATTGAAGTTTTCTCCAACCGAGCTGATAAAAATCTGGCTTCGGGTACATAATGAATGCATCAGTTCCATTTAACAGATAGGAGATCTTCCATGGCAAACAGCTAGAAATGTCTTTGTCCAGCTTAATTCCGGTGGATTTGTGTAATAGAAGGCACCGCTTTCTGCTGCCTGGTGCCACAGGTGTGCTTTCAGTGATTCTGTTCCACGCTGGCATATTGTGCTTCCACCATTCCTATTAAATATGATTTGGAAACAAACCCATCTAACGCCTGCCTGAGTCGCAAGAATATTGAATTGGTCAAGGTTCCGACAAGCCACCTTGAAATTGCAAGATAATCTCAGTCGGGGGGAGAAATTTCGGAGACGCCGTTTGCATTCCGATAAGCCCCTTGACTTCTCTGCGACTTTTCAAAGAGGGCTTACTGTTGTTGTCTTAGCAAATGCTTCACAAACAGCCGAGGGGAATGCTCCTGTGTCAACAGCCTAGGGAGGGCTTGCATAATGCATTCTACTTTGATTGACAAACTGCAGTGGCTGAGTTCGTGCACTCTGCAATGCTACAAACCGGCAATGGATTTGGCATGTGGCAGAACTGGGCAACCTCTGCCATGGGATAATTCGGTTGTTCCTTTGCTAGGGCAAACATCAAGATCGCTTGAAGTGTTAGTACGCTTTGTAAGGCCTTAGTAAGACCACGTTTAGTATATTCCATCCAGTGTCAGGATTCCGGCAGTGGCCCTATTGAAATCACGAGCTTCGAGTCAAGTTTCAAAAACGTCAAAGGATTTATTAGGAGTGAACACGCCAGTATGACCTGTGTGTAGCCGATTCTGAGACACGTAATTCACTATCACCCTTGACCCTGGTTTCCCCCCACCCCCTCTGGGTGTATCATAATTCATATTCTCCAGCGAAACATGTTCATAGCCAAATTATCAATCATGTTCTCCAGGATTGATTTGTGGGACAGAAACTCCAGTCGCTCAGTTATAATCTTTGCAAGATACGAATGGAATGCGCTTTCGATTCCAAACTGCTGTGCTGCTCTTTCAAATTCCTTCCCCCCCTTTTCTGTTCATGGCAACTCTAAAATGGGCATAGACAAGTTTTATGAGTTAATATCCAGTTTGGGTCACCACAATATTAAAAAAAAAAGATTATTGAGACTTGAAAAATGTGTGGAGTTGAGCAACAAAGAGGATCAGAAGGAGTAGAGGCTAAAACCTATGAAGAACGGTTGCTGGAATTGGATGAATCAAGTGAAAAGAAGGACTTGGGAAGACATGGCAGCAGTCTTCCAATATCTGAGGGGTTGCCACAAAGAAGAGGGGGTGAAGTTATTTTCCAAAGCACCAGGAAGCAAAACAAGAAACAGTGGAAATAAACTAAAGAAAGACAAAAGCAACCTAGAACTAAGGAGGAATTCCCCCGATAGTGAAAGCAATTAATCAGAGGAATGGCTTGCCTTCAGGGGTTGTGGGTACTTCATCACTGACAGGTTTTAGGAAGAGATTGGATATTTGTCTGAAATGTTGTAGGGCTTAAGCAAGGGGATGGACTAGAAGACCTCCAAGGTCCCAACTCTGCTATTCTGTTAAATCGAGAACAGCTTCCACTGAAGACTTTGAGCCAGCTAAACAAGGAGACCAGGTTCTGTGTAGGTGTCAGATGGGTGGATAGTTCAGAGAGGCCACTGACAATCCAGAATGTGTTTGCAAAGCCTCTATTGACGGCTAGGGGGCAGCAGAGGTAAATATATGTCTAACTCCCTGAGGCCATCTTGCTTAATAGAGGAAACCGGCCTCATTTGTGGTTGGAAGCTGAGGTCTGCCTGTCATCAGGGGGTGGGATTCAAAAATCCCAGCAATTGGTTTGCTGCCCAGGGGGAAAGTATATCAGGGGGGTAGGGAGGAGTTGGAGCAAGAATGGGACCTCAACCCATCGCGTGACATGCAGGTCTCGAACCCGGACTGTCAGCATTCCAGTTGGCAAGCTCAGCATCTTTAACTGCTGAGACATCGTGCCTCCTGCAAGTAGATAAATAGGTACCACTTCAGTTGGAAGTTTGCTGCCCAGTTGCTGGGTGGGCATGACCATGGTGGGCGTGGCCTACTGGAACTTCCAGGAGGACCATTTTTTGCCTTCCCAAGGGTTTGGAGGCTTCCCTTGGGCCTCTGGGAGGGCGAAAACAGCCTCCCCCGGGCTCTGGAGGCCCTTGAAACAGGCATGTTTCCAGACTTCCAGAAGGCCCATTTTCCCTCTCCCAGGGCTGCTGCATGGACCCTGCACTTACCTGCATCAAAAATGGGCCATGTGGAGACTCCTAGGAGTGGAGAGGATGGGTGGGCAGAGCTAGCCAGTCAGTTCAAATACCGGTTCAATGAACCAGATGCAAATTTAACATCCGGTTTACCTGAACCAGTCCGAACCGGTAGAATCCTGCCCCGGACTGTAATCCAATCGATCTGAAAGGCACCAGAATGAGGAAGTGGAAGATCATGTTGGAGGAAAGCCAAACCATCTTCTAGCAATTGTCCTCCAAGTGTCCACATCTCAGAGCAGGGGTAACTTTCGCAACTTTACAAACTGGTGGACTTCAGCACCCAGAATTCCTCAGCCAGCACGAAAACTCCGGGCGTCGAAGTCCACAAGCCGTAAAGTTGCCAGGGTGGGAGACTCCTGTCTTAGCAAAGGACTGACTGCCACGGACTTCACCTCTGATCGTTTCCCTGCCAACTGCTGTTATACTCCTGAACTAGCCATAGTCTGAATCTGGGACCTCTCCTTGGTATATAGTCCTACCTCGACGAGTTTGATTCTTAGGTAACCAATGAAAGGCCTAAGGAAAAAGAAAGTTGGGATCCCTCAGAAGAAACGATTGAATTATTTAGGGAAATGAAAAAAAGCAGGATGCCAAAAGAACAGCAGATCCGATTTCAAACTCTCATCAGTTCTGCAAGAGTTGTCCGCTCGTGTTCTCTCTTGAGTTCCTCGCTCCCAGAAGGCCACCTTGGTGGATGGTGAGTTATGTCCTTGTATCTGCTGTGATGCACTGCCGATCAATAAAAGAAAGCTTCAACTATCATGGGTTTTATGCCTTTCATTGTGCAGTCCCATTGATGTTTGTCGAATCCCTACCGCCATGGCTGTATCTCAAGTTTCTCTTTTGTTCCCTCCCCTGGGCTTCCTCGAAAAATGAGCTGCTTAATAATGAATTAGGAAGGGCGGGGGACACCCCCTTCCCTTGACTTGCCCTAATTATTTGTGTTCCCTTCAAACTAGTCCTTTCCAAACAGATATGCAAAAGGCCTTCTTTATGTTCCTTAATTTGCATTCTTTGTTCTGTTTTTTTTTCCCTGGGAAAAGTCTATCAGGAAGGTAGGGAGGAGTTGGAGCAAGGATGGGACCTCAACCCATCGCGTGACATCCAGGTCTCGAACCCGGACTGTCAGCATTCCAGTTGGCAAGCTTAGCATCTTTAACTGCTGAGACATCGTGCCTCCTGCAAGTAGATAAATAGGTACCGCTTCAGTTGGAAGGTAACAATGTTCCCTGACATCTCCTGCTGGCCACATGACCATTGTCTTTGGACAATGCTGGCTCCCTTGGCTAAAAAATGGTGATGAGCACCACGCCCTGGAGTCAGACACGACTGGACAGGGGAAACATCTACCTTTAATGTTTGGAAGGAGATTTACAGGGTAATAGAGTTCTATAGCATAGATCTCTCACACATCAGTTAGAGTCTGAACTGGGTGTGAACCAGGTCATTGAAGTTTATTCCATAAGCTATCAGTTTAATCAATCCCACCTTAGTGTGATGCTGTAAGAAGTAATTGCTCACCACCAACCCCAGAGAATGAAATATTTTGGGGAATATCAAAAGAGGCAGAATATTATATTTCCCCAAAGGAGAAACAGAAAAAACATGTCTTAAAGTCAGGAAGCAACCCCAATATCCTGCATAGGAAAACAACTTCCAGCAGACGCCCCAAGTCTTTAGAGATGCAGATTTTGTGCCCATTAAGAAATCCAGGCCAATCTATTCCCAAACAAAACACCTTCAGCTCCAGGTGATGGGATTAAGAAGGACAGGACAAGACCTTTAAGGACCTAATAGGACTAACCCCACCACCATTGAAAAGGCAAGATACACAAAAGCCCCTTCACTGCACAATTCCCAAGAACAGTGCAAACTTCAAAGTCACAGAAAACCTACAATAAGATCCATCCACTCATTCAACCAATTTGTCAGCTGTCCCAGAACTACATGCTAGTGGTTGGTTCTGCTCATCCATAAACAGAATCCTCCTTTCCAATCGGCCTCACACTTTATTTCCAGAACCTTTCTCCTGGCTTGGAACTGGATTGGATTTTACTTCCAGCAGTACCTACAAATGCAATCACACGAGTTGCAAGCCAGGGGTTAGTAGCTTAATTGAAAGAGTCGTTCTGCTTATTGGATAGCTGCAGCTCTGTAAAGGGAGGGGCCAGGTGCAAAGCTTGAATTATTTGTTATTCACATTTACAGCTTGTCAGAAGAAGGGTTGTGGCCCACCGGCGGCCAGCGGAACTGGCAGACTCGGACAATGAGGAGGTTGGGGAGGAATATGGGCCAGTCCTGGAGTCTGGGGAAGGCTCTGATGAGGGCTCTGCATCGGAGGCAGAGATGGGGCCAGGGCTGTCCGACAGTTATCAGCTGCCTTTGGAGTCAGAGATTAGTGGGGCAGAAGAACAGCTGGAGCCTGTTCCCATGTGCGCATGCACAGAGCTGTCAGGAGAAGGGAACAGCTAAGGAACAAGGGTCAACTCAGGAGTAAAGGCACAGGTGGATGGTGAATGGCTCCTCCCATAAGGAATAAAGAGGAGTGATAGGGCAGTGGGGTTTTGCAGGGGACAATTGTTCATTTAATTAGGGCGAAGATTTGTTCGTGACTCTCAGGGACTCCTTGCCAAGTATTTCCTTGTACAGCGTTGTGCTTGGAAGCTATCGGCAACCCTCCAAGCCTGATAAGGTCTGTGGTTGGAATTCACCCTTGAAAGACTGTTTGGCCAGGACTTTGCTGGATGTGAACGATAGGCTTAATAAAAAGGGGTTTTGTCAGGACAACCTGCTTGGTGATTTTGTGAAGCTTCGGTCAGAACAAGAAGGTTTGTTGAGGTTTATAATCAGGCGGTCGGGATCCTAGATGGATTAGCTCGAGACAGTTCTCTGCTTTTGGCCTCGGGCAAAGTCGATTGGATTTTAAGCCATATAAATCCCCTTCCTTGACTGCTTATTGGCAAAGGTGAGAATGGATGGCCTTTGATTGTCTCATCTCTTTAATTCCAACCTCTCCACAGAGGTCCCCCTTGCAGGGAGGAGGACATTTTGGAGGCCAGGTCTTTTCTGGATTTCTCTCTCCCCCACACACATACCGTCCCCCCACCCCCCCAAGACAAATGGGTGCCTTGAAGGATGAGGCTTTTAATTAAGCAGGACGGTGCCTTAGCCACCCCCCTTATAATGCAGTTGCGGAGTGGGTGAACTTACATCGCTGGAGGCCAAGTACTTTATCACAATGAGGGGAAATTAGATTATTGTGGAGGAAGAGAGTGGCAAACAATATTATCTCTATTAGGGCACAAAGCTATTTGCGCTCATATTCTCCGTTCCCTCCCTCTGCCGTGGATGCATTCGGGGGACACTTCAGAGCAGGGCTGTTGTTATGCTTTGATACTATTGTCTTTCCTTCCTTCCTCCCTCCCTCCCTCCTTCCCATGTTCTCTGTTTCCTCCTTCCACGGATCACTTCCCTCCTCCCTCTCTCCCTCTTTTCTCGACTTCCTTCCAGATCTCCTTCCTTCCTTCTTTCCTTCCTCCCTCCCCTCCCTTCTGTCCCTACTTCCTCTTTTCTGTTTCCTTCCTTCCATCCTTCCCATGTTCTCTGTTTTCTCCCTCTCCTCCTTCTCTTTCCTCCTCCCTCCCCTCTTCCTCCCTCCTTCCTTCCCATGTTCTCTGTTTCCTCCTTCCATCGATCACTTCCCTCCTCCCTCCCTTCCTCTTTTCTCGACTTCCTTCCAACTCTCCTTCCTTCCTTCTTTCCTCCCTCCCTTCTGTCCCTACTTCCCCTTTTTGTTTCCTTCCTTCCTTTCCATGTCCTTTGTTTCCTCCGTCCCTCTATCACTTCCCTCCTCCCTCCCTCATTTCTCACCTTTCTTCCCTCTCTCCCTCCCTCCTTCCTTCCTTCTGCCTCCTTCCTTCCTTCTTCATCCCATCTCCCTCCCCACTTTTTCTTATCTCTAGTTCTTCTTTCCATCCATCCATCCATCCATCCATCCATCCATCCATCCATCCATCATCTCCTTCCTTCCTTCCTTCCTTCCTTCCTTCCTTCCTTCCTTCCTTCCTTCCTTCCTTCCTTCCTTCCTTCCTTCCTTCCTTCCTGGGATGCTGCAACCATCATAAATATTGAACGCATTGCCAACTATCTGAATTTTGATCATGTGACCATGGGGAATATTGCAATGGTCTTAAGTGTGAAAAACAGTCATTGGTTGCTTTTTTTCAGTGCCGTTTTAGCTTCCAACAGTCACTAAATGAACGGTTGTAAGTGAAGGACTGCCTGCATTGGCCCAGCGATGAGAACATCAAACTCTTCAGACTCCATTGCTACTTCTCTGTGCCCTACCCACCTAAGCTTCAGGGTCCCACCCTGGAAGTTTGTTTCTTCCTTGTTCTGAAAGTGCCTCTCCCTTCTCCCAATCCAGCCATCATAACAACACGCAACTCTGTTCCCAGCTATTGAAGGGGGTAAGGAGAAAAAAAAAATGGCCAGCACGCTACATTTCCCTTTCATAATTCATAGGACTTTTAAAATGCAGCTGAAGAACAGCAGCAAAACAGCTGGAAGGAATTTTACATTATTATTTTTTTACACACTCAGCCTGATAATTCTCCTCGCTGCTCCTCGTAACAATCTTTTAAGAGTCCTTTGCAAATCACCAGACAAATAATGTCCTGTAAATGTGGATTGTGTGGGGACAAGCAACTTATTTTATTTCCTTCTGAACCAAGTCAACAATAAGGGCTTCTTTTATATATTTTATCTAGCACCAATTTAATGCTCTTAGTTGACTAGATGCTTGTTATAGGCATCAGCAATAAATCAGCTTAACTGGAATATAACATGTGGCCCTGATATTCTCTTCTATAAAAAGCTTTTTCTACTATGTCAGCAATGATATCTTTAGGCAAAGTCTGGTTTAATATTTATTCCATATTCTTAATAACAGCTGAGCTGCAGAATACCCCATGATCACATGATGGCAGCACATAGTTAGAAGGGGGGGGCATATAACTCTCTGCTGCCCCCTAGTGATTATTCAATTGTTTTTCAGCCCCAAAGGAAAAGTGGTTTGCCTTTTTTTTACTCTGGATCTCCTCTAAAGCAGTTTGAAACCATTAGATGATTTGACTGAGCAGAAGTGAAGTGACCACTATATATATATAGGAGAGATCAGGAGTAAAAAAAAAATAGAGATAGTCAAACAACCTTTCCTTTGAGGCTGCAAAACAATTGAATAATCATTAGAGAGAGTTGTATGGCCCCCTTCTAACTATATGCTGCCATCATGTAGTCACTGGGAATTCTGCAGCTCAGCTGTTATTAAGAATATGGAATAAATATTAACACAGACTTTGCCTAAAGGTATCATTATTGACATAATAGAAAAAGCTTTTTATAGAAGAGAATGTCAGGGCCATATGTTAAATTCCAGTTAAGCTGATTTATTGCTGATGCCTATCGCAAGAATCTAGTCAACTAACAGCATCAAATTGGTGCTAGGTGAGAGTAAGTGGAATTGAAGGAATTGGACTTAGGTCACTTGTGGGAACGTAAGGATTCCAAACTGATTCCTCTCTTCACTCCACCTCCAGGCATTGCCTTACCTTTGACTACAGAGAAACAGATAAAGAATAACGATGTGATAAAGAACTACAAGCTCAACCATAAGCAGATAAGGAAAGGTGAAGATTTAGTAGTCGAATATAAGGAAAAAATTCAGATGAAGACCAGGGAACAATTAGCAGTAGAAGGACATTCTTCTCAGTGGTTTCCTTACAATTAGGTGAAAGGCAGATTTAATACTGGCAAAAGGATAATTGGAATTGAGAAGAAGACAGCTGAATTTGACACCTTGTATGGGGAAAATGAGCTGCAAATTTGGTTATAAACTAAATGTGGTCAGATGGGAAAAACTGTGGGGAACTGGTGTTAAATTTATCTTGGGTTATAATTTAAGACAGAATCTATGGAGATTCTCAGGTCATGGCTGTCCCAAAAGTGTTTTTTTTAAGGCAACTGGACTTTCTTTGTTTTTGCTTTGAAGATGTTTCGCTTCTCCTCCCAGAAGCTTTTTCGGTTCCTGAACAAGGATATATCTGAAGAACTGAAGAAGCTTCTGGGTGGAGAAGCGAAATGTCTTCAGAGCAAAAACAAAGAAAGCCCAGTTGCCTTTTGAAAAAGCCACCTTTGGGATTTAAGACAGATGTGCTAGCCCACTTTCTTCATTAAGAGATGACTTTGAAAGATAATATGAGATCTTGCAAAACAGCATTGCTAACTAAACAGAACTGCAAGACGGCCCGCTATTATTACATTCATAAATCCAAAATAAAACCAGGTTGTATTCCTAGGACCCTTAAAAAAAAAAGAAAGAAAAGGTTCAGATAATTTGGCCTGGATGTGGAAAGTAAGTTGCCCTCCATATTATGATTTTGGGTTATTCTTCTAAAAAGGCATTATTTCCCCTCACCTCTATGAATTTTCTTGTAACAGGAAAGAAAAGAGAGAGAGAGAAAAGGTGAGTAAATTAGTGGCTTTTTTCTCTTGAAAGAAAATTGCATTTTGCTGATGAAGCAGAGAGTTTGATAATGAAACACATGGGGTAATAAAGCCAGAAAGCTAAAATTATTTAAAGTGGACCGTTATGTAGCTCTTCCACACACCGAGGATTTTGGTTCTTTTCATTTCTTCTCTTTTTTAAAAAAAAGATAAAAACCCAGCTTTTTGCTTTAATAGCAAAAATGAAATTCATCTCTTTGTTGGATGTTGGCACTTTTTTTTTTCTTTTTTGGAAATAGGTATGGATAACAGCACAGCCTGGGGAATTCAAGGACAAACGTGGCATAAAAGCAAAGAGGGGGAAAAAATGGAATAAATATTTAATCAACCGACTGCTTTTTCAAGGGCGGAAAACGGGGAGCTGGCGAGAGCTGGGGAAGAGCTACCTTTTAATTGTATAAATACCTTTAAAACAACGGCAGCCCACCAAAGCAGGCGAGAAAGAAAGGAACATCTGTTGAAGGAGCTGCTATTGGCCACTTGGTGCGGTTTTATATCTCACGGCTGTCGTTGTTGCCAGCCAAACTCAACGCGGCAAGAGAGGAAACAGATGGAATTTAAACTATAGTTTGGGATCCAACCCTCTCTTGAAAAACCATCCTTCGCTGGGTTATTTTAACACCGGCAAAGTCAAGGACAACTTGTCCCTCTTTTCGTTTCTGGCCTGGGAGATGAAATGAAAAGCGTTTCGAGTGCAGAGAAGAGCAACGAAGATGATTAGCGGGTTGGAGGCTAAAACACAGGAAGAACGGTTATGGGAATTGGGTAGGTCTAGTCCAGCGAAGAGAAGGACCAAGGGGGACAGGATAGCAGTCTTCCAATATTTGAGGAGCTGCCCAAAGGAGAAGTGGGGTTATCAATCTGTTCTCCAAAGCACCTGAAGACAGGACAAGAAGCCATGGATCAAGGAGAGAAGTAACCTATAGGGTCTCTTTTGCTTGAGTGGGGTTGGATTAGATGACCTTCAAGGTTCCTTCCAAATATGTTATTCTGAAGGCAAAGGGGTGAAGGGAAGTGTCAGTTCTGCTAAGGTGTGTGTGTGTCCTGCCCCTGATGGAGACTGACTCTGAGGGAGAGGAGGAACAGCCAACAGGGAGTGGGAGGGTGGCTCCGGAGGTCATGGAGGAGGCTGGGGAAGGGCAGAGGCTGGATGGGCAGTCAGAGGCGGACCCAGGCCCATCCCCTCTCCATCCTAGGGCACGCAGGAGGAGAGGATAAGGGAGAGACGTGGTGGACGGGGGAGGAGAGGGCCTTGATCGCCTTCATGGGCTGCAGCTGTGACAACTGAATAAGAGTTTGGACCTGCGTATTGGCAAATGCTGGAAAGAAAGCATGGACATATCTCTAGTTTATGGTTCCTCTCTGAGTTTGGCGTCCTTCACGGTGTGTGTTCTGTTATCTGCGGACGTCCTCCATCCCTTATCTTGCCTGGTTTGTGTTGTTTTTTTCCTTCTTCTTGTAACTGTTTGTGTGGGCGTTGTTTTGTCTTCTGTCAAAGGTATTCAGAGCTTGGAAGCAAAGTGAAGGAATAAAGGGGGCTTCACCTGTTTTCTGTGACTGTGTTTGTTTTGTATCCCACCCTGGGTCATCACAGGGGGATTCTTTATTCCATTACTCATTTATTAAATTTACACTCTGCTCATCTCTCCAATAAAGCATGCCTCTGGGTAGCTTACAAAGGGTAAAAAAGAGAAGCCCAAAAACTCAACGGCCAATCCATTTTTCTAGCGCTTCGCCAAAGCCAAATTAGTGTTGAGAAGTCTCGCATTTGGTTTGTGTGAAATCTGTTTCTCCACAGGAGTTAATTTTGACAGCCAGGAGAACTTGCCCAATGACAGGCCAGGAGGTGGATAATGAGCTGGAAAGAGAGGTCCTGCCAGCGCAATTCATCCTCAAGTGCTCTGCAGCCAGGCGGGGATCAGATATTTGGGTTCTGTTCCACAGGAATGAGCTAAAGGAAGACAAACAAGCACCATTAGGAAGATCCATCTCCAAGAACATCCTATGGATTAGCCTGGCCAGCTAACGAATGATTTAACAGAATAACAGAGTTGGAAGGGACCTTGGAGGTCTTCTAGTCCAACCCCCTGCTCAGGCAGGAAAACAGAGGTGGTCTTCAGCAGGTTCTGACCAGTTCTGGAGAACTGACAGAGGACATTTTGAGTAGTTCGGAGAACCGGTGGTAACCTTCCCCCTGGAGTGGGGTGGGAATGGAGTTTTTACAGTATCCTTCCCCTGCCACGCCCACCAAGCCACACCCACCAAGCCACACCCACAGAGCAGGTAGTAATTTTTTTTTTTTGAATCCCACCACTGCAGGAAACGCTATACCGTTTCACACAAATGGTTGTCCAATCTCTTCTTAAAACTTCCAGTGATGGCGCACCCACAGCTTCTAGAGGCAAATGGTTCCACCGATTAATTGATTTGGGATTAGAGAATAACAGAGTTGGAAGGGACCTTGGAGGTCTTCTAGTCCAACCCCTGGCCTAGGCAGGAAACCCTACACCACTTCAGACAAAGGGTTGTGCAATCTCTTCTTAAAAACTTCCAGGGTTGGAGCATTTAGAACTTCTGGATGCAAGTGGTTCCACAGACTGATTGTTCTCCAGGTCAAGAAATTCCTCCTTAGTTCTAGGTTGCTTCTGTCCTTGATGAGTTCTGATCCTTCCATGCTTCTTGTCCTGCCTTCGGGTGCTTTGGAGAAGAAGTTGACTCCTTCTTCTTGAAGGACAGATGGAAGAACACTGAAGGACAGGTCCAGCTGGTAGTCTTAGACCTGTCTCTCTGCAGGAATATGTGCTCTGTCATCTTAGGAGGGGAAAAAAGGGCCTTTGGCCAAACAGGAATGACATTACTTCATAGCATCATTACAAGGACAAATATGAGGCAACTGCCAACGTGTTTTGCAAGGGGAAAATGTAAATAATTGCCAGCAATTTATAATAAAAGCCGGGGTGGTGCTGTATTGTAGGCTAACTCTGCCAACTGCCAACAGTTCGACCTTGACTAGCTCAAGGTTGACTCGGCCTTCCATCCTTCCAAGGTTGGTGAAATGAGGATCCAACATATTGGGGACAATATGTTGAACTCTGCAAACAGCTTAGAGAAAGCTATGAAGCACTGTGAAGCAGTAGATATGTCTGAGTGTTATTGCTAGTTTCCTTCCTTCCTTCCTTCTGGTTAGAATGCAGCATTGCAGGCTAATTCTGCCGATGGTCAGCTGTTCGATTGTCACAGCTCAAGGTTGACTCAGCCTTCCATCCTTCCAAGGTCAGTAAAATGAGGACCCAGATTGTTGGGGGCCAGAGGCTGACTCTGTAAACTGCTTAGAAAGGGCTGTAAACCACTGTGAAGCGGTATATAAGTCTAAGTGTTATTGATAGTGTCTTTCCTTCCTCCCTCCTTCTTCCCTCCTTCTCCTTCCTTCCTTCCTTCCTTCCTTCCTTCCTTCCTTCCTTCCTTCCTTCCTTCCTTCCTTCCTTCCTTCCTTCCTTCCTTCCATCCATCCATCCTCTTCCTTCTCTTCCTTCCTCCTCCTTCCTTCTTTCCCCTTCCTTCTCCTTCCTTCCTCCCTCCTTCTCCTTCCTTCCTTCCTTCCTTCCTTCCTTCCTTCCTGTTAGAATGCAGTATTGCAGGTTAACTCTGCCGACTGTCAGCAGTTCGATTTTCACAGCTCAAAATTCCATCAGCCTTCCATCCTTCCAAGGTTGGTAAAATGAGGACCCAGATTGTTGGGCGTGATAGGCTGACTCTGCAAACCACTTAGAGAGGGCTGTAAACCACTGTGAACCCTTAGGTATAAGTCTAAGTGTTATTGCTATCGCTATAAGTTTAAGATCCAGGGTGGGGATTTTCCCTTTTCCCTTGTTTTTCTTTCCACCTCACCTCTTTTCCCCATCTTCTCCTAAGAAGACATGCCTGTCTAATTCACAGCTCATCTGGCTAGTTTCTCTTTTCATGTTAATGGGGCTGAGATGTAAGCATTGAAGTAAGGCTAAGCCCTGCAGACTTGGAGCTATTATCATCTGTAACTATAGCCATTCTTCACATTTTTCCCCCATTCTTCACAGTTAATGATGCTGTAACGTAACAGAATCCCAAAGATGAGGTACAGTGAATAATGTCTCAATGTACCCGGCCAACATTTTTAAAGCTCACATATCTGGTTCCATCTCCTACACTCCAAAAACAAAACAAAACAAAACAAAAAAGCCAATTAAAGGAGAATATTTGTTGGAAATGAAGGCTCCTTGGTGTTCTCTGAGCTTGGTGGTTTCCTTGCAGACCTTTCACTGCCCAAACTAGGTAACATGATTTCCCTGTATTTAAAATTCAGTTGCCAAGCCATGCAACTCCTGTGTGTACAATTAAAAATACATTTGAATGCAATACAGTACAATGATAGAACACATAAAATACCCGAGAAGACGTAATAAAAGCCAAGCTATAACAACTATCAAACTTAGTCTGGCAGAACCATAATGGCCTCTCAAAAGCCAGGGATGCTCTCAGCATACCCAAACACTGTAGCGCGGTGAATCAACTCTGGTTTTATTTCAAGGGCAGGTCACTCCAGAGAAGAGGTAACTTTAAAAAAACAACACCACCTTCTCTTTCTGGTTGGTATCAAATGATGACCAACTGAGGTCATTGGACAAGGAAAGCCCTGGGATATGGCCTGCAGAGTGTTCTTCTCTGTCCTTCTCTGTACTAGACTCATAAGGCTGGAAGGGACCTTGGAGATCTTCTAGTCCAACCCCTTCCCAGGGCTGGAGTCTTTATACCATGCCAGCCAAATGGTTGTCCAATCTTTTCTTGAAAACCTCCAGCAATGGAGCACCCACAATTTCTTGGGGTCAAGACTTCTCACAGATTAATTGTTCTCACTGTCGGGAAGTTTCTTCTGACTTCTAGGTTGGATCTCACTTCAACATGCTTCCGCTCATTACTTCTTGTCCTGCCCTCAGGTGTTTCAGAGGATAAATCACTTCTTCTCTGTGACAGCCCTCAACTGGATAACAGATAATCAAAGGGACCTGGTAGGTCATCTAGTCCAACCCCCCACGCAAGCAGGAGACCCTACACCACTTCTGACAGATGGCAGTCCAATCTCTTCTTGAAAGCCTCCAGGGATGAAGCTCCCACAACTTCCAAGGGCAACGTCTGTTCCATGGGTTGATTGTTCTCACTGTCAGAAAGTTTCTCCTTATTTCCAGGTTGAATCTCTCTCCTTGTTCAGTTTCCATCCATTCTTCCTTGTCTGGCCTTTGGAATCCGTGGAACCACTTGCCTCCAGAAGTCGGGAATCCTCCAACACTGGAAATTTTAAAGAAGAGATTGGACAACCATTTATCTGCAGTGGTTCAGGAATTCTGGGAATGGAAATCCAAAGGTTTGTAAAGATGCCATAGTCGCTTACTCCTGCCCTATGAATACTCTTGGCAATTAATTAATTATATTTTATTTGGTCCTGACTAATTCCAGCTGATTAACCTGCAGCCTTTCATGCAGACTTAATGCTAAAAGGAACACCATATGTTACAATGTTCCCCAGCCTCCTTGTACTACAATTCCCTCGGTTCACTTCAGGAAAAACCTTGAGTATCTTCTGCTGCAGAGCTTCAGAGGGTCTGTCTGTATGCTTTGTCCCTGGGATGAAAAATAATCATAATTCAGTCTTCCATTCTTTTGGTGCTCCTACTTCTCTATCCCCAGAAATTAAAAATTTGAAACGAATCTGTTTGTAGGGCCAAATATCATGTTCCAAATATCATGTTCTGGCTCTTAACGGCAGTCACAGGGAAGCAGCGGTGTTTTTTTTTTTTTAAAGATAATAAGGCAGACAGAATGCAAAGCTGAAAGGAAATCAGGAAATTAGAAGGCAAAGGCAAATAGATTAAATGAGGATAAAGCTTTAAATCAATTTAAATATTAATTTTCACAAGTGGCAAATAGGGTAAAAAGTTTTGCTGCAGGCATCAAATCCCCACCTACAAATCAGGAAGTGGGAATATATGCACACCAACACACACATATACACATACACTCTGTGTGTGTGTGTGTGTGTGTGTGTGTGTGTGTAGACAGATAGACGGATGGATGGATGGATAGATAGATAGATAGATAGATAGATAGATAGATAGATAGATAGATAGATAGATAGATAGATAGATAGATAGATAGATAGATAGATAGATGATAGATAGATTGGCCGGATATCAGGCAGGGATAGATAGATAGATAGATAGATAGATAGATAGATAGATAGATAGATAGATAGATAGATAGATAGATAGATAGATAGATAGATAGATAGATAGATGATAGATGATAGATGATAGATAGATATACTCTCACTGTGCATATATATGTGTATAAGATAGATAGATAGATAGATAGATAGATAGATAGATATACTCTCACTGTGCATATGTATGTGTATAAGATAGATAGATAGATAGATAGATAGATAGATAGATAGATAGATAGTAGGTAGATATACCCTGTGCATATGTGTATGTGCATATATGTGCATATATATATATATATATATATATACACACATATATATATATATATATATATATATATATATATACACGCGCACACACACACACAAACTCACACACATATAAATATACATGTGCTTGCTTGAAGATAATTATTGAGAAATTAAAACACTGTTGATGAGAGATTTCATGTTTAATCACAACGCCAAACAATCCATTTTCCACGATGAGTGAGAGTTATTTTTGACCTTTGTTGGGTTTTTTTGCGCATGGGGGGGCGGAAAGGAGGTTGCCATTTTTTTGAGATGGCTTGTTTTGTTTCCCTTGGTGATCAGTGCCGTGCTGGGAGTACGCTACAGTGGCTGCACCACTAAACAAGCCATGATGAACTCAGAAAAAAAAAAAAACGCAACAAAGAGATTTTAATTTGTACCCTGCTGGGAAAAGCAGAAAAATTCTGCTCCAAATTGGGGCTCACTCGGTAGCTCCTGGAGATCTTTTATGGATGTTAGCCCTTCCGTGTATGAATGATTTTTATCAAGACTATGAGCTAATAAAGATGGACTTTATGATTCTTCCTGAAGCTCTTTTTAATGTTTTTTTTTTTTCTCCAAAAGAAAAGGTCAGCCTGTGGCTGCTATTATAACTAAATTGGGGACATTTGAACTACGTAGTAGTAGTAAACATTGTGGGATTAATTTTTTTCTTTTACTAACAGTTTTGTGGGCGTGGCTTGGTGGACGTGGCAGAGGAAGGATACTACAAAATCTCCATTCCCTCCCCATTCCTGGGGGAAGGTTATTGTAAAATCCCCCTTCCCTCCCCACTCCGCTAACCTGCTTTCCGGCTCTGTTGTCCTGTGCAGGGCAACCAAAGGAGCCACCGATTAGCTGTGGGCGTGGCTTGATGGGCATGGTATTCTGTGGGTGTGGCTTGGTGGGCATGGCAGAGGAAGGATACAGCAAAAATCCCCATTCCTTCCCCAGCCCACTAACCTGCTTTCCAGCTCCGTTCTCCTGTGCAGGGCAACCAAAGGAGACCCAGCCAATCAGCTGGGACTCAATGGGAGGCGGAGAATAGATGGGGGCGGGGCCAGTCAGAGGCGGGATTTGCAGGTTCTCTGAACTATTCAAAATTTCCACTACCGGTTCTCCAGAACTGGTCGGAACCTGCTGAATGCCACCTCTGGGGTAGGGCCAGTCAAAGATGGTATTCCAAACTACTCAAAATTTCCCCTACCGGTTCTCCAAACTACTCAAAATTTCTGCTACCGGTTCTCCAGAACTGGTCAGAACCTTCTGAATACCATCTCTGGTCATAAGGGTTGCATTTTGTGGTTATTCTGCCCAGCTGGTCCTTGGTAGCTCTTCTGCCAAAGAGGAACAGAAGACATAATTAGAAGTTCCAAAGA
Source organism: Pseudonaja textilis (assembly GCF_049901715.1). NCBI lineage: Eukaryota > Metazoa > Chordata > Lepidosauria > Squamata > Elapidae > Pseudonaja > Pseudonaja textilis. The sequence continues at coordinate 17,101,136 of NC_142002.1, forward strand.
GGACAAGAAAAACCAAATTCAAATCTCAAACATGACACTTGTAGAGTGATCTTCGATCTCGTCAAATTCATGTCAGAAGCGCCAACTCACTTCCGGATTGAAAGTATTAGCCGCTGACATCACTGTTGTCTGGGTGGAATCCAGGAGGGGTGTTGAGAAAATGTCTATCCTGGTTTATATATTTCTAACCCAAATACCTGTTAGGTGACTTATGTTCCTAACAAGGGGGCTCCTTTCATGTCTCCAGCGGGAGCTGGAGTGAAGGATGGGAGCTCACCCTGACCCACAGCAGCGTTTGGATCTCCAATGTGGTCTTGCTAATCTTCCAACTAGCATCGTAACCATGCGAGTCATGGTGTTCCTAATCGTCATGTCCGATAGTTTGCTATGACTCCACCCAATCAACCACAATTGTTTGAGAGCAAACTGGGAGGTTTACATGAGAAGAACCACACATGCTAATGGTCTTTCAACTGGTTCTCCAGTCTTCCTTCTTTAGATGTTGCTACTTAGGCTGCAATGCCTGCTGGCCATGTCCGCTCAAACGTTTGTCCCACCAGGTTCTTCAATAGATTGCAGATACAAAACGGGTTTCTCTCTTGTTTTGACTGAACCAAACTATCAACTGCATCAGGAAATGTTATGGTAGAATAGCCCGGTCAATGTTATTTGGCCAAATGAATAAATAAAGTTTCTCTCGTCTCTGATTCACTTTGGGCGGAAGGAGGTACAGAGAATGAGCAAAGACTGGGAAGGAAAGTCTTGATTTATGTCTGACTCCTACCAGCAAGCTGGGATAAACAAAAGTCCAAGGATAATAGCTGTTCTGGCATTTTTCCTCCATGTTTCTATTCGGTATATCTCTATTATAGATAGAGATATACATTCTATACTTTATTTCATGCTCTCCATAAATCCTAACAACCAATGTGGAAAGAGCAATATTAACCTTTATGAACAGAGCAAGGAAAACTGCCATAAAGTTGATGTAAATAAACCTTGGGCTGGTAGGGCAGTTCCTTATCTTGTGGATAAAATGGTTCTTCGTAGCCCCAAAGGTGCTTTTTCATGAGGCAACTGGACTGTCTTTGTGTCTCCTCGAAGACGTTTCGCTTCTCCTCCAAGAAGCTTCTTCAGTTCTGACTCAGTCTTCGGTCAGAGCTGAAGAAGCTTCTTGAAGGAGAAGTGAAACATCTTTAGGGAAAAGCAAAGAAAGCCCAGTTGCCTCTTGAAAAAGTCATAGGAACCAATTGCCAAGAGTCTGAATTGTGATCACGTGACCATGGGGATACTGCAATGGTTATAAGTGTGGAAATTGGTCATAAGTCAGGTTTTTTTTTTTTCAGTGCCATTGTATCAAGTCACTAAAATGAACTGTTGTATGTTGAGGGCTACCTGTACATTTCTAGCCCAGGACAAACAAAACCGCCTCAGTTGCTTGATGAATACCATGTACCTGTTGTGGCCCGCCAGCTGCCAGCAGAGCTGGCGGCAGACTCAGACAATGAGGAGGTTGGGGAGGAACTTGGGCTAGTCCTGGAGTTTGGGGAAGGCTCTGATGGATGCTCTGTGTCGGAAGCAGAGATAGGGCCAAGGCCGTCTGACATTTCCCATCTGCCTTCAGAGTCAGAGATAAGTGGGGAAGAAGAACAGCTGGAGCCTGTTCCAGATGCGTGTATGCACAGAGCTGTTAGAAGAGGAGAACAACTAAGGAACAGGGGCCAACTCAGGAAAAAAGGCACATGTGGATGCTGAATGGCCCTTCCCTGGGGAATAAATAGAAGCAAAAGGGGAATGGTGGTTGCAGGAAACAATAGTTTGTATTTCTTTCGAAAGAAAGATTTGCTTATCGTGGTTCGTACCTCACAGAGACTCCTTGCCAGGAATTAATTTACAGCTTTGCAACTGGAAGCTCTCGGCCTGGTAATTATCCAAGAACAGATAAGGTCTGTTCTTGCAATTAACTCTTGGAAGGATTATTGCCGGGTCTTTTCTGTGTGTGAATGCCATGAATTCACAGCAACTAAATAAAGAGGATTTTTTTTTGAGACAAGGAGTCTGTTTCTTGGTTCTGATACAGCTGGGTCAGAACAATACCAGAAAGAAATATGGAAGGACTTGTTAATTCTTGCAGCTAACTGTTCCACCTCCAGCGATCGATTGATGATCATTAATTGCCATCAGATCAGCATTGAGGTGTTTTTTTTTCCGGCAGCTACATAAATAACTTCTCTCCAAGGTGATTGCTTGCCAGATGCCTTTAGGAAAACCTTGTGGTGCGTTCAGCGATGTTCTACTTTCATTATTTTTGGGTAAAATATCAAGTCTCTTTTTAGTTGGAGTGACTTTATGGACTTGGTCTTGAATTTTCTGGCCAACAAAGCAGTAGCCTTGGGGTGTCTCACTAATTTTCCACTCAAGTACTAACCAGTTCTGGTTTTGCACAACATTTTGAAATCCGTCAAGATTGGTGAGGTGCTGTTATAATATCAGATTTTTTTTCTCTGTAAAACAAGGCTGGACAACTGGAAAAAAAAGTTAACCTCTAGATTTTGGGGAATACAACTTTTTAAAAACCCTTGATTGCTGACCACTGTTATCTAGAGTTTATAGGAAGTAATACTTCAAATTTATCAAAGAGAGATCCAATCTAGAATTAAGGAGACATTAGCTGACAGTGAGAACAATTAATCAGTGGAAGAGCTTGTTTTAGAAGCTGTGGATGTTCCATCACCGGAGGCTTTCAAGAAGAGAATTGTCCAGAATTGGAAAGTCCCTTCCAACTGTAATTCTGTAAGACCTTCAGATTGGAGGTTCTTGCTATCCTTACACCCAAAATGATTGTGTTCTATCTCCATCTCCATCTTGGGTGGCCTGGGTATCTTGAGTATCTATCTTGTCTTCTTTGGCATCTGCCGTCTTTTTCGATCTGATGGAATTGATATACTCCAGGTCCTATCAACTGAAGTATCATCTGATGGGACCCAGGGGGTGAATCTTCTCAGTTGTAGAATCTGGAAAAGTATCTTCTAGAGATCTGCACGAACCTTGTTCTCACAAAAACTCACTTGCCTTGAGCTAGGTTGCGTGATGAACCGCTTACAGGATCTTGAATGTTTGGTCAAGATAGCATTTATCAAATTTGGCCACTTAAAGACGTGTGGATTTCAACTTCCAGAATTCCCTAGACAACATGCTTGCTTGGGAATTCTGGGAGTTGAAGTCCACACATTTTAAAGTGGACAACTTTTTTAAAAAACACTTGTCTAGATGTCTATGGAGACTGTCAATCATCCAGGCCACGGTTATCTCAAAGATGCTGGTTTTCTTCCAAAAGGCAGCTGAACTTTCTTGGGAGGTGTTCGTTGTTGTTGTTTTTGTGCAAATATTTTGCTTCTCAACCAAGTAGCTTCTTCAGTTCTGGTCTAGATGTTTTATTCTCCTCTAGATATTCATCGTTCTTTTCATTTTTATATTGTTCCTTGCTGTTTTTAGTGTTATACATTATGGACCGAGCAGACTTACATAAATTGGATAAATAATAAATGAATAATAAAATAAATACGGGTCTGCATGCCTGTGTATATATGAATGATGATAGGCTATAAAGGAGAAAATAAGAGCTAACCAGATGTTAGGAGACATCTGTTGGATTTCAGGGCTGTGCTTTCCATAAACAGAGTTTAGAAAAAAGTCCTTCAGAACTCAGAAGAAATAAACACGGAAGGTTTGGCTGGATAGCAGTCAATTTTATGGGGATTTTTTTAAAAAGAAAAAGATAGAGATAGCCATCTAGGATTGTACATTAGTTTGGATGAAAAAGCAGTGGAGGAGCTGATAAAAGTATTGATCTGAACAATGTCACTTAGATTCATTGTTCCGTTCGTGAAGCTGCTATCGGCTGCAAAGAAAGCCCCTTCTAGCACCTATAACAGCTTAATTCATTGTAAAATTTGGGACCAGGAGATGATGTTCTCCAATTATTCCTTTCACGCTTGTTCTTTTGGCCGGCACAAATGTTTTATTTGCTCTTTCAAGATAAAATCCATGCAAATAATTGCAAAGCCAGACCTATAGATCAGGTTTATTGCCGGGTAGAACAGGAGTTATAAGACCAGATAATGGTTTCATTCATCCCCATAAGCAAAATAATAATAATAATAATAAAAATGACAGTATGTCTTTGTCACAGATGGATGGATTCATACATCATGGGTAAAAGCAGCCACTGTAGCGTGTGAACATGTTTTCTAGCTGAAGATGTAGGACGGGTCCCCTCAAAAATGGCAGTTTACAATATTTAGCAAAGCACGGTTGAATAAAACCACACCTTAGCATCGTGGATCAAGCCTTTCTTGTGTCTTTTGACGGCAACTGATAAATGAAAAGATGTTTCTGTGCCAAAGTGAGTTTAATTATTCAGTTGTTATTCTGTTTACCTTCCTGCCTCATAGCAAATTGCTTTTGTTTTGGGAGCTTTTAGGAGAAAAGTCTCCAGAAATTGTGTCCAGGAGGCACGACAAGGAACAATAGATGGAAATTAACCAAGGAGAGAAGCAACTTGGGACTAAGGAGAAACTTCCTAATGGTGAGAACAATTAACCAGTGGAACAACTGGCCACCAGAAGTTGTGGGTCACTGGAGGTTTTTTTTTAAGAAGACACTAGATAGCCACTTGTCTGAAATGATACAGACTTTCCTTCTTGTGCAGGGAAATGACCTCCAAAATCCCTTCCCACTCTGTTATTCTATGTTCTATATATCACCTTACGACCAATTCCAGGATTCTTGAAATCTGATTTGAAATGCAAGCAGTTCTCTCTTTAAAACCATCCAGTGAATAGAAGAAAAAAAGAAAGACCCAGCTGGATTTGAACCACTCATTAATATCTCATTAATAGAAAAATAGATTTTTTTTTTAAAAAAAAAGGGTTTTATTATACAGGGAGGATTTTTAAAATTTTGTTAGCCACCTGGAGTCACCTATTTGTGACCTGGGCGGCTATATAAATTTGTCTGATAAATAATTAAATAACAGCTCATTTTTTTTCTCCTAAAAAATGAGAACACCTTCCTGGTTTTATGTTCTCTGGATGATTAGTCATAAACATGCCATTGGTCCAGGTCTACATAACCCTAAGAACTATAGCCAGACAGATAAACCATGAATAGGCTGTCATATCATCTCTCTTTTGACCACAAACCTAATTTAGACTTTGCACTAAGTCCAACAGCTGGATGGTTTTTAGTACATTATTTGAACAAGACTAGCCCGTTCAAGAAAGAAGAATGTGATGCTCTTTGATTTTGGATGTTCTCTCGAAGACGTCTCATCACCCAACTAGGCATCATCATCCGTGCTTAGAAGGGAGTGGCGCTTGCAGAATGGAGGAGGAGGAAGACTGTGGGGTCCATGATATTCTGATGTTATCTGATATTACCTAGTTGGGTGACGTCTGCAAGAAAGCAACCAAGTTCAGAGCTTGGTTGTTTTCTTGCAGATGTTTCATCACCCGACTAGGTAATATCTTCGGTGCTAGAAGGGAAGAGGTTTGATCTCTGTTTAAATATGGGCGGTTTGCCCCATTCGCTTCTAGCACTGTTGATGTTGCTTAGTTTGGATAATGAAATGTCTGCAAAAATAAATAAATAAATAACCAAGCCCAGAGAACAGCAAGGACTCATTTCAACCCCGAGCTACAAATATTCTTTAAAAAAAAGATGTCCTAGTTAATTTGTTTTCCGAAGCAGACAAACACTGTTCCCAAACCTTATTTTCTAAGTCCCAGGAAAAGAAAATTCTGTCAGTTTATTTTTGTTTTGTTTTTTTGACATTCTAGCCTGCTAGAGATTGTGGTTTGATATGTTGTTTGTTTGTTCTTAAAAAGCTGCACTCCATTTTTTCTCCATCAGCCTCTCCTTGTCAACACGGCTTTTATATATTAGATTCTTTTCAAATTTCTTCAACCTGCAGGCAAAGAAGGATCCAATTCTTCTGTGTTTCTTTCACTGGGTCTGGTGACTGCTTGAAGATGAGATATTGCTTTGTTGTCAGTAAATAAGTGATTTCTGACCATTTAGATAAGCTGGATAAGAAAAAGAAATAAGGCTTTGCATGAAAACACTCGCCGGTCAATAAAAAGTACAAAATGTAAGTGATAAAAGGCCTGAGTGGCATTTTTCTACCTTAAAACACAACATGGCTACTTGGTTAACAATGCTAAGAACTTAAAAATAGGCACAGCAGTTAGGTTCTTATTAAATGTAAATCTTTAAAAATCCATGAACGAGCATGATTGGCATGGATTTCATCTTAAATATAGATTACAGCCAGGACCAGTGAAAATTTGGTAGAGTTTGGCTTTAGACATCAAAGTGAAAGGCAATATTCAGGGTTGAGATAATAACCAAGAGACAGTCGGTAACCAGAACCATTCCTAACTTTCCAAATTCTACAATATTATCCTTGTAAAGCTGTCAGCTTGATAGCCACTGAAGTAATCAACCCTGGATTAGGAACTTTGAGAAAAATAAAAAAGACCAATTACCAAAGTTATTTGGAAGAATAGAATAAAACAGAAGAGAGAATTTAGAATAGAATAGAATAGAGAATTTGAAATAGAATAGAACAGAATAGAGAATTTAGAATAGAATAGAGAATTTAGAATAGAATAAGAATAGAGAATTTAGAATAGAATATTTAGAATAGAATAGAGAATTTAGAATAGAATAGGATAGAATAGAATAGCAGAGTTGGAAGGGACCTTGGAGGTCTTCTAGTCCAACCCCCTGCTCGGCAGGAAGCCCACTCCCATTTCAGACAAAGGGTTGTCCAATCTCTTCTTTAAAAGCCTCCAAGATATTAATTATAGATTTTTTTTTTTAAAAAAAATGTTCTCTTATTGTCTACTAAGAGTACAGGTAGCTCTTGAGTTATGACAGTTCATTTAGTGACCATTCAAAGTTGGTAGGGCATTGAGAAAAGGGACTTATGGCCATTGTTCACGCTTACGACCGTCGAGGCAGTCCTCACAGTCACGGGATGAGGACTGGCAGCCTTATTGGTGTTCGTGTGTGTGTGTGTGTGTGTGTGTGTGTGTGTGATATCGGTCAAAATGGTAGCAGAAGGATGCCATTGTAGGCCAGTCAACAATGCTTAGAAAGGGGTGAAGAAATAAAAGAAGGAGAGTTTTGAGGTGGCTGCAGACGAATCGGAACGAAAAGAAATCAAGAATAAAGCAGACACGGGGGAAATAAGTCATGCACAACAGAAGCCAGGAGGCATCGCTCTGACTTTGAGGTTCCAGCCTTAAATAAACACCGTCTCAGAAAAGCTCTTTGAAGTGCAGAAGGCATCAAATAAGCACAGGAGGTCTGGGTGGTGACAGTTTTTATCATCCTGGAATTCTTTCTTTCTTCCTTTTCTCTCTCTCTCTCTCTCTCTCTTTTGGGTGAAAGAGTTCAAAGGAGGACAGGTTGTCGCTTACTGAGACCCAAATTGTGTTTTCCCTTTTAATTCTCCTCCCTTTGAGTCTCTCGCACACACAACTGTCCGCACCCAACTTCATCACTCCCCCTCTCTCTTTCTCTCTCACTCTCTTTCTCTCTCTCTTTCTCACTCCCTCTTTCTCTTTCTCTCCCCCTCTCTTTCTCACTCCTTCTCTCTCTTTCTCTTTCTCTCTTTCCCTCTCTCTTTCTCTCTTTCTCTCCCCCTCTCTTTCTCCCTCTCTCTTTCTCTTTCCCTCTCTTTCTCTCTCCTCTCTTTCTTACTCCCCCTCTCTCTTTCTCTCTTTTTCTCATTCCCTCTCTCTTTCTCTCTCTCTCTTTCCCTCTCTCTTTCTCTTTCTCTTTCACTCTCTCTCTTTCTCTCCCTCTCTTTCTCTCTCTTTCTCATTCCCTCTTTCTCTCTTTCTCTCCCCCTCTCTCTTTCTTTCTCATTCTCACTCCCTCTCTCTTTCTCTCTTTTTCTCACTCTCTCTTTCCCTCTCTCTCTTTCTCTCCTCCTCTCTTTCCCTCTCTCTTTCACACTCCTCTTTCTCTTTCTCTCCCCTCTCTTTCTCTCCACCCCTCTCTTTCTCTCCCTCTTTCTCTCTTTTTCTCACCCCCATCTCTTTCTCTCTCTCTTCTCTCTTTCTCTTTCCCTCTCTCTCTTTCTCTCCCCTCTCTTTCACTCTCTCTTTCACACTCCCTCTTTCTCTTTCTCTCCCCCTCTCTTTCTCACTCCACCCCTCTCTTTCTCTCCCTCTTTCTCTCTTTTTCTCATTCCCTCTCTCTTTCTCTCTCTCTTTCCCTCTTTCTCTTTCCCTCTCTCTCTTTCTCTCTTTCTCTCCCCCTCTCTTTCACTCTCTCTTTCTCACTCCCTCTTTCTCTCTTTCTCTCCCCTTCTCTTTTTCTCTCTTTCTCACTCCCTCTCTCTTTCTCTCTTTCTCTCTTTTTCTCACTCCCTCTCTCTCTCTCTCTTTCTCTTTCCCTCTCTCTTTCTCTCTCTTTCTCTCCCCCTCTCTTTCTCACTCCCTCTCTCTCTTTCTGTTTCCCTCTCTCTCTTTCTCTCCCCTCTCTTTCTCCCTTTCTCTCTCTCTCTCTCTTTTGGGTGAAAGAGTTCAAAGGAGGACAGGTTGTCACTTACCGAGACCCGAATTGTGTTTTCCCTTTTAATTCTCCTCCCTTTGAGTCTCCCGCCCCACCCAACCTCCTCCACCCCACTTTGTGAGAGGTAGGGATTCAGAAAGAGGAAACCGTTTTGGCCCGGCGGACTGTAAAAGGAGAATTCTTTCGGCATGGAGAACTTTATTACTACACGAACCTAGTCTGCTTTTTAAGATTTCCGTTTACTTTTAAAATAGGAATTTTAAAACGTTCCTTACCCCCCCCCCCCATCTTAAAAAAAAAAAGAACTCCCTAACAAGAATTTAGGAGGAGGATGATTTGGGATTGTGAATTCTGGGGCTGCGCAGGAGTAGGAAGGCTTTGGAAGTCCCAAAAATCAAAATGGAGTGTATAACGGTGTGAGCAAGGTTTCTTTCTCTCTCTCTTTCTCTCTCCCTCTCCCTCTCTCTTTCTCAATCACTCCTTCTCTCTCTTTCTCTCTCTCTGTCTCTCTCACTCTCTCTCTTTCCTCTCTCTTTCTCACTCCCTCTCTCTCTTTCTGTCTCTCTCTTTTTCTTCCTTTCCCTCTCTCTTTCTCCCCCTCTCTCTCTCACTCACTCCCCTCTCTCTTTCTCTCTCTCTTTCTCTCTTTCCCTTTCCCTCACTCCCTCTCTCTCTCTCTCTTTCTCTCTTTCTCAATCACTCCTTCTCTCTCTTTCTCTCTCTCTCTCTCTCTCTCTCTCTCTCTTTCCCTCTCTTTCTCTCTCTTTCTCATTCCCTCTCTCTTTCTCTCTCTCTCTTTCTGTATCTCTCTTTTTCTTTCTTTCCCTCTCTCTTTCTCCCCCCTCTCTCTCACTCACTCCCCCCCTCTCTTTCTCTCTCTCTTTCTCTCTTTCCCTTTCCCTCGCTCCCTCTCTCTCTTCTTTCTCTCTTTCTCAATCACTCCTTCTCTCTCTTTCTCTCTCTTTCTCATTCCCTCTCTCTTTCTCTCTCTCTCTTTCTGTATCTCTCTTTCTCTTTCTTTCCCTCTCTCTTTCTCCCCCCCTCTCTTTCTCACTCACCCCCTTTCTCTCTCTTTCCTTCTTTCTCTCTTTCTCTCCCTCTCTCCCCTCTCTTTCTCTTTCTCTCTCTTTTCACTCCCCCTCTCTTTCTCTCTCTCTCTCTCTCTCTTTCTCTCTCTCTTCCCCCTCCCCTCTCTCTTACTCTCTCTTTCTCACACACTCCCTCTCCCTTTCTCTCTCTCTTTCTCTCTTTCTCTCTCTTTCCCCCCATCTCTCTCTCCCCTGCCCCCTCCTAATAACCAACCATAGTAGCCTATTAATGGGGAAGATGAGTCTTATGTCTCTTCCAGAATAAACAGATAATTGGGGGAGTCCTAGATGGGTTTCACAGACCAGACACATCCCCCCCTCCCAACGATCTTCACAGATTGCACCAAAAATATAATTTTTAGTGTAACAGAAGGGAGATAGGATTAAATATATGACTAATGAATTACTAGTGAGTCAGTGTGATGGAATGATGTGAACGTGTTGGGGTACAGCTGAGGACACACAGGTTCTGGTCCAACCTCAAAGATGGAAGCTGACTTAGAGACAGTCTCTCTCTCTCTCTCTCCCTCCCTCTCTCTCTCTCTCTCTCTCACACACACACTCACTCTCTCCATCTATCTGTTAGTCTCCATCCATCCTGTTGTGGTCTGCTGGCGGCCTGAGGAGCTGGCAGCAGAGTCGGACAGTGAGGAGGAACATGGGCCAGTCCTGGAGTCTGGCGAGGACTTGGACGATGGTCCCGTGTCTGATACAGAGATGGGGCCAGGGCCATCTAGGAGTTATGTGCTGACTCCGGAAGCTCCAGAATCTGACAGCAGCGAGGAAGAGGAATAAGGGGAGCCTGTTACCGGTGTGCACATGGGCAGAGCTGCCAGAAGGCAAGAACAGTTAAGACAAAAGGGGCAACTCAGGAGTAAGGGTTGGAGAGGATTGGTCCCTCCCATAAGACATAAAGGAGGAACAAAGGGACAGGAGCCTTTGCAGGAAACAACTTTTTTCATTCTGGTCGGTTTAAACTCTGAAGCTCCGTGTTGACTTTGTGCTAATTGGCAATTTAGTCATCGGCAGTATTTCAAGGGAGATAAAGGTGGTTGCTTATCAGCCTTATCTGGAAGGATTGTGGCAGATTTCTGTTGGACTATTCACAAACTGTTTGGGACTCCTTACGGGCTGTGAATGCATATAATTCACAGCTGTTGAAATAAAAAAAGTTTTGGGGGAACAGTGTGTGACTGTTAACTCTCAGGAAGCCTTGGTCAGAACACATCCATCCATCCATTTCCACCCATCCATTTCCATCCATGCATATACACCTCTCTCTCTCTCTCTCTCTCTCTCTCTCTCTCTCTCTCTGTGTGTGTGTGTGTATGTGTGTCTGTGTCTGTGTCTGTGTGTCTGTCTCTGTCTCTGTCTCTATCCATTTCCACCTTCCATCTTCATCCATGCATCTCCATCCATAATCTACCTCTATCCATCTCTCTCTCTCCCTCTCTCTCTCTCTCTCTCTCTGTCTCTCTCTCTCTCTCCTCCTTTAGTCAACTCCTCTATGTTAGTCAAGATCACACAATCATTAACCAGGGAGCAGGAAGGGGGAATAAGCTAGTTTGTCAAAACATGCTATTCTGAAAAACTTGGGGGACTTTGTGGATTTTACTCTTCCTCACATTCAATAGGAAACCACCACCCCCCACACACACTTTGTGACATGAAATGGGGTAAAGTGTGTTTCCTTTTGTGTATAAATAGGCGATGCACGAACCGGGAGAAACACAACATTCAACAAACAAAACAGTTTAAATTCCCTGAGTCCTGACATGACGGTGTTAGGTAGTTAGATGATATCCCGTTTCCGGTTTTTTTTTTCATCATATCATGATTATTTATTGACTTAAATATAGAGAGAAATTTATCTATCTATCTGTTTATAGATCTCTCTCTCTCTCTCTCTCTCTCTTGCTGCAGCTTCTTCTTCTTCAGCCCAGCCCAGCCCTCCCTTCACCCTGCTGGTCCTCAGTTCTTCTGGTTGATTTTCTGCTTGTTTGAAACATAAGGGAGAACTGTCTGAGTACTTTTGTCCGACACTGTCTGGGTACTGCTGTTGCGAGTCACCTTCCGCAGCTGGGCACTACCAAGATGAGGGGACCGCCGCATTGCTGTCTTGGCCACTAACGTGCCCCCCTTCGGAGTTGTCTCGTTGGGCTCTTCCGGAGGGTCATCCGGAAGGGGCCCGCTGTCCGCCTCCTCATCGTCATCGCAGCACAAAGCATGGTAGAGGACTTTGTCACTAAAACGCACCCGCTCCCTGGTGCCCGGCGTCCTCGGATGGGGAGGTTTGTGACTTGGTATGGAGCTGAACGCCTCCTCGCTGGAAGAGTCTGGCGTTTCAATCCGGGGTCCGTTGTAGAGCAACACCCCGCCATTCATCAGCTGATAATCGGGCTGGTGGCCCAGTGGCGGCTGGGGTTGGGGTGGCGGCGGCTGCTGCTCCGAACCGTCGCCCGAATCGGAAGGGGTGGAGGCCTCCAGGAAGGAGCAGAATTCCCAGCTGTCAGAAAGGATATCTGAGGTCATGAAATCCAGGTGCCCAAGGTCAAACAGGCCTCCACCTTTCTCGCTGCTGGAGGTGCTGCTCACCGTGGTGGTCGTCCAATCGTCAGGCTCCAGCTCAAACTCGAAGTCCGAGGTCAACTTGTCGATCTGGCTGACCACCTAATGGGTAGAGAGAAAGAGGAGGTTGTTAAAGACTCACAGAATATCGCGGGGTGTCCTAAGGATCAGTCTCTTTTTCTTTGCCCGACCAATCAGGCAGGAAAAATAGAGAGGGTGGAAGGAAGATGTTCACCCCCTTGAGTTCCTTTTACAGTAATAAAGTCCAGATTAAAAATTAAATAAAAACAACAAAATTCCTTTCAATATATTGGGATCACAATGCCCAGTTTTTTTTTACCAGACACCGTGGCACTGAAGCCCAATCCCCTCTGAGGACATCCAGAGCGCATCCCCCCAAAACCATGGCCTTCCCAGCCTTGATCATCATGGCATTTTTACGACCTCGAAATCCCTTTGCAGGAACGGAGTCCAGACAACCGAACGGAGCAGAGCAAATTATTGGCCGGATGCCCTTCCTGTCACCAGTGCAGAGTTTTGTTCAACAGATAAATTCTCCGTGTGTCCAGAGAGAGAGAGAGAAAAAAAATATCGGCCTCTATCTAGGATTGAACTCACCGCCTCCTGATTGTGAGGTGAGAGTTCTACCTCTAGCCCACTGCGCCACATGCTGTCCTAGCCTTGATCCATGGTTGCTATCCCGTCACTTTCCCCTAACCCCTTCCACTCGCCCCTTATGAGGGATAACTTAAAGCCACGCCAACCGTGGAGCTTTCTCACCACCCTTCTTCTTCTTCTTCTCTCCAGCATCTGGCGACTTGCAGGAGATGTGAAGTCACGCAGAGCTGATTGCTTTTTAAAGCAGGACTTAAGCTTTCGACAATCGCTTTGAGCCTACCCAGACCAAATTCATTTTGGCCATGAAGAATTTCCTTTTTTTGGGAGGGGAAAAATAAAATCTTGTACGCTTTCAAGAGGAGAGTAGAAAATAGGCCTCCAACCTCAACATCAGAGCTTTGCTCTCTTCTTAACAGAATGAAAGGGGAAGGGTGGCACCATGCTGACACGAGGGAAGGGACATGGCAAAGGTTGCCAGCGAAAGGAAGGGAAGACAAGCAATATATTTAACGTGCCAGTTTCCTATTAGGACATGATCAGAGGTGGTTTTCAGCCTGTTCTGGCCAGTTCTGGAGAACCGGGAGCGGAAATTGGGAGTAGTTCAGAGAACCAGCAAATCCCGCCTCTGACTGGCCCCGCCCCCATCTATTCTCCGCCTCCCATTGAGTCCCAGCTGATTGGCTGGATCTCCTTGGGTTGCCCTGAACAGAAGAACCTAGCTGGAAAGCAGGTTCGTGTGGTGGGGAGGGAATGGGGATTTTACAGTCACCTCCTCCTGCCACGCCCGCCAAGCCACACCACGCCCACCAAGCCACGTCCACAGAACCGGTAGTTAAAATTTTTGAATCCCACCACTGGATGTGATGCTTTAAGAAGCAACATCTCTTCATCCAGAGAATCTTTTTGTTTTAAATGAAGGGGTGTGTGTATGGAGAAAACCAATTTTGACGTTAATACTTGTCAACGCAGAATGCCAAGCTTCCGATAATGGGTGCCTTTTCTTCTTTCTATTTGTTTTTTTTTTAAAAAAGGTGCTGTGGGTTGCTACAAAATGGAGAAGAAGAAAAAAAGAGATGAAAAGAAAAGTCACAGCTTATCACTTTCTGCTCCACCACGGAGAACAGAGTTATGCAATTAACTGAACCATCAGAGAGAATTTAAATGATAGCTACACAAGTCAAGACAAGCTACGGGCCTCCTATGAAGAGACAGAATGCAGCTCTTCTCTAAGATGGAGCTGAACGGCTTTGGAAGGGAGGAGTGACCTAATCATCATTGTTATTGACAAGGAAAGCTTCATATAATACCAACAGAAGAGAATTCTCTTCATATATATTTATGTTCACATGTTAAGGTAAATCTCAGTCATATCTTGATGGATTTCAAAGACCAGTCATTGTGCAGGGTGCCAAAATGTCTGACTACTCACGTAGTGTTTAATCCTTTTATATGGTTTTCCACAAGTAGCAAAAGGCAACGTAGATACAACATTAGCATTGGTGAAGCCCCTCACCAATCCTTAAGAATAGTGATGATCTTAACAGGTGAGATCATTGCGCCAGTCCAGGACTTACCAGCCTGGGACAGGGAGTGAGATCATGCAAAGAGGCCCATGTGTATTAGGCACAGCAGTATGCTGCGTGCGCCCTCTACAGGATCTCTATTGCTACTACAGTATCTTCGGGTTCAAATATTATAGTAAAAATGTTGAGATTCTGGAAAAAGTGCAGAGGAGAGTAACAAAGATGATTGTGGGACTAAAGGCTAAAACATAGGAAGAACGGTAGCAGGAACTGGGTATGTCACATCTAGTGAAAAGTAGGACTGGGGTGGCATGATAATATTTGAGGGGCTGCCACACAGAAGAGGAGTCAACCTATTCTCAGAGGTGGGATTCAACTGGTGTTACTACAAGTTTGGTGATTATGTTTTGCTGCGTGCACGTGTAATACACCCTAAGCTGTGCTGCCTGGACAGCTGATAAGAGCTGCGTGCAGGTGTGCAACATTTGAAAAGCCACTTTTGACTGCTTTTTCAACCTCAGCTGTACTGCACAAAGCAGCTGAAGTTGAAAAACAGGAAATAAAAGACAGGTAAGAGCCCGGGCGGGTGGGTGGGCCAAACAGCAGTGGACACAGAACTGGTTTGGTGTCTGCTGCTCTCCAGAGCTACCGCCTCTATAGAACCGGGTGGAACCGGTACCATCCCACCACTGCCTATTCTCCAAAGCAACTGAAGGCAGGATAAGAAACAATGGATGGAAACCAACCAAGGAGAGAGAGAAGCAACTTAGAGCTAAGGAGGAATTTCCTGACAGAACAATTAACCAGTGGAACAGTTTACTTCCAGAAGTTGTAAGTGCTCCAACACTGGAGGTTTTTAAGAAGAGATTGGACAGCCATTTGTCTGAAATGGTATAGAGTTTCCAGCTTGGCCAGGGGGTTGGACTAGAAGATCTCCAAGGTCCCTTCCAACTCTCTTATTCTGTTAAAGCTGTCCCACGGGCATTCTCTATTTTTCCCAAGTTGAGCTGTCCATGGTAGTGAAACATAGTATGTCTCAGCGGATTAAACCTAGGATCTTCCAACTTGGCAAGTTCAACTCCCAGAATTCCTGAGCTAACATGACTGGAGGAGGAATTCTGGGAGTTGAAGTCCACAAGCCTTAAAAGCTGTCAAGTTTGAAGACCCCTGGAAATTCTTATGGATCAGGACACCAAGTCAAACGTCCCCCTACCCAACACCCAGAATGTAGGAAGAAAAAAGAAAAAGAAAAAAAAATATATATATAATTTGTGGCTGGATCTGTGAGGTTTGTCAAAACCTAACTATGGGCTGAACCGACTCCTCTGGTGTTCATCCATAGAAAAACCTACCCCCAAATAAGTGACGAGAGGAAGATGTCCATAAAAAGAGCCATATTTCCAAATGTGGCATTCAAAAATAGGTCTCTCTGGAGGGCCTTGCATTTTAATACGCATCTATCAGAGGAATTTATTTAAAGCAAGAAGTACCTATTAAAAAGGCTGTTTAAAAACAGTTCTCACAGGAATGCAGGTTACTTACCAATAGACACACACAAATATGCCACTCTGCCTTTTAAAGAAGGTCAGAAATGACAGATTATTTTAATGAATCTTAAAAACAATCACACGGAGAATTCATTTCATAAAACCCATGACCATAAAACCCAAGTTAGAAGGAACCTCTACGTAAACCAGGATGCAAACAACCAGAGAAGGGATTTCATCCGCACTTCCATGTCAACGCAGGATGAGATTTCCTGCATGGGATGGAGAGACACATAATCTTCTGCTAGAATAAATCTCTTTTTAGTGTCGCAGTCATCTTGGTTGTTTCTGCAGCACTGAAACAGCAGATGGCAGATAAAAATTAACCAAATGTCAGTCTGTTAAAAGTATAGATCAACTCAAAGGCATGAAATAATTCTGCGAGAAGGTCTGAATAACAAAGGAAGGTCTTGTCTGAAATCCTACAAGGAAATTGAAAGTATCTGCAAAGGCAAAGAGGTCAGTTTTGAAAGTAAGGGTTGCCCATTAAGAATATTAAAAATGGTGTTGGTGAACCTTTACAAAAGGCTATGGACATGAGAAGGACACGAAACCTCTTGAGCCTATTTACACAGAACTCTTGAGCAGATCAGTTGAAACCTGGCAGCTTCACAATATGCCAGAAGTGATTACTGTTAATCTTGGGTTTTGTTGGCTGGGCTTTCCGGATCTTTTTGGGTGATCTGACAGTTGTGTGATTCAATTGAGCAAAGATATAAATGAGTTGATCCCTTAAGGAGGTTCAGTGGGGTTGTGTAACCAATAGCACCCCTACCCCCCACCCTTGCCTATGATTCGCTTTGCGTCATTGCGAGGTGGTCATGCTTCTGAAACAGGCCAAGTGCTTCTGTAGAGCTTAATCAGACTCTTTGTTGAACACTGGATAGATCAGATTAGAAGTATTGCACCCAGTTCTGGATGCAACATTGTAGGAAGGATATTGATAACAGAGAGTATGTCCAGAGGAGAACAACCCCAAGGATAAGGAACTTGAAAACGAAGAGTTTAAGAGCAAATATTTGGCTACGTTTAGTCTGGAGAAGAAAAAAAAAATGCAAGGAGTCATGATGGCTGTCTTCAAGTATTTGAAGACTTGTCGTGGGGCAGAATTGTTCAGAGCTGTTCCAGAAGGTAGAACCAGAAACGATAGGTTTACATTAAAAGAAAACAGATTTTTGCCTGGACATCAGAAAGAATTTCCCTGTGGTTCATCAATGGAATTGATTGCCTTCCCAGGTGGTAATTTTCCTTCCGTTGGTGGTATCCAAATAAAGGGTGGATGTCCACCTATTGAGGATTCTGTAGGAACAAATTCGATCCTATTTTGATCAACAGCCACACGAAAAAGTGCCATTGTCCAATAGAATAGAATAGAATAGAATAGAATAGAATAGAATAGAATAGAATAGAATAGAATAGAATAGAATAGAATAGAATAGAATAGAATAGAATTCTTTTATTGGCCAGGTGTGATTGGACACACAAGGAATTTGCCTTGGTGCAAATGCTCTCAGTGTACATAAAAGAAAAGATACATTCATCAAGAGTCAAGAATAATCAGGTACAACACTTAATGATAGTCATAGGGTACAATAAGAATAGAATAGAATAGAATAGAATAGAATAGAATAGAATAGAATAGAATAGAATAGAATAGAATACTTTATTGGCCAAGTGTGATTGGACACAAGGAATTTGTCTTGGTGTAAATACTCTCAGTATACATAAAAGAAAAGATACATTCATCAGGAGTCAAGCATCAGTCCCTTAGATTTTGAATTTTTGATTTTAGATTTGAAGTCGCTATGTTCTTCTTCTGCCTGGACCTTCATCTGCCTTCAACCTTTCCTTGAAGTGAAGGATGCCATATGTCAACTCGTAAATCATTCCTATGCCTGTTTCCGAATTGCCATAAGAAGGGGGGGGGGAGAGCCTGAGGGAGCAGTGCAGCAGTTGAAAGCCAGAAGCACATTCCACACTTATCTTGTGGAGATTGTAGCCTAGGCTGCTGGATGATAGTAGTACTGGTGACAGTAAATTACGTGTCTTAGAGTTGGCTCCATATGGGCTAGTGCCAGACATGTTACTCCTAATAAATCTTTCGGATTCCTTGGAAGCTTGGCCAGAGGCTCATGATTTAATTAGGGCAGGAGTCTGCAACCTTAGACACTCAAAGAGCCATTTGGACCCATTTCCCACAGAAAAGAAAACACCGGGAGCCAATAATCTGACAATCAGTGTGACTGGGTGGGCATGGCCAACTCGAGGTCACACACTCCCACCCAGTCACCTTCTGCTTTGGAATATGGAGCGAGTCTGCATCCTCAGCCCTTACCCTTACCTTCACAGGCCAGGCGAGGAGTGACGGGGAGCAGCCAGTGGCAGGATCAGCTGATGGGGAGCTGCAGCAGAGGGTCAAAAGAGCCGCATGTGGCTCCAGAGCCACAGGCTGCAGACCCCCTGAATTAGGGCAATCATCAGAACCCTGACACCGTATTTTTCTGGGTATTGCATCACATGTCCAAACTATTCTAACTTTCCAAAATATTCTAACTTTTTAATGGTTACGACGATTCCCCTTGGCTTTCTCAGGCAGCTTATCACCTCCCCATTTCTGATTTTGTGAGGCACACTACTACTGAATAATATTTGCTGAGCAGAAAGTGTTGCTTTTCTGTTCTGCTTCGGCTCTGCCTGGATCTGGTAGGGTTCTCTCCTCCCTTACTGCTGGCCTTCACAGCTTTTTCTATAAGAAAACTCAAAGCGTCCAACCTCTGCAGCTTTTCAAAATCAGCCTTTGATCACCGAACCTCTTCTGAGTCATTTAGGTATCTCCAAAGTTGTCCAGCTTTGCAACTCAGGTCTCTGAATACAAACACATTTAGCTGCCCTTGTCATGTTGAATAATGAATGCCTACTTATGTCCTTACACATTTGGTTGGGTTAATAAATATTCATGCGTTCACTGCACAGCACTACAAGCATCGAGAGAAGGGACTCTTGAACTTTAGCAGGAGAGGAATGGTGGCTTGACCATGGAGCTGAGGGCAGGATCTTGCTTCGGGAATGGAAATGAAATAGGGGCTTCCCCAAGGAGGCAGAAGGATGTGCGGGGAAAAAATAGGAATCTGGCTAGGTGATAGCATCTAGCTGGCTTTGCTGATCTTCCAGGGTGTGATGACCCAGAGTGTAACACAAACGTAACAAAATCCAAAACATAAATAAATGTCCTTCAATGCCTCCAACTTGGCCCCACTGTTCAATAATTCTCAGTTGGAGATAAAACTTACTCAAAAATAGTCTTCAAAAGAAAGCAATACAGTCCGAACTTAATGAGCAGATAGAGGTGAAATAAAAAACCAAACAAACTATAATGATGAAATTTTCACAACGGACCAGGATAATTAATTACCAAATTCAAGGAGATAACAAGGCACAGTCTTTTGGAAGAATGCCAACCAAGATAACTTCAGACCAAAATAAAACATGCTTTGCTTCTGGCAATGCTGTGTTGTAATCATCTCTCTTGTATACTAGTCTCCCCAGCTGCAACCAATGAGGAGGATCATGGCCACTTCCTCTCTCATAAGCCAAGTTGTTCCCTTCTCCATTCCTCCCTGTGTGTCCTTGGATGAAGAGGGGATGGGCCTGGTTCTTCCTCTGACTGCCCTGCCAGCCTCTGCCCTTCCCCAGCCTCCTCCACAACCTCCAGAGCCACACTTCTACTCCCTGTTGGCTGTTCCTCCTCTCCCTCAGAGTCCGACTCTAACAAGGGCATGACACAGGGATTACCCACTCTCCAAGATCCCACTTTGAGAGATGAACCCTGAAAAATGACTAACAGGGACTACCCATTGTTTGAACAAGGGAACTTCCAAAGGAAAAATGTGCAAGAGAGGGAGAGAGATAAAATAGGATGAATTGGCAGCGACAGCGGCCAGAGAAAAGATGGGGAAATATCTATTTTTTTCCATCGAAGATTGAACCAAAACAACTGCATGCTATCAATATTTTAGTTAGAAAAAGTGAATATAGGGGGATTAGTTTGGTATGAATGGATTTAGCAGCTTTGCTTTCTTCTAGAATCTGGATGATAATGAAGAGGATGGAGGAAGAGGAGAAGTTTACATTCTACTTTTTCTACTTCTAATTCCTAACTAATCAATTAATTCCTAACTAATCAAGGAGAGAAGCAACTTCCTAACAGTGAGGACAATTAACGGGTGGAACAGAAGTTGCTTTCAGCAGTTGTGGGTGCTTCATCCCTGGCAGTTTTTAAGAAGAGGCTGGGCAGCCACTTGTCTGAAATGATCTAGTAGGGCCTCCTGCTTGAGCAGCGGGTTGGACTAGAAGACCTCCAAGGTCCCATCCACCACTATTCTGATTCTAATTTTTATCCCCAAGAGCTCAAGGCAGCATTCAGTCTTCCTTCCTCCTATTTTATTTTCACACCAGCCCTGCAAAACAGGTTGGACAGAGAAAGGTCATTGACCAAGGCTGGACCAAGGCTAACCTTCTACTCTTGCCCCAGGAAATTCCATTAACCTGTGTGAAACAAAGCCGCCCTACAAACACAGATTCTCAAATATTTGGCACCCCTTCTACAATTCTGCAGCTCCCTCACCAGCTCCCCACAAAAGACCTGGCATTTGCATTCAGTTCCCCCCACCCCACCCCCTGCCAAGTGTCTGTGGGAAATTCATTGCATCCAAAGGTGGCGTTGAATATTCATTTCTGCTCAAAGGCAAGATGAAACTCATTAGGGGTATGAAAATGAGCAAGTTGAACTTGGAACTGAAAGAATGATTTCCTCGGGGAAATAGAACACGTTCGTCTGCCTGGGGCTGTTAAAAGTTGCAGTCAGGTGGTCGGTAATATGAAAAATCATCTACAGGACAATTACACATGTTCAACACATTTTTAGCCCTCGCTGATGAGCAGGAGTGATATGGAACCACTTTTGGAAATGCAATGTAATTATAGACGTACAGCACAGCGGTGCATTGACTCTTGATAATGCCACAGGGATTTCAGAACCCGTGGCTGTAATTCCACACATGTAGGAAAAAGAAGAGGCAGAGACTGGGGAGTGGAGTCAAGAGAGGAATTAGCCTGGAGTTCATCGTGTTCCCACAAGTGATACCAAGTCCAACCCTCTTGAATTCTGTTAACTCTTATCTAGGCCCAATTTAGTGCTGATTGTCAGGAACCCTAAATTCTATACTTGCACTCAACTTGTTTTTGCTCTGCACAGGTCACTTTCAAGAAGTGAGGGGAGCCTAATGTCAACTTGTAAATCATTCCTACACTTGTTTCCAAGTTCCCATAAGAAAGAGGGTTTTTTTCTTCTTCTCAGACTAGAGAAGCATAGGCAAATGAACTTAGAAGCACATTCCAACCTTATCTTAAAAAAGATTGTAGCTAAGCTACTGGAGTTTTTGCCCCCGAAAAACTTTAATTGGAGAATGTGATGGATGACACCGAGCCTGTGTATGTGCTTAATTGGAGAAACTGATTTATGGCACACCCAGGTGGAAGGGGGAAGCAGCGTGACAGGTGAATGCAATTACGTATGCCAGAATCGGCTTCATACAGGTCATGCCAGTATGTCGCTCCTAATGAATTCTTTGAAGTTTTTTGAAGTTTGGCTCAAGACTCCTAATTTAACTAGGGCGATCGCTGAAATCCTGACACTGAGGTCAACCCTGAAGCTGGCCTAACTGTGGCCATTTTCTCCTTGTAGCTTTCCTCTAAGGAAGTTTCTCTTTGCATTGCTTCAGGGCTGACACAGCCTGGAGCGAAGGAGCCAGGGAGGATATAGCTGGAGTGTTGCAGCCAAACTAAGATTCTTTCCCCTGGGAATCAAGGACATTCATGCAGGTGTTCGAAAGGTGGAGACCGAGGTCACCTAGCAACTGGACTACATGATGATTGGACCATGTGACTGGAGACTCTGGGGGGGAAGTGACAAAGTTTTACTTTTAATTGGTATAAAACCGGCGGGAATTTAGAACAGGTTTTCCACCAAGTCTGTGCCAATTTGATGTGTTAAGGTAATGAAGATTTAAAAGCTGACCAGCTACTGTAAGGCTGGTGTAAATGCGAATGCAATGAGGATGAGTCAGCAGGGTTATTGCCGCTTTAAGACTGAGGATAGGTCAACAGGGTTATTGCCACTTTAAGAAACTGTCTATATGAGGGAGGCCATGAGAAGATCTCTCTCTCTCTCTCTCTCTCCTCGTGTTCTATCTCCATTGCAGTTCTCTGTGTAGAGTTGAAGATTGATTACTTGCCTGGTATGTGCCTAACACATGTATGTATGTATATAGCAGTCTTATATATAAGCCACTGTTAAAAGACAAAGCCTCTGTGTCTTGTGTTTTGCTCCTGGATTGTCTCACGATAGTAGTCACGCTGCAAACACCCTGATATGATACATCCCAATCAAATGTCCTTTGAGGAATACGACTGCCTCGGAGTTCTCATTGGAAGGGATGTATTGCTTGGAACCTTGATAGCTGATGTTTGACTAGATTCTTGGGTATAGTTATGAACTGGAGCTTAAGGTGTGGCCCTGACTCTTCTCACCTGACAACACAGGACTTCAGGGGTGGAGACAAACTGGGAATATAGCGGTAGAGTCGTAGCCTTGGATGGAGGCGTTTCCTGCTCTTTCCACACAGACCTAAGAAAAAGCCAAAGGGCGGCGATTGACATAACATCTTCCTTCTTATCTTATTTAATTCCAAACGTTCTGATCTGCTATGTCTGCTCTCCCACTCAGTGAGTGAGTCACATGATTTCAAAATTCTTGGTGGCTTTTTTCCTTCCTGAATTCAGGAAAGTACTTTGTCGAGGGCTTGACCTGATACGGTAAACGTTTAAGTGGGATGTGTATATATGAATGTTGAATTCCCTTTGGCTTCCATTTCCTTGCTTGAGGGATAGAAAATGTCTGTTTGCATCTAAAAATTGCTGCCTTGGGTAGGTGCCAGATGTTACACATTTAACACATTTAAAGTTGAACCAACATTGGCTTGGACTAAAAGACTTCCAAGGTCCCTTTCAACTCTATTATTCTTTTATTTTCTATTCTATTCTCTATTCCAGGGGTCGCCAACCTTTTGGACCTCAGGGACCACCAAACTCATAATTTTAAATCCCAGGGACCACTAACCGGTTCTGTGGGCATGGCCTAATTTGTGGGTGTGGCTTGGTGGTCATGTGACTGGCTGAGCATGGCTTGTATGTAAATATTATAAATATTTATATAAATATTGAATTTTTTATAAAAAAAAGAGAGCAACTTTTACCCAAAATCAGGCAAAGCAGGCAGGCAGATTGAGTTGCTCACAGAATCATTCAGTGATCTATTTATCTGCCATCGGCTAGTTCAGTCTGTCACATAAAATTTGCTTGCCGTGAGTCTGCGCTGAATAATAGAACCTTCAGTCCTAAGGGAGGTTCGGCGGTGCTTAAAAGCAGAGCCAAAGATCTAAAGACTAGCTAGAAAGCAAGAAATCCAACCATTTCCTGCTTTCTAGCTAATCTAAATCTCCCAGAATAGCATAACAGATGATGGTCGTAAAAAGGAAAAATAGCAATTTAGCAGGCAAGTTTGCCGGGTGAGGAGTGAATGAGCGGGAAGGGTTCCCGTGGACCACGTGGGCGGCGCAGCCTTGTGTTTCTGCGCAGCTTGGATTAATTGCTTTGGGGAGGTTGCTCTGGGCGTGAGATTTCTCTGCGGTCCACCAAAATTTTCTCAAGGCCCACCAGTGGGCCACGGCCTACCAGTTGGCGACTGCTGGACTAGATGATCTCCAAGGTCCCTTCCAACTCTGTCATTCTGTTAACTTGGGGTCTCTCAAGCTCTAATCCAGAGGCCCAGTTGGTGCTACAGAGATCACAAAATATAATTCTGGACCAATGGAAAAAAAAAATCACCTCCAGCTGCTAGAGGCCTGTGGGTACATGAGAAATCTGGATCAAAAATTGGCAGCCAAAGGAAGTTTGCAGCTGTGATACCGGCTTGTAATTCTGGTCATTGTGTCCCCACACAAAAGAACACTGGCCATTTGTGCCATTATTGTAATTGTGTGCACTCTCAAAAATAGGAGGTCAGGCTAAAGGGGTGTGTGTAACCATGATGGACATTGGTTGATATGTGAAAGAAAAGAATAGGGCATCTACATACCACCACCCTGGATATCAGCTGCCAATCAGCTATGCCTAAAGCGATCACAGTCAAGCGTTGCAAAATTGGCCTCTTTTGGGCCACTTAATTCTAGCTTGGCCCGATGTCGCAGTGAAGGTTTTGATTGAGAGGATATGGATCTCCCTCAGAAAATACGTGGTGTCTTTTTTTGGGTAGACCATCCATCAATTCATTTTATTTTGGCCACAGACCAGCCGAGAATTAATAACGCCGCAATTACTCTAAAATAGAAATACAAATAAAAGAGTCATCGCGACAGGATAAAAAGATGGTAAAGATTAAATTATTAAGGTAAAATTACAGAGGTCAGGAGTTAAAGCTGCAAAAGAATCCTATAAAATGAATTTTATAATGAATAATCGTAATGCTATAAATAACTAGCGGAGATAACTCTTCCCCCCCCCTCCTTCTGTTCGGTTGTGTCTGATTATCGGAGGCTGCCTGGATATGTTCCGGGGTCCAGAGGAGGACCCAGGCCCATCCCCTATCCATCCTAGGGCACGCAGGGAGGTGAGGATCAGGATAAAACATGGTCTACTCAGGAGGAGAGGGCCATGATCCCCTTCATGGGTTGCAGGTGTGATGTTTGCATAAGAGTTTGGACCTGCATGCTAACAGACGCTGGAGACAAATTAGTGTTTGATTTCTAAAGAAGGTTTATCTTGGTTGGCGTTCTTCCAACGGACTGTTCCTGGTTATCTTCCTGAAGTTGGCAATTATCTATCCTGGTCTGTCGTGGAACTTTATTCAGTGCGGTATGTTTTGGTTTTGCTTTGAATGTAAACTGTGTTTCTTGCCTTTGAAATGTTATTTTAAAAAATAGTTTATTCTTCCACTGTGAACAATTAAACAGTGAAGCCAAGTTGAAGGCATTAAAGGACTTTTAGTTACGTTTTGGATTTTGTTCTATTTCTGAGATACTCTGGGCCATCTCAGACCGGCCCGAGCTCATCTAATTGGCTTTGTATCCAAGACAATCCTAGAATTCACAGTCTCCCAGTTTCTAGCCTGACGCCTTAACCACCACACGAAACTGGCTCAAAAGAGGATATAAATAATACTAGAACTTATAAAACATTGAGAAGGTAAGTATGCCCTCATCGGAGCCTGGATCTGTAGAGGAAGACCAGCCGGAGATGGAGCCCGTTGGAGCCGACGGAGATCGAGTAGGCGGCTTCATTGGCTTCGGAGGAATGTGAGGAGGAGCAGGCTGAGAGAGGCCAGGGCCTTTCAGGATTGGGATGGCTTGCAGGCAGGGAGAAACAGGACAGGATCACCAAGAGAGGGTAACCAGTGAACATGAGTGAGAGAGATCCGGCGATGAGCAAGGACCACCCTCTCTTGATCCCTTAGCACGGAGAGTAGAGAGAAGGCAGGAACAGCGCAGGCTGACCTGACGACTCGGGAGGCGAGGGGCCCAGCCCTCTTCCCAAGGCAGACCTGGAAACTGAGCTTTGAGGAGATGCCGTGGGGAATGGTGCTTGTCGGGAACAAACACTGAATTCCTGGAGTTTTGTGGGCCGTTGCCAACGTTTGGAGTTTCCTGGGCTCCTTTCTTTCTTTCTTTCTTTCTTTCTTTCTTTCTTTCTTTCTTTCTTTCTTTCTTTCTTTCTTTCTTTCTTTCTTTCTTTCTTTCTTTCTTTCTTTCTTTCTTCCTTTCTTCCTGGATTAACTGCCTTGTTCCTTTGCTTCCTGGACTCATGGAATTATTCCTTTGCCTCCCCGGATTTCTTGCTTTGGAGCCTTTGTGGTTACAGCATTTTGCTGGACTACTTGTAGCCAGAGGCTGCTGGAGCGGTGTGTGTGTGTGTGTGTGTGTGTGTGAGAGAGAGAGAGAGAGAGAGACAGAGACAGAGAGAGAGAGATCTCTTTGCTCTGGGACTTAACGTGGAGCGTTTGGGGTAAAGTTGGAGCAATAAAGGGGTGATTTTAACTTTTTGAAATTCCAACATTGTCCAATTTTCTCTGCATCCTATGATTGCATTTTGGGCATATGGCAACAAATCCACATTTACGGCTATTTTGCAGGAGTCCACAGGCCTGTGACTTGATATACAGCATTTTTGGTGGAAACGGACATTTTAAGAATTATATTTATTTACTTATTTATTTAGAGAACTGATACGGTCTTGCATCCCGACTGACAGCATCCCGACCGACAGCCATAATTGCCAGACTCAAATACCGTTGTAAGTCGAGGGCTGCCCATCTTTGCCGAGATCCTGCGAAGATGTGTTGGGATTGGGGTTAAAAGTCAAGCAGCAAAAGGATCGTAGACCTCAGATTAGGCCAGACCGAAATAAAACCCATTCCTATCGTGGCTTCCACTGTGTGTTGCTTGTAGCCTGGCCAGAGAAGTAATATTGAAGATAAAAAGGCGATCGTACGCACAGCGGAAACTCCTCGGAAAAAGCCCGCGGACATCTATTAAAGGAATGCAGAGGAAATATTAAGCCCTTCTCTTTGAGCTGTTTCCATTCCAACTGTCACAATAAAACACAAGTCCTGGTTGTGTCGCAGAATTGCATGTTCATCTCAGCCTGGTCTCAAATCCAAAAAAGCATTAAACATTAACAGCTAGGCACTCGCGATTCCCTCTGACCTATTTTATGTCTCCTATTGGGTAATTTCAGTCGCAGCCTTCAGGAAAGCTGTGTGCCTTTTTCTTTTAATTGATCCAAAGCCAATCCGCAACTTATTTATTTATTTCCTGCTAAAGGGTAGACCTTGCATTGGTTCCCTTGCGTTGTTCCGGTTTCACGGAGGTTTTGTTAGCTGAGTGTATTTTAGTTTGTTTAAAATAAAATAAAGTTTATTCTTTTCTTCTTTGGGGGTAATTTTCTTTGTCGCAGAAGTGCAATTCTTTAAATTTGCGGGGGGGAAAAAGGTCTCGAGTTGTTTTGCAGCTGGCCAGCCTACAAATTAATTAATCAATTCAATCGCGTGGAAACCAGCAAGCAAGCAAGCAAACACTTCTGTAAAATGAAAAAGCTGCACGTGTTGCAAAATTATGTTAAAAAGGACACGTGGGGATCGCGAACCACCCTTAGGTTCATACTGCTGTTGTTGGAATGGGTTGTCCTCAGAAGTTGTGGCTGCCCCATCAGAGGTGGGATTCAGCCGATTCTGACCCGTTTCTGGAGAACTGGTAGCAGGAGTTTTTGAGTAGTCCGGAGAACCGGCAAATCTCACCTCTGACTGGCCCCGCCAACCCCATCTCTTCTCAGCCTCCCATTGAGTCTCAGCTGATCGGCTGGGTCTTCTTTGGTTGCCCTGCACAGGAGAACGGAGCTGGAAAGCAGGTGAGTAGGGTGGGGAGGGAATGGGGATTTTGCACTATCCTTCCCCTGCCACGCCCACCAAGCCAAGCCACACCCACAGAACACCACGCCCACCTGATCAGCTGATCGGCTGGGTCTCCTTTGGTTGCCCTGCACAGGAGAACGGAGCTGGAAAGCAGGTTAGTGGGGGTAGGGAGGGAATGGGGATTTTGCAGCGTCCTTCCCTGCCACGCCCACCAAGCCAAGCCACACCCACAGAACACCACGCCCACCTGATCAGCTGATCGGCTGGGTCTTCTTTGGTTGCCCTGCACAGGAGAACGGAGCTGGAAAGCAGGTTGGTGGGGTGGGGAGGAATGGGGATTTTGGCGTCCTTCCCTGCCACGCCACCAAGCCAAGCCACACCCACAGAACACCACGCCCACCTGATCAGCTGATCAGCTGGGTCTCCTTTGTTGCCCTGCAGGAGAATGGAGCTGGAAAGCAGGTTAGTGGGGTAGGGAGGAATGGGATTTTGCAGCATCCTTCCCTGCTACGCCCACCAAGCCAAGCCACCCACACGAACACCACGCCCACCTGATCAACTGATCAGCTGGGTCTCCTTTGGTTGCCCTGCCCAGGAGAACGGAGCTGGAAAGCAGGTTAGTGGGGTGGGGAGGGAATGAGTTTGCAGCGTCCTTCCCTGCCACGCCCACCAAGCCAAGCCACACCCACAGACACCACGCCCACCTGATCAGCTGATCGGCTGGGTCTCCTTTAGTTGCCCTGCCCAGGAGAATGGAGCTGGAAAGCAGGTTAGTGGGGTAGGGAGGGAATGGGGATTTTGCACTATCCTTCCCCTGCCACGCCCACCAAGCCACACCCACCAAGCCATGCAATGCTCACCAAGCCATGCCCAAAGAACACCATGCCCACCAACTGATCAGCTGAGTCTTCTTTGGTTGCCCTGCCCAGGAGAACGGAGCTGGAAAGCAGGTTAGTGGGGGTGGGGAGGGAATGGGGATTTTGCAGCGTCCTTCCCCTGCCACGCCCACCAAGCCACGGTCACAGAACCAGTCATGAAAAAATTTGAATCCCACCACTGTGCTCCAACCCTGGAGGCTTCTAAGAAGAGACTGGACAGCCACTCGCCTGGGTGTCCTGCTTGTACAGGGGGGGGGGGCTGGACTAGATGACCTCCAAGGTCCCTTCTGTTACTCTGTTATCCCGTATCCTCTATCCAAGGGGAAGAGGGCTGCATTCTGCTTCAGCTATCGTGCCTCTCTCTCTTCCCGCTCTCACCGGAGGCATTATCCAATTTCTCTTGCATTGATTAAGAGGGAGAATGCGCCTGAAAAGCAAGCATTATCCAGCTCTGTGGGCCTGGAAGGAATTAGAAAGACAAACCCAACTCTAAGTAACGTCTCTCTCTCTCCAACGTCCCCAGCGAACCCACAGCTGAGCCAGCGGTAACTTTATACCCAACTATAGCTTGTCAGAGAGGAAAAAAACCAAAAACAAAAAAGACCCAGCAGGTAGCAAGCAAATTATTCGGCCACGGATTCAGAGGTGAACTGCATTTCTTTAAATTCCCTTCTTCGCCAGATAGCTTTCATCCCAAAGATGGACCGATCGGGCTGCCCCACAGAGGGGCCATCCAGGAACGTGAGAGGGAGACGCGGTACGTCTGAACGAAGCGCGGTGACATTGCGGCACAAACGGTTCGGGTCACGGCATTCTCGTTCTTTGCACAATGATAACGCCGTTCCGTGGTGGGATTCAATTTTTTTTTTTTTACTACCTGTTCTGTAGGCGTGGCTTGGTGGGCGTGGCGTGGCTTGGTGGGTGTGGCGTGGCTTGGTGGGCGTGGCAGGGGAAAGCTACTGCATAATCCCGTTCCCTACCCACTCCACACTAACCTGCTTTTCAGCTCCGTTCTCCTGTGCAGGGCAACCAAAGAAGACTCAGCTGATCAGTTGGTGGGCGTGGTGTTCTGTGGGCGTGGCTTGGTGAGCATTGCATGGCTTGGTGGGTGTGGCTTGGTGGGCGTGGCAGGGGAAGGATACTGCCAAATCCCCATTCCTTCCCCCCAACCCACTAACCTGCTTTCCAGCTCCGTTCTCCTGTGCAGGGCAACAAAAGAAGACCCAGCCGATCAGCTAGGACTCAATGGGAGGCAGAGAAGAGATGGGGTTGGCGGGGCCAGTCAGAGGTTGTGTTTGCCAGTTGCCCGAACTACTCAAAATATCCGCTACCGGTTCTCCAGAACTGGTCAGAACCAGCTGAATACCCACCTCGGATGTCGTTGTGGTGTCATGGTGCCATCCTGTGATGTGGGAATGACCTTAGAAGGCAGGGAAGAGCCACAGCTGGGAGAATGGTCAAACAAGAGGCAACTTAGCCCCGCCCTCCCAAAAAGACAAAAGTGGACATAACAAACATCTAAGAAGGGACCATCCCTAGTTTCTTGTAAAGACAAAGGGCGAGTAGGGAATGGGGACTTTGCTACTTGCAAGATTGATATCGGGCTAGCGAAGCAGTCCAGACAGGAAGCATTAACCTATGGACTCATTCTATCTTGTTGTAAGGTTCCATTCACAGAATAACCTGTAACATAGTGGGAAGGGACTTTTGAGGTCTCCTAGCCCAACCCCTCACTGAAGCAGGAAATCCTGTATCATTTCAGACAAATGGTTGTCCAATCTCTTCTTAAAAACCTCCAGAACTTCTGGAGGCAAGTAGTTCCACCGATAGATTGTTCTAACGGTCAGGAAATTCCTCCTTAGCTGGCTCTCCTGTATCGGTTTCCATCCACGGTTCTTTGTCCAGCATTCAAGTGCTTTGGAGAATAGGTCGACGGGGACTTCTTAGATATTATTATATATTTCAATATTTGATATTAGAAGAGGGACTTCTTAGATATTGGAAGACTGCTATCATGTCACCCCTAGTCCTTCTTTTCATTAAACTAGACATACTCAATTCCTGCAACCGCAATTTTGTAAGTCTCAAAGTAGGCTCAAAATCACCTCTATAACCCAAGGATCCCTCCTGAAATATTTATTATACCTACATATTTTTTTTTTGAGAGCTGAGCTATTTCTTCTCTGACCCTTCCCCGGATTGTAACTTATTCCCCTGGTTTTTTGAGGTCATTCTTACATGCCATTACTCATGGATGATGTCATTACAGTTGGGCTCTTTCTGTCAGTTTTATATTGGTCCGTTCGTCAGAATATACCTCTCCTTTTTTGAATGTGATGCGTGGTTTTGGCTTGTGTCTCTCTGTGTGAAATGCTTGCACAAAATCTCATGTTTCAAATAGAGATTGTGGAACATTTCGTTCACCAAATGTGCATTTTTAAAAGGCATTGATCTGACAGCCTCTGCCGGAATAGTAAATAGCAGAGTGCAGATCAAATTAAATCTGGCTCCAATAGACGTCTTGTACATATTCATTTGTTATTCTACTCTATCACATTTCCTATGAGGGAGGAAGGAAGGAAGAAAGACATGAAACCAAAAAAGGAAGGAAGGAAGGAGGGAATATCTGCGTGCTTCATCAGAATAAATTCACCACGAAGCTGCTTTTAAAACGAGTGCTCCAAATAAACCACTTTTTAAAATTCAAATCTCTTTTATATCTTATGGTTATTTATAAGATCCATTTTTAAAAAGTCCCCTAAATATTTTTACATATACAATATAGTTATTTTGGGAAATGCTTTAAAAAAATATACATGGCTGTGTAAGGATTTTTTTTTTAAAAAAAAGCTGAGGATGACATATGCTAGCTGTATCCTTACACCAAATTGTAACTTGTTATTAAGGATGATATTCTGTGCCTTTCCTTTCTCCCTTCTGTTCCTGCCTTGTTACCAGCAGCAAGATCACTTTTCATTCAGAAATACACACACCACAGAGAGAGAGGGGGAGAGAGGAAAAGAAGGAAAGGGGGAAAGGGAAGAGAGAGTGAGAGAGAGAATGAGAGAAAGAGAGAAAGAGAATGAGAGGAAGAAGAAATGAGAGAGAGAGAGAGGGAGACTGAGAGAGAATGAAGAGAGAATGAGAGAGAGAGAATAAGAATGAGAGAGAGAGAGAGATGGGAGAGAGAGAATGAGAGAGAAAGAGAGAGAGAGAGAGAGAGAATGAGAGAAAGAGAATGAGAGAGACGGAGAGAAAAGAGAATGAGAGAGAGAGAGAGAGAGAAGGGGAAACTGAGAGAGAGAATGAAAGAGAGAATGAGAGAGAGAGAATGAGAATGAGAGAGAGAAAATGAGAGAGAATGGGAGAGAGAGAATGAGAGAGAAGAAAAGAGAGAGAATGAGAGAAAGAGAGAGAGAGAGAGAGAAAGAGAATGAGAGAGAGAAAGAGAAAGAGAATGAGAGAGAGAGAGAGAGAGAGAGAGAAATGAGAGAGAATGAAAGAGAGAATGAGAGAGAGAGAGAATGAGAGATAGAATGAGAGAGACAATGAGAGAGACTGAGAGAGAGAATGAAGAAGAGAGAATGAGAGAGAGAGAATGGGAGAGAGAGAATGGGAGAGAGAAAGAGAGAGAGAGAAAAGAGAGAGAGATGAGAGAGAATGAGAGAGAGAGATGAGAGAGAGGGAAAGAGAGAGAATGAGAGAGAGAGAGAAGGGAGACTGAGAGAGAGAATGAGAAGAGAATGGAGAGAGAGAATGAGAATGAGAGAGAAAAATGAGAGAGAATGACAGAAAGAATGAGAGAGAAAGAGGGAGAATGGGAGAGAGAGAATGAGAGAGAGCGATAGAATGAGAGAGAGAGAATGCAAGTGAGAGGCAGAGGGAGGGAAGGAGGGAGGGAGGAGGGGAGATAGAAGCATATGCTGAATTTAGCTCATCCTGATATTTATACATCTGTGTGTTCTGAACAAACCACACACCGAACATCCGCCGATTGCCAGGAACTTCCAGCTCCTCTTCATTTTGGCTCCGACCACCCCGTGTCCCCTGGACATAATTATCCAGCCAGCTTCTTGGCCCCCCCGGCTGTAGTCAGACCTAAATGCGGATCTCCTGACCTTGCTTGCCATATGCTGCGCGGAATGCAAGAGAGCGGTGGTGGCCAAGGAGGTTCCGATCCCCGTGCGAAAAGAGAGTCCAGATGTGGGAAAGGGGACCCGACTCCTGAATAGATCCGGCTGGATTTGGCCACCCACCCCCTGCCCCACCACCATCCCATCCTAATATCCTCCCTGATATCCTTCCCAAGAGCTCAGGAGTAGGAAGGTTTAAGGTCCCACACGGCGCAGGGCTCAGCGTTTTTTTTTTCAATGGGTTTGCAAGACTTTGATAGCACAATATCATTAAAACAACAACATCAAACAACACATACAGAGTGGGGTATTCTGTCAGTTCTGACCGGTTCTGAAGAACCGGTAGTGGAAATTTGGAGTAGTTTGGAGAACTGGCAAATCCCACCTCTGACTGGCCTCATTCCCCCCCTCCCCCATCTGTTCTCCGTCTCCCGAGTCCCAGTTGATCGGCTGGGTCAGTGGTGGATTCAATATTTTTTACTACCGGTTCTGTGGGTGTGGCTTGGTGAGCGTGGTGTGGCTTGGTGGGTTTGGTGTGGCTTGGTGGGCGTGGCAGGGGAAGGATACCGCAAAATCCCCACTC
Source organism: Pseudonaja textilis (assembly GCF_049901715.1). NCBI lineage: Eukaryota > Metazoa > Chordata > Lepidosauria > Squamata > Elapidae > Pseudonaja > Pseudonaja textilis. Next base: position 17,134,184 of record NC_142002.1, read on the forward strand.
CCTCTCCATCCCACTAACCTGCTTTCCAGCTCCATTCTCCTGGGCAGGGCAACCAAAGAAGACTCAGCCCAGAGGTAAGTATTTAGCAGGTTCTGAGCAGTTCTGGAGAACCGGTAGCGGAAATTTGGAGTAGTTCAGAGAACCGCAAATACCACCTCCGACTGGCCCCGCCAAGCCCACCTATTCTCTGCCTCCCGAGTCCCAGCTGATTGGCTGGGTCTTCTTTTTCTTATTTTCTCTCTCTCTCTCTCTCTTTCTCTCTCTTTCTCTCTCATTCTCTCTTTCTCTCTCATTCTCTCATTCTCTCTTTCTCTCTCTCTCTCATTCTCTCTCTCTCATTCTCTCTCTTTCTCTCTCTCTCTCTCATTCTCTCTTTCTCTCTCATTCTCTCTCTTTCTCTCTCTCTCTCATTCTCTCTCTCTCTCTCATTCTCTCTCGTTCTCTCTCTTTCTCTCTCTCCCTCTCATTCTCTCTTTCTCTCCCATTCTCTCTTTCTCTCTCACTCCCAATTAGCTGGGACTCGGGAGGCAGAGAATAGATGGGGTTGGCAGGGCCAGTCAGAGGCGGGATTAGCCGGTTCTCCAAACTACTCAAAATTTCCGCTACCAGTTCTCCAGAACCAGTCAGAACCTGCTGAAGAACCACCTCTGGGCTCGGTTTCCTTTCGTTGCCCTGCACAGGAGAACGGAGCTGGAAAGCAGGTTAGCGGGGTGAGGAGGGAATGGGGATTTTGCAGTATCGTTCCCCTGCCACGCCCACCAAGCCACGCCCACAGAACCAGTAGTAAAAAAAATTGAATCCCACCACTGAACAGATCCCCGGAAAAGGCCTGGGCTCATCTCATGTTCACCTCTTGCTCAAGATTTGAATCTCCGACATGGGAAAAATAAATAAGCAGCGAATAAGGGAATTCAAGGACAATTGGCCAGAAGTTGGAGGAGAAAAATGAAAAAATTCAACCCAGCTCTTTGGTCCTCGGGACTGCGTCCTCGCAGTTGTATCGGACCCGTTTCAGAACAAGGACCTATAGTCCTCGAGTTACAACCGTTTGTTCAATGACCGCTCAAAGTTACAGCGGCACTGAAAAAAAATGGGACCGTTTTTCACAGTTATGACCTTGTAGGATCTCCACAATCACGTGGCCAAAATTCAGATGCTCGGGAAATGGTTCATACTTATGACCGTTACCGCGCCCCGTGGTTAAGTGATCCCCTTTTGAGACCTTCGGACACGCAAAGTCAACAGGGAAGCTGGATTTACTTAACAACCGGGTTACTAACCGAACAATTGCAGCGATTCACTTAACGACAATGTGGCAAGACAGGTCATAAAATGGGGCAAACCCCCCCTGGGACCACCGTCTCGCTGAACAATGGAAATTTTGGCTTACTAACTCACCAACGGCAGTGATTCACTTAACGACAGTGGCAAGAAAGGTGGCAAAATAGGGCAAAACTCACTTAACAACAGAATTTTTTTCTGGTCGTATGTCAAGGACTCCCAGCATATCCTTACTTCTCTCCCATTTCAGCCCGGAGATACCTCGACTTACAGCCATTCACTGAGTGACTGTTCAAAGTTACAACAGGCGCTGAGAAAAAGTGACTTAGGCAGCCCCCTTGTGGTCCCACGATCTAAATTCGGACGCTTGGCACTTATGCCGGTCATAATAAGGGTCACCAGATCCCTTTTTGCAACTTTCTAACAAGTGAAGTCCATGAGGAAGTCAGAGTTCACTTAACATCTTGTTACTAACCGAACAATTGCAGTCATCCACTTAACAACAGTGGCAAGAAAGGTCATATATCGGGGCAAAAGTCACCACTGAACCACTGTCTCACTTAGCAACAGAAATGTTGGGTTCCATTGTGGTCATAAGCCAAGGACCACCACCCCCCTGTATCCTCTTCGCTCCAACTTCACTGCAGTACCGATCAACGTGAGTCCAAAACGTTCTCTCGCCAGATTGCATTAGGAAGCCAATGTAGCATCAATAAAAGCTGGGTCTCATCATCGTTTAGCTCTGGAAATGCCAGCATCCCTCAGCCTTCCCTCCGCTCTCAGATTATTCCTAACAGCTTCTCCTTTGGATGGGAACGGTTGGTCCTACAGATGGTCCATGGCTGCAGCTTCCCAATACTGCCCCCCCCCAAAAAAAATTGCTGGGGAAAAAATAAAAATTGATCAGGAGGATGAGAATAGAACAGAATAGAACGGCATAAGGAATGAGGAATAAGGAATAAGAATAGAGTAGAGTGGAGTAGAGAAAATAGAATAAGGAATAAGAATACAGTAGAGTAGGATAGGATAGGAGAGGAGAGAGAGGAGAGGATAGAAATGAAATGAAATGAAATGAAATGAAATGAAATGAAATGAAATGAGAAATGAAATGAATAGAATAGAATAAATAGAATAAATAGAATAAATAGAATAAATAGAATAGAGTAGAATAGGGATAAGAATGGAATGGAATGGAATGGAATAGAATAGAATAGAATAGGATAGAATAGAATAGAATAGAATAGAATAGAATAGAATAGAATAGAATAGAATAGAATAGAATAGAATGGAATGAATAAGACAGGACAGGACAGGATAGGATAGAAATGAATAGAATAGAATAGGAGAGGAGAGGAGAGGAGAGGATAGGATAGAAAAAGAAATAGAAATGAAATGAAATGAAATGAATAGAACAGAATAGAATAGAATAGAATAGAATAGAATAGAATAGAATAGAATAGAGGAAAAGAATGGAATGGAATGGAATGGAATGGAATAGAATAGAATAGAATAGAATAGAATAGAATAGAATAGAATAGAACAGAACAGAATAGAATAGAACAATGAATAGAACAGAATAGAATAGAAATGAATAGAATAGAATAGGACAGGAGGATAGGATAGGGTAGAAATGAATAGGATAGGATAGGAATGAATAGAATAGAATAAGAGTTGGAAGGGACCTTGGAGGTCTTCTAGTCTGGCCCCCTGCTCCGACAGGAAACCCTATACCATTCCAGGCAAATGGTTGTCCAGTCTCTTCTTAAAAGCCTCCAGTGTTGGAGCAGCCACAACTTCTGAAGGCAGGTAGTTCCACTGGTTAATTGTTCTGTCAGGAAATCTCCCCATAGTTTGAGGTTGCTTCTCTCCTTGATCAGCTGCCATCCGTTGCCTCTTGTCCTGCCTTCCGGTGCTTTGGAGAATAGCTTGACTCCCTCTTCTTTGGGGGCAACCCCTGAGATATTGAATCACTGCTATCATGTCACCTCTGACCCTTCTTTTCATTAAACTATTAGACTATGCTTAAGGAAAGAACTTCTCCTCCCCTGAACCCAGACATGGAGCTAAATGCATCTTTCCAATGCAATTCTACGTGCTGTAATTCGTGTCTTTCTCACTTCTTGCTTTGACCATTTCCATTGTGTTTTTTCTTTCTCCTATAAACAGAATATATTCTGCCTCTTGACAGGAATAGATCCAAAGGAAACAAGGAAGGAAGTTTTTGTAGATCATGGAAAGGAATTGTTTCACCCAAAGGGACAATTTGGAGGAAATTCAGAATAATGTCGGTGAAGAGTTAGGGTAAGGGAACTGGGTATCCAGATGTGTTATTCAGCAGGTTCTGACTAGTTCTGGAGAACTGGCAGTGTCCTTAGAGGTTCAGGAGGCTGCAAAGGGTGCAAGGCATGGCTGCCCATTCCTGACCGGTGCGAGTGGTGTAGTAGGAGGACGCTGGTATGGTGGAGGTGCACCGGGGTCTTCCAGCAGGCCTCCAGATCCTAATCAAAATGCTGGTTGCTACCTACAAAACTCTTGGTGGCTCAGTTCCCGGTTCTCCTCAGAACCATCTGCCTCAGCTGGAAGCTTCCCATCCCATTTGCATTGGCCAAGGGGGCTTCTTTCGGCGGGGATCCGTTCTCCAAGCTACACGGAAGCTTAAAAGCAAAACAATTGTTCGGGTTAGGATTGGGTTTGCTTGTTGGATTGATTGATCGTTTCTTTCATTGGATTTAGGATTAGTTCAGGGTTTTCGACTCGAAAGAATGGTCCCTGCTGCTTAGGAAGGCTGTGAGGGTGCAACATGGTTAGGAACAATTGTTCAGGGGGGAATTGTGGAGGGAAGGAGGGAGGGAGGAGGAGAAAGAAAGGGGAAGGCAAGGGAGGGATTGAGGAAAGGAGGAGAGGAGGAAGGAAAAGACAGAAATAAAGGAAGGAAGGAAAGAAGGGAAAAGAGAGGGAGGGAGGGAAGGAAGGAGATGAGGGAGGAAGGAAAGGAGAGAAGGAAGAAAAAGACAGAAAGGAAGGAAGGAAGGAAGGAAAGAGAGGGAGGGAGGAGGAAGGAGGGAGAGGAGGTAGGAGGGAGGAAGGAAAGAAGGAAGAAAAGACAGAAATAAAGGAAGGGAGGAAGGGAAGAGAGGGAGGGAAGGAGGGAGGAAGATGAAGGGGAGGAAAGAAAGGAGAAAAGGAAGAAAAAGACAGAAAGGAAGGAAGGAAGGGAAAGAGAGGGAGGGAGGGAAGGAGGGAGAGGAGGTAGAGGGAGGAAGGAAAGAAGGAAGAAAAAGACAGAAATAAAGGAAGGAAGGAAGGAAGGAAGGAAGGAAGGAAGGAAGGAAGGAAGGAAAGAGAGGGAGGGAGGGAAGGAGGAAGGAGGGAGGGAGGAAGGAAAGAAGGAAGAAAAGACAGAAAGGAAGGAAGGAAAAGAGGAAGGAGGGAGGAGGAGAGGGAGGAAGTAAAGGAAAGAAGGAAGAAAAAGACAGAAAAGGAAGGAAGGAAAGGAACAGAGAGGAGGGAGAGAAGGGAGGGAGGGGAGGAAGGAAAGGAAAGAAGGAAGAAAAAGACAGAAAGGAAGGAAGGAAGGAGGCAGGGAGTATGGGAGGGAAAGAAGGAATCGGGGGAAAAGGGAGGGAGAGAAAGAAGGAGGGAGAGAGGAAGGGATGGGGGAAGAAAGAGGGAAATAAGAAAAAGACAAAGAAAGGAAGGCAGAGCAGATGGGAGGGAAAGGAAGGAAGGAATCAAGAGAAAGGAAGGGAGGGAAGGGAAGGGAAGGGGGGGAGGGGAGGAAGGAAGGAAGGAAGGAAGGAAGGAAGGAAGGAAGGAAGGAAGGAAGGAAGGAAGGAAGGGCGAGGCTTATACTGCAGGGAGGCTGGCAAACAAGACCACAACAAGAGCCGGTGAGGTCAGAATTAGAAAGGATTTCAGGACTCCCAGGAGGCTACAGTCTGATTTGCATTAACAGATGGCAGCAAATCATCCGCCTTGCAGAAATATGCTTTGGAGAATGAGTCCAAGCCACTGAGCGCTTCCCATGCCCAGGTTCCAACCAGGCGACGGCCCAAAAGCACCCGATCAGCTCCCAATGTTTTCAATGGAGGCTCCATTCAAACATCCCAAGGACTAGCCTCCTGCGTTCGGGCTTTTGAGCCATCACCAAGTCTACCCTCTTTTTTTTTCCCATGCTCTGATCTAACACGATACAATTACGGTTCGAAGCCAAGAGAGGAATCTAGAGCCAAGCCTAGGATAGTCACGATGTAAACCAGGAACCCCCCAAGAGGAAGGCCAGGGAGAAATCTATCCGAAGGGAGAATGAATGGAGGTACAAGCTGGACTACCATTTATTCTTTTGGCGTCCGCCGCACTTTAAGGTTTGGCGATGCATTTATTTTATTTTATTTTTTAAAAAATCACATGTGCCTTTGGAGAAGCGCCATGAGAAATTTGATGTATTGGGAAAATTGCAGGCCAATTGCACAGGCAAGGAGAAATTCTAGGCCCAATATGGATGGCCAACTTTGGATTAAAATGGCACAGCTTCTTATAGAAGGGAGAGAGGCGTCCAAGTTAATATTGTCCAGCCCAGAAATGAAAAAAAATGTCAAATCAAATAGCAAAGAGGCCACGGGAGGGATTAGAATTTCCCAGACTCAAATAAATGTGTCTAAAATTTGGCGATCTCCTCGATGCTCAGCTTTGATTCCATCTGCGAGAACCAATTTACAGAGAGGAACATGTTAGAGTGACGGAAAGGGAAGAACGTGCATACAATGATCTCTAGTGAGGAAACAGGAGACCCAAAACCAGGCAGCTATTTTTAAAAAGGCCTCATCAGAATATAAAACCCTGTTAAAACTCAGGGAACAGGGGATGTGGAGGGTGGGAAGGAGAAACGTTTGCAGCCAGCCCTGTCAAAGAAGATATAAAAAGGAAGAAGAGAAGAGGAGGAGGAGGAGGAGGAGAAGGAGGAGGAGAATGAGGCATATTTTGCCAAGAGGAAGCTGCAATTCACATGAGAAGCAAACCAAGGGATATTGGCATCCTCATTGTAACGGAAGGGGGGAAAAGGAGGATTTTTGTGTCACGGAGAGACTGGAGCAAAAAAACAACAACACAGTAACAAAAGCCCTATGTAGGGGGTGTGAATCACTCATGCTAAGACTGAACATTGAAAAGCCATGCATGGTGGTCCCACCCTTGCTTATTTGGCTCAAGGACTCAAATCCAAACAGGGGGAAGCAGAATTCAGAACCCTGGAGAGCTCCTGATGAGCTAAATGAGAGTCGGAAAGACTACAGGCATCCTTGACTTATGACTACACTCGGGAGGGGCACGTCCATTGCTAAGCGAGACCGTTGTTAAGTAAGTGGAGCCCCATTTTATGACTGTTTTCACCACAGTGACATCGCTGCGGTTATGAAATGAATCCAGCTTTCTCTATCGGCTTTCCTTGTTAGAAATTGGTTGGGAAGGTCCCAAGCCGTGATCCCATTGACTTCAAGGTGCTGCAATCATTGTAAATCCGTGTCAGTTGCCCAATTCTGATCACGTGATCATGGGGACTCTGTGACAGCCGTAAGTGTGAAGAGCAAATGAAAGTCACCTTTTTTTCCCAAGACCGTTGTAATTTTGAATGACCATTCAACCATTGAATGACCATCGATGGTTATATAAGTCAAGGACTATTCTGAATTTGGAGTTGTAGAACAGGGGTCTGCGACAGAGTTGCATGTCATGTTGTACTTCAAGGGCTTGAAAAGCCACCTCTAGCTACTCTCTGCAGAACCCCAATATCAAAATTCTAATAATAATAATAATAATAATAATAATAATAATAATAATAAGAAGAAGAAGAAGAAGAAGAAGAAGAAGAAGAAGAAGAAGAAGAAAGAGAGAGAGAGAGGAGGAGGAGGAAGAGGAGGAGGAGGAAAAAGAGGAAGAGGAAGAGGAAGGAGGAGGAGGAGGAGGAAATAAAGAGAGATGAGGAGGAGGAGGAAAAAGAGGAAGAGGAAGAAGAAGAAGAAGAAGAAGAAGAAGAAGAAGAAGAAGAAGAAGAAGAAGAAGAAGAAGAAGAAGAAGAAGAAGAAGAAGAAGAAGAAGAAGATGATAACAAAATACAAAGACCTACAAATAGAAGTAGAACAATTGTGGCAAAAGAAAGCAAAGATAGTATCAACAATACTAGGCGCCTTGGGTACAATCTCAAAAGGACTGGAGCATCACTTGAACACCATCATCACTGACAAATTCACCATCGTGTCAATTGCAAAAGGCAGCTTTGCTTTCCTCAGCTTACATCCTGTGACAAAACCTCTGTAACCCCATCCAACATCCACATCTGCCTATCCTGGGTCCTTGGAAAGGACTTGATAGGTAGACCAAAATGCCAAATCCAACCTGAACGTCTGGCCGACTGTGCGATGAACCAAAATAATAACAACACAAGAAACCCGGGGGTCTCATTTGGGGCCATAAGGACTTTCAGGGTCTCCGGAGAGAGGCTGCTCAATGACACCAGATGCCTTCTTGTCCCAAGATGAAGGATCCTTTGGATGAAATCTTCCTTTACAAAGAGGAACAAGGGAATTAGATCCCCTTTTTCTGGAATGAACCAGGTGGCTTCTTAAAAGCCCCCCCCCCCTTTGGTTTCAGTCCATTTTCTTTTCTCAAGATTGAAAAGGAGAAGGAGCTGCAGGAGATTCGTCTAAATTTATAAGTGAGAGGAGCGCAGGAAGGAATTTCCTTTATGGGGAAATATAAAAGTGGCTTCCATTCATATCTGTCTGAATGCAAACAGAAACCTCTATGCGGATTTGCAGAAAACTCTCTCGCACGCTCTCTTTCTCACATCTCTCTTTCTCTTTCTTTCTGTCTCTTTCTCTCTTTGTCTCTGTCTCTGTCTCTCTCTCTCTGTCTCGCATGTCTATCTCTCTCTTTATCTCACTCTCTTTCTCTCTTTGACTCTCTCTCACTCTTTCTTTTTCTCTCTCTCCCTCTCTTTCTCACTCTTTGTCTCTTTTTCTCTCTGTCTCCCTCTTTCTCTCTGTCTCTGTCTTTCTCTCTTCTCTCTCTCTTTTTCTCATTCTCACTTTCTCTCTGTCTCTCTCTTTCTCTCTTTCTCGCTCTCACTCTTTCTCTCTCCCTCTCTTTCTCACACTTTCTCTTTCTTTCTGTCTCTCTCTCTCTCTCTGTGTCTCTCTCTTTCTCTCTCTGTCTCTCGTGTCTATATCTCTCTTTATCTCCCTCTCTTTCTCTCTTTGTCTCTGACTCTCTCTCACTCTCTTTTTCTTTCTCTCTCTCTTTCTCACTCTCTTTGTCTCTTTTTCTCTCTGTCTCTCTCTCTTTCTCTCTGTCTCTGTCTCTCTCTTTCTCATTCTCTCTTTTCTCTCTCTGTCTCTCTCTTTCTCACTCTCTTTCTCACTTTCTCCCTCTCTCTCTGTCTCTGTCTCTCTCTTTCTTTCTCTCTTTCCCTCTCTCTCTCTCTCATGAATTTGGTGTCTTTCAGCTTCACATGGATTGGTCGTAATTCAGTTACATTTCTGAATCATTCAGCGATGAAGAAAGAAATAGCAAGAAACATTCTTTCATGTATTTCTGTGCCAAACATATGCAATCGTATGCAATTTCTGAGCCAAAATAACAGCGCACCAATCACTTGTAATTAATGGCTGTTGGTGGTCATATAAAACCTCTATCCTGCTCTTCATTAAAAAAAATACGGAAAAGCAGTGTGCAATAAAATGTGAAACAAAATTAAAAGCAACACTATATAAAAACTGACAGAGCTGTCGGAAGGAGATCAGAGAGAAAGAGGGAGGGAGGAAGGAGGAAAGAAAAGGAGGGAAAGAAGGAGAAAAGGATGGAGAGAGGGAAGAAGAGAAAAACAGGAAGGGAAAGAAGGAAGGAAGGAAATGGGAGAGAAGGAAAGAAAAGAAGGGAAGGAAGAAGGAAAAAAGAAGGGAGGAGGGAGGGAGGAAAGGAAAGAAAATAAGGAATTATATATAAACATTTAAAAATTCTCAAATCCCACCAGAATCGGGGGGAGGGGTGGTGGTGACGGGGGACGGAAAAAATAATCCCAGAAGCCTTTTTCTTAGAAAGATATTGATCATCAGCCCGTATTTCCTTAGATATCACAGAATCATATTATTTGCAGCATTGCCTGTCTGTCAGAAAAATCTGGCGTTTTTTTTTAAAAAAATTTATTATTAGTTTGGACAGTATTGACACATTCCGGTCCCTTCCCTTCGTGGTTGCCATCTAGCGGGACCTAAAAAAATCATTTTTCACAGCATTCTTGGCAGCCAAATGTCAAGGCAAAGAGAAGTTATGTATGACAACTGGAGGGTCTTGAACGAAAACAGAAACCGGAGTCAAGCCACGGGGGGAAATCTAAACTCCGTTAGTACAGTTCGATGGAAGATCTTGTATCTGGCCAGCTGGGCCTGGCTTGAGTAGTACGGAGGAGCTGCCGTCGGCCGGTGTGAATCGGATTCCAGGCTTCAGGGTTTGCATTTCTAAAACAGCTTTAAAGCTAATTGCGCTGGGAAATTGTGCTAGAGGCAGCCAAGCGAAGGACTGATGCAAAGAGGAGAACGGCACACACAACAACACACACATCCCAGGGACACCCACAGAGACACCCACGAGTCCAATGGAGCCAAATCCATAGGAAAGACTTGGCTGTTATAAAGGCGGCCTTCGACTTACGAGTATTAAAAGTAAGAACTACAATGTCTTCTTCTTCTTCTTCTTCTTCTTCTTCTTCTTCTTCTTCTTCTTCTTCTTCTTCTTCTTCTTCTTCTTCTTCTTCTTCTTCTTCTTCCTCTTTTTCCTCCTCCTCCTCTTCCTCCTCCTCCTTGTCTTCTTCTTCCTCTTCCTCTTCCTCTTTTTCCTCCTCCTCCTCGTCCTCTCTCTCCTCCTCCTCCTCCTCCTCCTCCTCCTCCTCCCCCTCCCCCCACTCCCTTCTAGCAGTGATGATGTTACCCAATTGGGTCATGAAACATCTGTAAGAAAACAACCAAGTGCAGAGGACACCGATGATCCCACAATCTTCCTCCTTCTCCTCCCCCTCCTTCTCCTTTTCCTCCTCTCCTCCTCCTCCTTCTCCTTCTCTTCCTCCTCCTCCTCTCTTCTTCTCCTCCTTCTCCTCCTCTTCTTCTCCTCCCCTCCTCCTCCTCTCCTTCTCCTTCTCATCCCCTCCTCCTCCTCCTCCTCCTCTCCTCCTCCTCTTCTTTCTCTCTTCCCTCTCCTCTTCCTCCTCCTCCTCCTCTTCTCCCCTCCTCTCCTCCTCCTCCTCCTCCATCCTATCAACTCAAGGTAGCTATCATAATATTCCTTCCTCCCGTTTTCCCCACAATCACAGCTGACCGAGAGTCGCTCAGCTGGCTGGGAGGCCTAGAAGTCACCGTCTCCTGGTTTCCAGCCCAGCCCCTTCATCGCTACTATCGGGTGGGCTCTAACCAGCTCCATGGACTAAAGTGGTGGAGTTTGGGTCTTCCCCGTTGAGAGCTCTACTAATCAGAAGGGTTCCTCGTCAGCCTCTGACCTCTACCCCCTGCCCGTATCTTGCTTTCTTCTATCCTCAAGGTTGGAAATGCTGCCAAAAGACGGCGCCGGGGCATCTTATTTTCCGCTGGCTCATGGGCACCAGAATCCCTTCCAGCCTTCTGCTAACCTGTCATTCAGCCCAGCAGAACGGATCTTTCCCTGTGCATTTGGCAGGCCGGCCCTGGCAGGGAGGGGCACAGCTGCTGGGTTTCTGAAGGAGGCTTGGGCACACGGAGCTGGCACATCAAAACATCCAGGTGCAAATGCAAAGACCGCAGCAGTTGTCTCTCTGTTTCTCTGTATCTGAATCTCTCTCTCTCTCTCTCTCTCTCTCTCTCTCTCTCTCTCTTTCTCTTGCATGTCACAGGCTTGTTTGGTGAAGATTTATTTCAGAGCAAGTAGGGAAATTTTGGTTTACAGTGACCTGTTTTCTCCCCAGGATTCCACCCTTAGAACTGAAGAAATGAGCAGGTTGTAAAGTAATTGTCAGCCCAACAAAATAGACCAGACTAAGAAACGATGCTCCTTGGCCAGGAGGACTTGGACTGTAATACTGTGTCTGTGGAGATTCTTCAATCATCCAGGTGAGGGTTGTCGTCCCAAAGGTGCTTTTTTTTCTTTCTTTTCCCCAAAGGCAACTGGACTTTCTTGGCTTTTTGCTTGAAGACATTTCACTTCTCATCCCAGAAGCTTCTTCAGTTCGTTTCAGAAGCTTCTTCGGTTCATTTCAGAACTGAAGAAGCTTCTGGGATGAGAAGCGAAACGTCTTCAAGCAAAAAGCCAAGAAAGTCCAGTTGCCTCTTGAAAAAGCACCTTTGGGTTCTACTGTAACAGTAATAGTAATAAAATTTGCAAAACTGAAGAACCAACCTTCCTTCCTTCCTTCCTTCCTCCTTCCTTCCTTCCTTCCTTCCTTCCTTCCTTCCTTCCTTCCTTCCTTTCTTTCTTTCTTTCTCTTTCTCTCTCTCTCTCTCTCTATATATATATATCTTTTTCTTTCTTTCTTTCTTTCTTTCTTTCTTTCTTTCTTTCTTTCTTTCTTTCTTTCTTTCTTTCTTTCTTTCTTTCTTTCTTTCTTTCTTTTTCCCCTTTCTTGGAGGAGCTATCTGAGAGCTTTTCTTGGCTTGGACTCAAGGCCCTCTTATCTGACTGTTGCCTTGGTAACCGCTCTTAATCTTCTCCTTCAAGGCCTTTCCCTCTTCCCTCTGGGGTGATCAAGGTGTCAAGAGAAGAGAATATATGTGGCTTCAGAGTTGAACCTTGGAGTCTTTGGGGCTTCTCTGAGTTTGTCCAGGCAGCCCCAAGGACTCCACAATCAAGAGGTCTCACTCCTCTGTGCTAACAAAGAACCAGATACACAACGTACAGAATACAATCTGCCCAAACCTGATGTGAGCTGAGCAAGGGTCAATATTATTAAACCAATGCAATACAAATCACCAAGGTCCAGAAAAGCAGAGAGAAGAAAATAATGAAAAAAAATATGTCGTCATAAAACAGCTAAAGCTTTCCTGGATCCTGTTAGCTTTGCTAGAATTCAGAAACCCATATTCACAAGGATACAGTATTATTGTGATGTCCCAGGGTGTGGCACAAAGGCAACGCAGTCAAATAATCAAGAAGAGTCATTTTATTATGTCCAGTTTTGCCCACAATGTCCAGGTTACCTTCTGGCTGGAGAAAAACTCTCCCAGGAACAACTTTTAACTGTAGAAAATTCAGTCTAAAACAAGGTACACACAAACTGTAACTAAAAATCCAAACAAACCAAGCTGAAGTAATTAACTTGACAGGGCAGGAGAAGGAATTTCAGACTTGAAAGCACGGCAAAACTCACACAATTGGGAAGACACCAGGAACACAGATAAGCCACGACAATACCAGATAAATTCACATTTGCTCCCAACAATTTGCTGCGCGCAGCTTCCTCTTTTATACACCGTGTTCCCAGCTGCAGCTAATGAAGGGAATCAGGGCCCTTTCCTCCCCCGTAAGCCATGCAACCCACATTGCTCCCTTCTCCGTTCCTCCCTGTGTGCCCTAGGATGAAGAGAGGGTGGGCCTGGGTCTTTCTCTGAACTCCCTCTCCCTTGTTCTCCCTCTTCCCTGCTCTGCTCAGCCAGACTTTGCCCTTCCCCAGTTTCCTCCACAGCCAACGGAGCCACACTCCCACTTCCTGTCAGCTGTTCGGCTTCCTCCTCTGAGTCAGATTCCAACAGGGGCATGACAACTATACTATTGACAAAATTATACGTTCAACCAGATCTTGTCTGCAGCCCATACAATACGGTTAGTCCTTGACTTATGATAATTAAGTCCAAAACTTCTGTTGCCTAGTGAGACATTTGTTAAGCGAGTTTTACCTCGTTTTACCATCTTGCTTGCCATTGTTGTTAAGCGAATCACAGCAGCTGTTAAGTTAGTCACAGGGTTGTTAAGTGAATCTGACTCGGCTTGTCATAAATATGAGTCAGTTGCCAAGCATCCACATTTTGATCTAGTGACCATGATGCAAAGATCGGAAGTGTGAAAAACGGTCACAAGTCACTTTTTGTCAGTGCCGTTGTAACTTTGAACAGTCACTCAGTGAACGGTTGTAAGTCAAGGACTACCTGTAGTGGATTGCGTTAAAAGCCTTCAAAACAGTATGGAAAAAAAAAAGCAAAACGATTCTGTTAAGTCAAAAGTGGAGTAATGGTGATACGCATTAACTGAAATGAGATGTTTCCCCAAATGTCTAGGCGAGAGAAAACAAAGAATTTGGGGTGACATGATAGCAGTCTTCCAATATTTGAGGGGCTGTTACAAAGAGGAGGGGGTCAACTTATTTAACAAAGCACCAGAGGGTCAGGACAAGAAAAAACGGTTGGAAATTGATCAAAGAGAGAAGCAACCTGGAATTAAGGAGAAACCTCCCAATAGTGAGGACAATTAGCCAGTGGAACAGCTTGCCACTAGAAGTTGCAGGTGCTCCATCACTGGAGGTTTTCAAGAAGAAATTGGACAGCCCTTTGTCTGAAATGGGGATAGAGTCTCCTGCTTGAGAAGGAGGTTGGACTAGTCCAGGGGTCGCCAATCTTTTGGACCTCAGGGACTGCCAAACTCATCATTTTAAATCCTGCGGACCAGAGACCCTGGGGAAATCCCCCCAAAAAATTCTGCAGAAAAATTCCCCCACCCCGTTTTCCTACCGATCGATTGTTCTTTATTTGGGATTGCAGGATACCGTCTCCAGCTCTGTTCTCAGAGGGAGAGAGAGAGAGAGAGAGAGAGACTTTTGGCTTCATGCAAGGAAAACAGCAGAAGCCGCAGAAGTCTTTCTTTCTCTCCCCCAAACTCTGCCAGAAATGAGTCTTGCCGGCGCAGCCTCTTGGAACAAGGAGGCCTTGCAGGGTCCCAAAGACTCACTTCTGGTGGAGTTTGGGGAGAGAAAAGAAAGACTTTGCTGCTTTCCTTGCGTGCAGCCAAAAGCAGAAGAAGAAAGAAGCGGAAAGAAGCAGCCCAGTGGCCAGGCCGGGCGCATGGGGCAAATCCCCGCCCCTCCACCCTTTCCCTCCTCCCCTCACTACCTCGTGTTGTTCACAATGCAAGTGACACAAGCCTTGTGGTCCCGCGGGCCGTGTGGGCGGCGCAGCCTTGTGTTCCCACTCAGCCTGGATGAATTGCTTTGGGGGGGGGGGGACAATTCTCTGCAGACCACCAACATTTTCTCACAGACCACCACCGGTCACCGGCCCACCGGTTGGCAACCATTGGACTAGATTGCTTCCAAGGTCTCTTCCAGCTCTATTCTGATTAAAATGCAACAACGCCGGCTGTGCAACTTCAGCTCTGGCAAAGTCTAGTTCATTTTATTTTTATCCTCCCCAGCTTTTAAACCACATCATTTGCTGGGCCCTCCCATTAAGGCAGCTTTGCCCATATCCCCATACAGTAATGACTGCTTAAAAATAATTAGATGAGCAGTTGGTGTTTAGGGAAGTCGCTTTAATGTGTTAGTTAATAGCCATGGGTGGCATTATTATTATTATTATTATTATTATTATTATTATTATTATTATTATTATTATTATCTGTTCACCACCATGTGAAGTCACAGCTGCGAGTTCATTAGCTGCTGTTGGTCTTCCTGGGCGCTGCCTTCAGCCCCCCAAAAGCCGAGGATACTGTTCTGTATTAACATTCTTGAAGACTCACATTCTGATTGGTCCACCCAGACCGCAATCCGATTGGTTC